>NC_050097.1:34904760-35207790 GCF_902167145.1 Zea mays | reverse complement strand
CAGGGCGGCGTGCGAATGGCGGGGAGCGGCGAGGCGGCGTCCGGGCGGCGCGGCAGCGGTTGGGTGGCGCGGCAGCGACGAGGCGGGTGGCGCGCGCGGCGAGGCGGCGTCCGGGCGGCGAGCTATGGCGGGGAGGGACGGGGCGAGCAGCGTGCGAATGGCGGCGAGCGGCGTGCGAATGGCGGCGAGCGGCGAGCGGCGTCCGGGCGGCGTCCGCGCGGTGAGGCGGCGAGCGGCGGGTGAGAGTGGTGAGATTGAGAGAGTGAGAGGAAAGAGTGCGGCGGTGCTCGGTTTACTGCCAACGAAATAGTCTTTGTCGAGTGCAAGATAGCGGGCACTCGGCAAAGATTTTTTTAAAATTAAAAAATATACTTTGCCGAGTGCCTTTGATCTGGCACTCGGCAAAGGCTTTTTTGCTGAGTGCCTTTCTGTTGGCACTCAGCAAAGACTAGACTTAGGGTTTTTACAAAAACTTTGCCGAGTGCCGCACAACAAGCATTAAAATATATTTTGTCGAGTGCCCCAGCTTGGACACTCGGCAAAGAAAGCTTTGCCGAGTGTCCAAGCTGGGGCACTCGGCAAAATATATTTTAATTTTTTTATTTTATTTATGAAACTTTTTGTGGTATGTTTCTACACTATGTAGACCTACATGTACCATTTTGGGACAATTATAACTGTGTTTTCAATAGCTAGTATATTTAGTTCGTTTATTTGAATTTCTTCGGAAAATTTAGATTTGAACTGCAAGTCACTCGAAACTTGGAAAACCGTGCATGCAAAAATGATATCCATGCTACTTAGCACAAGTTACGACCGATTTCAGGAGCGGACCGGAAACTTCGAGCACCATGCTCACTCAACATGGCCGTGAACTTGCCATCTAGCTGTTTAAAATTTTTATAAAACACAAACAAAGTCAGAAAATCATGAAACTTGTCCACGTGTTATGATATCATATGTACAGGCTGTGATAAAAATTTTAGAATGTTTGGAGAAAGTTGTGAGACATAATGTGTAGAAATCTAAGAGAACTACACATGAAATCATAGAGTTTCAATGTGGATCTCTTAGGTTTGTACACATAGCGCGTCATAGTTTTCTCGAAAATTTTTCAATTTTTTATCACAGCCTTAACATATGATATCATGACACGTAGACAAGTTTCATGATTTTCTGACTTTGTTTGTGTTTTATACAATTTTTAAACATGTGGATGCCAAGTTCACGACCATGTTTAGTGAGCATGTTGCTCGAAGTTTTCGGTACGCTCCTGGAATCGGTCGTAACTTATGGTAAGTAACATGAATATCATTTTTGCATGCACGGTTTTCCAAGTTTCGAGTGACCTGCAGTTCAAATCTGAATTTTCCGAAGAAATTCAAATAAACGAACTAAATCTACTAACGATTGAAAACTCTGTTATAATTGTCCACAAATGATAAATATAGGTCTACATAGTGTAGGAACATACCACAAAAAGTTTGGGAGACAAAATAAAAAAAATAAAAATATACTTTGCCGAGTGTCTAGAGAAGGCACTCGGCAAAGACTGACGGCCGTCAGCTGTAGACGGCCGCTAATGGCCCTTTGCCGAGTGTTTGACTCTCGGCAAAGCAGTCTTTGTCGAGTGCTGGGCTGTGCCGAGTGTCCCGCACTCAGTAAATAAGATCTTTACCGAGCGTAAGACTTTGCCGAGTGCGGCGCTCGGCAAAGTCGGCTTTGCCGAGTGCCCGATAAAAAGCACTCGGCAAAGACACCGGCACTCAGCAAAGAGCTGAATTCCGGTAGTGCATCCTGGAGCTGCAAAATAAAGTTCGACCACCAGCTACCAGCGTCATTCGTTAGGCATCAACTAGTACCCCAAAATACAGATCGATATTGCATTTGCATCTGATGATGCTCTTCATGCTGCCATAGAACTATAGAAGGTGCTCTAGTGAACCCATGCGTCAGCAGAAAATGATTTCTAAAATCCATGCGTCACACCCATTCACACACCTTCGTTTTACAAATAGGAACATAAATTTAGAGAAAGAACAAAGCCAATAAATTAGGAAGAGAGAACCCAAAGGTAAATAGCAAGTATCCACTGATTTGAGACTACTATCATAAATAACAAGTATCCACTGAAAATAGTAAATAAACTTGAAGCAATGACAGAACTATTCGAGACTAGTAAACATCAACTGAAACACTGAAATGGACTCCACTATATGAGACTAGTAAACTGGTAGCACTAACCGTCGAGCACCATACAACCTACAAGTAGATTGGTGAGCACCTGCAACATACAAGTAGATAGGAATTTGTGTAAGTAATAATTGCAGCCACAAGTAATAAGTAATTGTGAATCAAGGCATTTTTACCTAAGCATCAGAAAGTTGGTCCAAAATCTTAGCTCACAACTTCGTGTAGTAACTCTGTTGCTCTTCTGTCAACCCACTAAGATCCATATTTATTATCCTCTCTTCGTCTCTTCGCTTCTGTAATTCAATCTCCTCTTTCCTCACCTCCATAAGTGCCTTTTCTGTGTTAACTCGATCAACTTCAAGTGCAAATGCTTTATTGAATCTCTCCTCTTTCTTCTGCTCTTTCTCAGCATCACTTTCTTTCTTTGCTGCCCACAAATTTTCTATTGCTACAATCACACTTTTCCTCTTCTCTTGTACTAGTGCTGCTTTAGCTGTTTTCTTCCCGGGAGGCCGGGTCAATTGGTAATTCTCTACGACTTGAACTTGAGATTCTTTGGTTTCATATGGTAATGTTCCATTGGCATCCCCTTCACGAGTGGTCTTCTGTTTCTTGTTTGAAGGTTTAGCAGCAGCCAAATCATCTACTTTACCAAGCCATTTGGGTTGTAATCTGAGCTTATTCCAGCAGTGCATGAATTGAAATCCTTTTTCATGTTCATCTTCGGACTTGTACAATGCACATGCCTGTGCAACCTGGGCAAAACATTTGCATGTGTTAGGCTCAAATACTAAAAATGAAAGAAAATGTGATACTGCATGATGTTTAATTACCATGTCTTGCATTGTAGTATCACTCTGTCGTCTTAACTGAATCCTTGTTAAACAACCACAAAACTTGTTAACACATTTCTGAATTGTCTCCCATTGGTGCATTAGAGAATTAACAGTACGTTGTGATTGGCATGGTTTATGTTCATTGAAGTATTCGTAGATACGAGACCAATACCTTCCTACTTTTTGATCTTTACCTACCACAGGATCCATACTGATATTCAACCACGCTGAAACCAAAAT
This sequence comes from Zea mays, assembly GCF_902167145.1. Taxonomy (NCBI): domain Eukaryota; kingdom Viridiplantae; phylum Streptophyta; class Magnoliopsida; order Poales; family Poaceae; genus Zea; species Zea mays. The sequence continues at coordinate 35,204,521 of NC_050097.1, read as the reverse complement.
TTCATCTTCTTGATCACTGAAATTTTTTGATCTCTTATGGTTTGGCCTCGATGTGGGGACTATTGGTCCAACTTGCATTGATTGTGGCTGAATATCAGGACATGTATTGCTATTATTATCAAATTCTCCTTCAATGTTGTCATCCATCATCATGTTTGAAAAGTATCCATTCCCTCGAACTACATCTAAAAAATGGTACTGTAAAGTCAAGACAGGTCTACTATGCCTCACATAAATGGTACATGGTGACTGCAAGTTCAGGCAGGAAGCCAACCTTCTGGACAAAATATATGCTCAAACAAAGCATGAACCAAACTGAGACAACTGAACACACTAAGTTATCTTGCAAAGTGAATGGATATATATTCAAGCAACATCGACACATAAGCAATATTATTCCTAGTCTTGTATTCATATGCTCAAACAAAGCATGTACGCACAATTTCTTTTCTTTCTATACTGCTATAAGCTACCTATTCATTTACTGAACAATAAGGCTCACTATATTGAATCAACAATATGCAGGTCATTAACATTTCAGACTACATCAAACTTGTGTCTGACGGTCTGACCACTATCAACGAGACAAGCTTCAGTTCATACCTTCCCCTCGGTTGAAGGATGAAGGCAACTCGTCCCTGCAGCTGAACATGGTCGACGCTAACGGATCTGCGACGACTCTCGCATGTGCAGGCACAGCTGGCCGGAAAGGTCCACCATGGAATGTGCCTGGCACGGTATGTCCACCGTCGAGGTCGATTTCTTCTCCGCAGGTGACATGCATTTGGGGGAACCCACCGCCAATGGAGTTTGCCGGAACAGTAGGAGTCGCAGATCGAGCAGACGTTGATCCACACTGCCAGTAGTCGCCGCCGCGTCCGCCTCCACCACCTCCACCGTCGTGTCCGCCTCCTGCCCCAACATCGAGTCCGCCTCCTCCACCATGTTCGGCTCCTCCTGCACCACCGAATCGCCCTGCTCCTCCACAGCCGCGACCGCGTCCGTCTCCTCCACAGCCGCGACCGCGACCGCGTCCGCCTCCTCCACTGCTGCCCAATCCTCCCCCTCCGGTACTGCCTCCGCCGCTCAAGCCAGATCCCGCCATGGAGCAGCTCCTTCCAGCACGAACGCGAACTTGCTTCAGCAAATTTTGGCACGGGAATAGTAGATTTCGCGCGCGCGCAAGATTGGGGACGGAGTCGTGACGCGGAAATATGCGGGGACGAGCGCTGGTTATTCGGGTTTGGGTGGGGGGGGGGAATAGATGGACTGTTGGAGCGCTGAAAAGAGCTGTTTTGCTAATAAATCTTTTTTGGGGTGTTTTAGCGTGCTCTGTTGGAGTTGCTCTTAGAGGGGATCGGAATCTTAACTCTCTGAAAGCAGTAATGCTTGCTGAGGTAGGTCGTCATCTGTGTGTGCTAGCAGTACGGGTTAGCAATGTAGTTTCACTCTCTCACGGCACTTGTTTTTCGGTACTCCTATATGATATGACGACGATGTTTACGTACGTAAGCCGAAGCTTCTTTCTGTTTGGCGCCCATGCATGAGTCCTTCAGACAATTGGGTCATCCGCCTTTTCTTTCCCGTTCGAGTACGAGAAGTTCTAGACGCATCAGTACGTTAATGTAACCGTGTTACGTACTCTAGTCCTCCTACGAGCCAGCCGCTTGTCTTGACGGGAACCGTCGCATGCAATGCATGCAATGATAGTACGCGTGTCGATCGATCTTTCGCTTTTTTTTTTCTGGGCGGAATCAATATCGACGGCCGTCCCCGATCGACAGTTACCCACTCAGGTCTTTGAGTAGCTCCCTGTTCCTGCACCGCAGATTCCATGCCATCCCGTCTCTCTCGGCGGCTCTCGTTCACCTCACATGATTCAACAGGGACCCCAATCGTGACTTCTCCCTCCCTCGCATTCCGTCATGACCACCGGCTGCACTGCACTCGTTGACAGAGCCAAGAGCTCGCCCGAGCCCGACCGGGCTCGCGCTCGGCTCGCTGCTGCTGTAGGCAGGAAGGGATTTCAGGCACCCAATGCGCGCGGGCACGGCCCCGGTTGTCGCTGTCCCGCCTGTCCCGGTCCACGGCGACGGTGACGGCGGCTTTGCCTCCAGCTCATCATTCAGAGCGCGCGCCGCGCCATGCACGAGTACACACGACACGATCACAGGCGGACGGACGGGGTCCACGCGCTTCCACCGCCTCTCGCGACTCGCAGTTCGCGACTCGCAGTCGCAGTCGCGAGATGAAAGAGATTTTTATCTGCAGCGGCGGCGCCTCATCTTTTTAATCACCCCCATTTTGCGCTCTCTTCAGCTAGACCAGTTCCGGGTTTGCATTTCCATGACCATTTCAGCTAGAGCTAGACCAGTTCCGAGAGAACGCTGTTTTAGTTACCAACCTAGACAAGTGCTTGTCTAGGCTTATAATTACAACGTACATATCGGCTTTTCTGACATCACTATCGGAATTTGGCTCTTTACCAAGTGTCAAATTCTTTGCCGAGTGTTTTATTTCGGACACTCGGCAAAGAGCTCTTTGCCGAGTGCCACGCAAAAAACCCTCGGTAAAAGAAAACACTCGGCGAAGAAGCTCTTTGCCGAGTGTTTTATTTTTGACACTCGGCAAAGAGTTTTTTTGCCGAGTGTCTTTTTTTGACACTCGGCAAAAAACTCTTTGCCGAGTGTCACAAATACAACACTCGGCAAAGAGCTCTTTGCCGAGTGTTTTTTCTCCAACACTAGGCAAAGACAATTTAAAAATCACATTTTAAAGTAGTAAATTAATTCAAATGAAAAAAATTTCAACTACAAATTTGTATAACTCATCATGATGTACAATTTATATATTGAACATTTCTTCATATGACAAAATAAAAATAAATTTGTTCATAAAACATATATCTCTCTCGTAGTTTATGAAACTACGAGAGAGACGTATAGAATTTGTGCATATTGTTAGAACCATCATCTGAGATAAACAAATTACCAAACAACCAAAATAAACTTTGTAGATGTTGAGAAGCTATAGAAGTTTATAGTTGACAACTTTTTCATTTCAAGTCATATTGTCAACGAAAACTACGTCTGAATTTAAAAAATTTAAAATTTGAAATTTTGAAAACGACTTCGAAAGGAAAAACCACCAACATGAAAGTTGTAGGTATTGAAGAGTTATGAAACTTTGTAGTTGACAATGTTTTAGTTTGAAATCATCTTGTTACGCAAAACTATGTTTGAATTTTGAAATTTGAATTTTTCAAACTGTCTCGGATGGAAAAACCACCAAAATAAAAGTTGTAGGTCTTGAAATGTAATGAAACTTTGTAGTTGACAATTTTTTAATTTGAAATCATCTTATCATTGAAAATTTCGTGTGAAGTTTTTAAATGTAAGATTCAAATTTTATAAACGGTCTCGGATGTAGAAACTATTAAAATAAAACTTTTAGATCTCAAAAAGTTATGCAACTTTATAGTTGGTCACATTTTCAAATGAACTCATTTAGTGCCTTAAATAATCAAATTACTCTCGATTTGTTATAGTACATGGGGAATGGAAACGTAATATATACATAATTGGTGTAGTAGTGTAGTGGTATAGGAGGGTATGCGCGAGAGAGAGGTTGCGAGTTCGAATCTCACCATTTACAAAACATATAAGTTTGATTCAAAATAATAGTGAAAAATGATAGGGCAACAGGTAAGGTAATAGGGTAGGGTTGGAGAGTTGTTCCTAGAATTTAAAAAATGTTTTGCTGTTTTTTTAAATTTTTTCGATTCTTAATTTGCCGAGTGTTTTTCTTTGCCACTCGCTTTTTGACACTCGGCAAAGTCTTTGCCGAGTGTCTGAAAAAAAGCACTCGGCAAAGAACCCTTTGCCGATGAAATCTTTGCCGAGTGTTCTTTGCCGAGTGTTACACTCGGCAAAGCCTTTGCCGAGTGTAAAATAGTTTTTGCCGAGTGTCTTAGACACTCGGCAAAGAACGCGATTCTGGTAGTGCATTTAGCGTCCAGTTGATCCACTGTTGGTTTGTTACCTTCGAGCGGCTTACCCATACACATATCTATATGCAGACTTCACTATACGAACAGTATAGTCTACCGTGTATAACAATACAAAATAATTCTTATAGACAACAATAAAAAAATTGAGTCACAGAGATGCAGAAAAAGAAGATGAGACAAAGACAGCAAACAGTCAACTAGTTATATGGAGCTCTTGCATGCATATAGGTACAGTGGGGGCACATAGGAGGCAAATTAAATAAAAACAAACAGATGATACAATTTGCAATCTCCACCCGGCGGTTCAGGGGGGCGCCGTCGTGCAAGTGGCCCGGCCCGGGGCATGTCCTGCTCAAAGTCGCAAAGCCTATACATGTGTCTAACTCTACCCAGATGGGTGGTTTGTTTAACTCGCTTTCCGCTTTCCGGTGATATATAGCATCGCATGTGCTTATATATAGCTTCCTAATTCGTCTTGCTGGTGGCTTTATTCGGTCTCCTCCGGAAATCGCGGCTTCACTATAGGAAGGAAACCTACCACGACCCTGTTGTTTTATGACCTGTTTGATTGGATATTTGGATTGGAGCTTCGATCATATAGGAGGCGAGAACAATCTGTTTCTGTCCCACTTGGAATTTGTTATGAAATTGACGTGCCGCCGGGTTAATCATATGATGCATGCGTTCCTTCCTAATCAAGATACCAGAAAACCGCCAAGATCTAGATCATCACGGGGTGCTGACTGCTGAAGCGTATAATACTGGCTTCCAGTTGCAGTCAAACGTAGCGTTCATGGGGATGGGCTGGGGTCGACAAAATCAAGAGTGCAGCCAAAACACATCAGGGCATGTTCGGTTACACTAATCCAGAGAGAGATTGAAGGGGATTAAATCCCCTTATAGTCAAAAATGACTAGACGGGGATTTAAACCCCTCCAATACCCCTCTGGATTGATGTAACCGAACAAACCCGTATCAGATACACAAATTTCTCCACCAGAAAGCCTTCAAACCCCCCCCCCCCCCCCCCACCCCCCCCCCCCCCCCCCCCCCCCCCCAAGCTAGCGGCGGGGATACGAAAACTACTCCGCTAACGGAAACGAGCTCTGTGAAATGATGAAGACACATTCCACAGACAGGAAACCAAGACACGGTCGGATCGGACACCATACTCGTCACGAAAAGTCCAATGCTGGCAGGGTAAGGTTGCAGTTGCAGTGGCAACGTCTTCTGGTGCTTCTATAGTACGTTCTATGTGCAGTTATGATCCGTCAGACGTAGCATTCAAGTTGCCACCGGCATCTCATTGACCGGCAGACGTGCATCTCATTGATCTGTGACACAAATCTCTCCCATCTTTTTATGTTCTGTAGCCAACACAGACGACCACGGTCCACACAGTATGAGGGCGACCAACGGCACCGGACCCCACTAGCAGCAGACTCGTGAGCTCGTCTACATCACCACAGCTGGAAAACTCGGAGGCCGACAAAACAGTGCGGCCTACGATTCCTGTGCGTGCGCCGTGCGGGCGCAACAAATAGCCTCTGCAGAGCTCCTCCATGCATGCGACGAACGAGCTGTTGCCACCACGTGGGCTCCGAAGAAGCTGATGCTGATCCTCCGTAGTAGTCCTTCTTGCGTGCTATCCTTCTTGCTGATGCTCTCAGAAAAAATCATGAACGCAACAGTTGCTATCATAATCTGGATCATCTCATATAATGATTGCTTAAAAGACTCGTCCTCTGGGCCATCAGAACCACCACCACCACCATGTCCATGAACGGTTTTTGTTTCCTCCATTTCCACCAGATCCTAGTCCTCAAATCTTAGCCATTTGCTCCATCAACACACGCCTTGAATTGACCTTGCCCTTTCTGCTTCTGCCATAGCTTTGTTCAAGGATTCCATTGAGAAGGGCTAGAAAGAAGGCAATGAAGAATTAACACATTGTTACAGAAAAAGGTTTTTTGGACATGCTAATATGCTTGAATTATATCGTAAAAATGGCCATGTGCATGAAGTCCAACCAGATAAGCTATATCACCCTACATTATTCTAGAGTAATTTAGTATAATTAACATAGAGTATCAAAACACTTCAACAAAGTGCCTTAGTTCAACATGTACCAAAATACTCAAACGAAATACCAGATCAGATCAGACTGGTCTAATTGTCAAGCAACACAGAATTAAACAGGTTTCCGACACAATGCCCTCCAAATAATTTGGAAGCCACAGAAAAATGATAAAGAAAAAGGTGACAAGCATGCACTTTTTGACTTTTTGTCGATACAATTATACAAACAAGCATTACAAGTTTTACAACACCATCCTTAAGATAACATAATAACCGGAAAGTATCAAGTATGTGTCACAGGACTGGACACAAACCTGAAGCCGGAGAAACCAAGACGGGAGAGAAGGCCCAACATGAAATGGGCTGGGCCGGAATGGGCCAAATGACGCGTGAAACGGTGCCCCGGGAGCATTCCTGGTTTTTAGCCAGCCGGGGGAAGAGTAGGGTTTTTGGGTTGGAACTGGAGTCTGAATACCGGCTGTGTCCGACGATCTGGTGAGAGAGAGCTAGGCTCGATCTCTGTAATAGCGAATTCCCACCTGTACTCTCGAAACCCCAGTTAAATTTGATCTTTGTGAGAGGAGGAGAGTACCGGGAGCAGTGCTCGTTATCTCAAATTTGGTTCTTGTGTGTTCTGGCGGTGGAGAGTTTATTCTGCAGTGTCAATGGTCTTACAAATTGGTATCAGATTCTGGTCGCAATTGTAACACCCCTGCTGTTACTATAACTAAAACTTGAGCATGACATCATAAGCATTGGCATTGCATATGTTTGATACACCTAGAGTGCATTCACTAGGCAAAAATTTCAAACAAGTTGTATTGTTTTAGTGTTTTGCAAATAGAACCCTGGATAGGGGACTTAACCCTAAATGGGGATTAAAGGGGTAAAACCTAACCCAAATTGAGAAAACCTAAAGGCTTTAGGGAAATAGTCATAAAATGTCCTCAAAAATAAAGTTAAATCACATTTATACCCCTGGGATGCCAGAAACCCTAATTGGAACCCTAGAAAACCCTAAATCCAAACCCTAGGGACCTATGTGCAAAATTAGTCCACTTTTGGACTAAAGTGCAAAAATCAAGTTAAATAAGTATCTTAAGTCATTTGGGTCACTCATATGAGAATTTGCAATCTAAACCCTGAGATTTGGACTTAAGTGCAAAAGAGCCACACTTTTTCTCAAATGTTTAAGTCTGATTTTCAGTGATATTGGCTCAACTTTGGAGTTCTGCATCTTCCAAATTATTGAGAATTTGCCCTAGGTCACCACATCAACTATGTAGATCTATCTTAGGTGAACAACTTTGCTTAAGAGTGCAAGCCATGTTATTGAGAAAAAGCTGGAGATAATTAAGGTTGAAGTTGGGCTATCAGGGTGCCTATGTCTGAATTTTCAGACAGACAGTGTGATCACTGAAACTTTAAGCATGAATTCAAGCTTGAATTGTTGAGAATTTGATCAAGATTGCTATGACAAAATTGTAGCTGGATTGTCAGGCTATAATTTTGATACAGAGAGCTAGCTTAGTCACCACACAAAATTAAGAGAAATAGGCGCTCCAAAGTGCTCTGTCAGGTGTTCTGATGGGGTCTCGCCATGGTACAGTAGCTCGAGTGGATCAGAACGCCTGCGCGGCTTGCTCGTCGACGGCGACCTCCCTGCGCTAAGATTCGCGCCGCCGCCGTCTCAATTCGTGCTCAGGATGACTAGATAAACGCTCGGAGCACGCCGCCATGGATAAGCCCGGTCAGTAAACTATTCCGGCTAGCCGCCGTACCTCCCTCCCCTTGCTCATCGGTCGCTCGGATAGATTTCCGCCGCCGTTGAGCCATCACTGTCGCCCGCCGCGTGTCCAGACACTTTACCACGTCGCGGCTAACCGTGCTACGCATATCCGGTGATCGCCGGAGGTGCCGCCACGGTAAAAGCCACGTTGCGCGGCCATCAGTGACTCACCCTTCGTCTCGGCCGCCGGTCTCTCTGCGCAAAATTGGATGCCACCGCTTAACTTCTCTATAAATTGAAGCCACCACAAGCTCCGTAGGGTAGTTAAGTACCCCGACACCCAGTATTGCCCCCAGTTGATCGCCAGCGAACTTGAATTTCACAGTTTCCCCAAATTCGGTTTGTGCCACCGCAAGAACACCCTCACCGCGGCCAGCCTAACTCAGGTTAGTCCAAGGCTCTCCGTCTCTTGTTCTAGCGTCCCTAGGCCCTCCTCATGCTCCTTGACCCACCCATTTGAATCGAGCTGCCTTAGATAATCGGGAACGTGCTATTCCTTTAGTCAGCCGCACTGTCACCGTGGCCTGAGCTAACCAGTTGACTATTCTTGAAATTTAATTGGGGGAAACATTCATACGGACTCGGATTTGGTTTCGGCCGAAGTTAGGAACCAGTCGTTGCCCCGTTTGGCCGGTCTTGGTGCTCGCCGGAGCTCGGCCGCGCGCGTCGCCGTCGTGGACCTCCCACTGTAAAGAAATAGAACTTCAAGGGCCTCTGTGCAAACTGTCAGTGACTCATAAGCATAGTAACCGAACCCAACTTCCATTAGCCAAAACCCCAGGGACCCCTGCGCAAAGTTGCCAGAGCGCGCGCGCGGGCACGTTTCTGTCTGGGTCTGGGCCGGCTGGGCTGGAATCGGCCGAGCACTGTTTCTGTTTTTCCTTTTTCTTTTTTAGCAGAGCTTTGAAAAACTCTAGAAAATGGTAGAAAATTCCTAAAATTGTGAAACTAATTTTCCTAGGTTTCTTATTTTCCCTAGAATTTAATAAAAATAGTTTCATGATTTTTAGGTTAAATACGGAATTTTAGGGCATTTAAAATAGCTTCAAGAAATAGTTCTGGATTTTTAAAAGATAAATGGTAATCCCAAAAATGTTCAAAATTTTTATATGAACTCCCCACATTATTTAGAAGCCTTGGGTAGAGTTTGAATTGATTTGGACCATGTTTGATAACTAGAACCCAAACCCCCTGCTCTTTGAACTCCTTTATCGACTCCGGAAACCCTAAGTTCTCGGAGTTCCATGAAGGAAAGTTGTATTCAAGATTTAGATAATAAATCTTTATTATCTTCGACTCTCATGAGCATTACATGGCATTCATTCTTATATATGTATATATATATGGTTATGTTAGAACGCGAAGAAGAAGTGGAAGTCACCGAAGAAAGGACACCACCACCCTCGGATTCTCAGGCAGGCAACTGCTTCTACTTTGATATTTGTGGATTCGAGCCAGACTCACCTGTGAACGAAGGCAAGCCCCGGTGCATTTGCCACCTCCCTTGATGTTTTTAAATCTTTCTCACTTGCTTGCTGCATTAGGTGATAGGAGTTGATTGATAAAACAATTCTTGCATTACCTTCCTTGAACTTGATTACCTTCCTTGAAACCCTGATTTTACAAAAATGTTTTCTTATGCTTAGTATTGCTTTAGAAAAACAAAAGGATTTGTTTTACAAAAGATGTTTGGCAAAGTGGGAGGGTTGTTTTCAAAAATAAAACTTGATGGTGAATCCATCACGGCCGTGAAGGATTCAACATCGGAAAAGATGTACCTCTGCCAGGTACCAAGCTTTGGGTTTTAAATTTTTAAGCTGAGACCGGGCGGGTGACTTGCACGAGAAGAGAGTCTCGGTGTAGTGTCTCTGTCTGAGTCGATTAAGGACCTTGTCGTTGTAGGCTTGATGATCGAGGACCCTTTAACTGGTCACATGCCTCGTCATGGGTAAGCCTTGCCTCGGGCAGACTAAGGCCAGAATAAGATAACACGAAATGGGTGTGGAGCGGTGGCGAGAGTAGCGTGTACCCTCCGTGGCAAGAGGCTGGACGGTGGTGTATCTATGCTCTCGGTTTGCATGAACCTGATCTGGTCTTAAGAACCCCGGTGGCGGGTTGACATATGCAAGGGTTAAGTGCTACATATGTCATGTGATTGGAGATCCTCAGCTGAGTATAATCGATTTGGATTGTCGTACCTTCACGGTTATGAAGACTTGGTCACTGACTTACACGTAGCAATGCACTAAAGATGATGGGTTTTTGTTAAGAAATTGGCTAGTGCAGGACCAGTGATTGAACTAGGGTAGAAAGAACTCTAGTTGCAGGTAATTGTACTTAACTTGACAAATAAAACTGGATTTTTAAGGATCCACTTTAGTAAGCATTTCTGCAAAACAGAGTCTTTGATTATTGAAAAGCCTTACCTTGACTCCCTTAAGCCAGCATACCCTTGAGAGTCTTTTCTTTAGTCGGGTAAGACTTGCTGAGTAATTCCATACTCAGGGTTTATCCCTTCGTTGTTTTAGGTGAGGAAGTAGCGGATTTCTGTTGCTTCTATACCAAGGTGGTTCCTAAGGAGGAGAAACAAGAGTGAAGATGCGGGAGGACTTGGTCCTCCATATAGAACTTTTATGAAAAACTTATCGGGAGGAGTTTTTGCCTCCCTTAGTTATGTAATAATACTACTCAGCACTCGCTTTATATTTCTGGTCTGTAATAACCAACCTGATCTGCAAGACGGGTAAGTTTATGTAATCGCTTCCGCATTTCTTTATCTCCGATGTTCTGTAATGTCTGCAAGACGGGTGAGACGTTCCTGGAAAGGTAAGGAAAGATACCGAACTTGTCAAGTGACTTAGAAACATCTACAGGGTGTCTGATGTCTGTTAGACAAGGACAACTGTAGGTGGGCCTAATTACTTGGGAGGTTCCGTCACAGCTGGTATCGGAGCGTAGCCCTTCTTTGCAGATATTATGAGGCATCTTCAAAAGGATTTTCTAAAAGTCTTACCTAGAAACTCTCTTCTCTTCTTACCTAAGTATTCTGAAGAATCTATCTTAAAGACCAGATAGGAAGAGTGCAATGTATAGAAGGTTGAATCAACTAAGGTTGATTCTGTACTTATACATGCATCATGCTAAGAATTATACTAATAAAATTTTCCCCTTAGAAAGATGCCGCCGCGCACAAGGAAAACGGCGCGCAAGTCAACTGGACCAATCGGTGTGCCCCGACATCAACTGGCCCCTCGACATGAGGACAGTAGCAGCAGGAGTAATGATCCAATAGGAGATCTTGAAGCACGAGTAAATCGACTTCAAGCGGAATTGCAACACAGGACCAACATATGGGTTGCGGATGGAGATAGAATAAATGAATTAAGAAGGGACATCCGCCACCTGCGGGATCAGCTTGCTGATCGGGACTTGGCGCTCGACTGGGCAGTTCAGTCCCGTTTGCTGGCTTGTGCTAAGGAAGCAAGGGCTCAAGCCCGAATCAAGGAACTTAGCTCAGCTATCGACGACTTGCAGGTCTATTGCAATACGTTACATGAGGAAGTCCATGTATTGTATTCGCAATTACACCCTAGTGCACCTGCGCACCCTGTTGAGGCGGAAGCCGGACCCTCCCATGTTGCGGGACACGCGCTTGGTGGGGAGTTAGACCTTTTTGAACCCCCTCCTTCCATGAGGCTGGTCGACGTATGGTCTCCCACACCCGATGACGAGGCCGCCAAAAGCAACGGGAAGCAGGACTAATGGTGTAGTAGAAGTAGAAGTAGTGTAGTGTATTATAGGTTGTACTAGTGTATAATAGGTAGTGCTATTGTATACTAGGTATTGTATCTGGTTGTAAGAGTCTTGAGTCTGTAACATTACTTTTGGTAATGTAAAAGGGATGGCTTTTTTTCTTTGGCATATCATATTGTTTTCAAATATTGTTGCCACAGATGCCTTCCAAGACTCGAGCTCAGGACGGAGCTGGTACCTCCCGGGGAGGGGAATCCACACCCAATCCACCTCCTGTTCCTCCCACATTGGCTGAGGCAATTGCCGCCTTAGTGAACGCAACTGCTGACAATACCCGCTTTCTGAGAGAAATGGCGGGCCAACAGTTCCAGCAGCCTGGTGGGCGGGGCTATCAACAGGGCCCCCGCAAAACTTCTTATCCGGACTTCTCAGAGACACGTCCGCCCTTGTTTGTTAAAGCCGAAGATCCACTGGAAGCCGATGAATGGATACGGGTTATTGAGCAAAAATTTGGTCTTCTGCGTTGTTCAGAGACACATAAGCCTTTATTCGCAGCGCAACAACTACGCGGCCCTGCCAGCACTTGGTGGGGTAATTTTGTGGCCGTTCAGCCGGCCAATCATCAAATAACCTGGGAAGAATTCAAAGTAGCCTTCCGCGAGCATTATATACCCGAAGGTGTTCTGCATATGAAGCAAGAAGAGTTCATGAAGCTAAAACAAGGAGGAGATACTGTCAATCAGTATCTCAACAAGTTTAATCACCTGTCGCAATATGCAATCGATCAGGTGAACACTGATCTGAAAAAGAAAAATTGCTTTATGAGAGGATTAAATGATCGATTGCAAAGGAAGATGGCTACTTGCATTGACTTGACTTATGGAAGAGCTGTCAGCACAGCCCTATCTGTTGAAGCAAAATATGCAGGTTCCGGAAAGAACAAGGAATTTGGTGGTGAGAAGTCTAATCAGAGCCAGGCAAAAAGGCAACGGTTTGTGATCCGGCCTTCTAGCCAAAATCGCTCTTTTTCTCGACCGCCCTCATTCCCTTTCAAGCAGCCAATCATTATTCGTCCCAACAATGCCCCCACTGCCCCAAGTCAGCCGGGTGCCCCAGGCACTCGATTCCCTGCTTTGCCCAGCTCTTCAACCGGATGTTTCAACTGTGGCAAGTCTGGACATTTCATCAAGGATTGCCCATATCCCAGGCAGAATCAAATAAATGCTCAGCAAGGATCTGGGAAATCAGCTTAGCCCAAGGGAAACAATGTGGGGAAGAATACAAAGAAGACGGGGCGGATATACTATACTCAAGTGGCCACTACACCGGAAGGTGAACTGGTGATGATGGGTACGTTTCTCGTGGCCAGTCATCCTGCAGTCATTCTTTTTGATTCTGGTGCTTCGCATACGTTCATTAGCAAGAAATTTGTGGAGCAACATCACATTGCATGCCATGAATCAAAAGAGGGATTTAAAATACACTCACCTGGGGGACAAATCTTTACTAGAGAAGTGGCCTATCAAGTGCCCGTATCATTGGCCGGACGGGACTTTCCTACCAATATGATCGTCCTGAAAGGCCAAGACATAGATGTTATTTTGGGTATGAATTGGTTGGCCAAGCATAAAGCAACACTCAATACTGATCAAAGAACCATCAGGTTGAGTCATAATCAAGAAGAAATTCTTTTGCCCATCCCTATTCCAAACAAAATTACTGGCAGAGTTTATGAAGTTATGGTACCGGAAATCAAGGATATTCCGATAGTATGCGAGTTTCCTGATGTCTTTCCCAAGGAGTTGCCGGGATTGCCACCTGAGCGGGAGGTAGAATTTGTAATAGAGTTGAAGCCCGGTACGGCTCCCATTTCTCGAAGATCGTACCGTATGCCTCCTAATGAGTTGGCAGAATTGAAGATTCAATTACAAGATCTCCTGGAGAAAGGATTTATCCGGCCAAGCTCATCGCCATGGGGTTGTCCAGCCATATTCGTCAAAAAGAAGGATCAAACCTTACGAATGTGTGTGGATTATCGACCCTTGAATGAGGTCACCATAAAAAACAAGTACCCTCTTCCAAGGATTGATATTTTATTTGATCAATTGACTGGAGCAAGGGTATTTTCAAAGATTGATCTCCGATCAGGCTATCACCAGATCCGTATTCGGCCCGAAGATATACCAAAGACTGCGTTCACTACGCGATATGGGTTGTTTGAATATCTGGTAATGTCTTTCGGGTTAACAAATGCTCCGGCCCACTTCACATATTTGATGAACTCGGTATTCATGCCCGAGTTGGACAAGTTTGTAGTGGTCTTCATTGATGTCATTTTGATATATTCCAAGAATGAAGAGGAGCACGCCCAACATTTACGGATCGTGTTAACGCGCTTGAGGGAACATCAGTTATATGCCAAGTTCAGCAAATGCGTGTTTTGGCTGGAGGAAATTCAATTTCTGGGACATGTTCTATCTGCCAGAGGGATTGCGGTAGACCCCAGCAAAGTCAAGGACATTTTGGAGTGGAAACCCCCGACCACTATTCATCAGGTCCGAAGTTTCCTTGGACTGGCGGGATATTAACACAGATTTATACCAGACTTTTCTAAGCTTGTGAAGCCAATCACAAGTTTATTGAAGAATGATGTTAAGTTCAATTGGTCTTCAAAGTGTGATGAAGCCTTTGAACAATTGAAGACATTATTAACCACTGCTCCGGTATTGGCTCAACCAGACATCACCAAGCCTTTCGATGTATATTGTGATGCATCTGGCAGTGGACTCGGCTGTGTATTAATGCAAGAGGGCCGAGTAATTGCATATGCTTCAAGGCAGTTGCGCCGACATGAGGAGCATTACCCAACTCATGATCTGGAGCTAGCTGCTGTTGTTCATGCCCTGAAAATTTGGCGTCACTATCTGCTGGGAAATATTTGTCACATTTATACAGATCATAAAAGCTTGAAGTATATCTTCACCCAGTCAGAATTGAATATGAGGCAGAGACGATGGATTGAGCTTATTAAGGACTATGAATTGGAAATTCATTATCACCTAGGCAAAGCCAATGTTGTGGCAGATGCGCTAAGCCGTAAGGTTTCCTGTCATTGTCTTACAATGAAGACCTCTGACAACACTTTATGTCAAGAGATGGAGAAGCTAAACCTGGGAATGGTCCAACAAGGAACTTTGAATCAGTTAAAGCTTGAGTCAGTCCTCTTGCAAAGGATAATTGATGCCCAAAAGGATAATGAGGGTATGAAACACATTCGTGAGAAGTTAAGGGCTGGAAAGGCCAAATGTTTCAAAGAAGATGATCAAGGCATTGTATGGTTTAATAACCGCATAGTGGTGCCGAAGAATGAAGAGCTCCGCCAGCAAATTCTTGATGAAGCACATCTTAGCCGCTATTCTATTCACCCCGGAAGCACTAAGATGTACCAAGACTTGAAGCAACATTACTGGTGGACAAAGATGAAGATCGAAATTGCACGCTATGTGGCGAGATGTGACACCTGCAGACATGTCAAAGCCATACATTTGAAAGCCGCCGGTCCATTACAGTCACTACCAATACCGACATGGAAATGGGAAGACATAAGTATGGACTTTATTGTGGGATTGCCCAGGACTGCAAAAGGGTATGACTCTATCTGGGTGATTGTTGATCGACTTACAAAGATTGCTCACTTTCTACCGGTCAAGACATATTACCCGGTACTTACCTATGCAGAGTTGTACATTGCCCACATTCTCAGTTTGCATGGTGTTCTAAAGACTATAGTGTCGGATCGTGGACCACAATTTGTATCCAAATTCTGGGAAGAACTCCATAAATCCCTGGGTACCAAGCTGCTCCACAGTTCGGCCTATCATCCCCAAACGAGTGGACAGACTAAGAGGATTAATCAAGTACTTGAAGATATGCTGCGGGCATGTGTTCTGGACTTCTCACAAAAATGGGATGAATGTTTGCCCTTGGCGGAGTTTTCGTATAATAATAGCTATCAAGAAAGTATCAAGATGGTACCCTTTGAAGCTTTATATGGACGAAGATGTCGTACTCCGCTAAATTGGTCTGAACCTGGGGAAATGTGCTTCTTTAGGCCTGATATGGTGAAGGAGGCTGAGGAAAAGGTTCAGAAAATTATTCATAATATGAAGAAAGCACAAGCTCGTCAGAAGGGTTATGCAGACAAACGGCGAATGCCCTTGTATTTTCATGAAGGGGACTATGTCTACCTGAAAGTTTCACCAATGAAGGGAGTATCGCGTTTCGGGGTTAAAGGGAAGCTTGCACCTAGGTACATTGGTCCATTCCTGGTACTTGAGCAATGTGGACCAGTGGCGTATCGACTACTGCTCCCCGAAACTTTGTCTGCTATACATAATGTGTTCCATGTGTCCCAATTGAAGAAGTGTCTTCGGATTCCCGATCGAATCGTTGAAGTAACAGATGTTGTCCTTGAACCGGACTTGACATACTCTGAGCACCCTATTCGAGTCTTGGATCAAAAGGACAGGGTTACCCGAAGAAAAACTCTCAAGTTCTATAAGATACAGTGGAACCAGCATTCCGAAGATGAGGCTACGTGGGAAACTCAAGACTTTTTAGATAAGAATTTCCTAGGCTTTTTAGCCTCTTGTAAATTGTAAAGCCTGTATAACTGTTGTAATAAAGGAGTAAATTCCCAAACCACCCCTGCCTTGTACCAGAAATAAGGAAATAAAAGTATGTCGCGTTTCCTTTTCCATTACTTACCCTAGGACTTTTAATCTCGGGACGAGATTCTTTTATGGGGGGAAGGATGTAACACCCCTGGTGTTACTATAACTAAAACTTGAGCATGGCATCATAAGCATTGACATTGCATATGTTTGATACACCTAGAGTGCATTCACTAGGCAAAAATTTCAAACAAGTTGTATTGTTTTAGTGTTTTGCAAATAGAACCCTGGATAGGGGACTTAACCCTAAATGGGGATTAAAGGGGTAAGACCTAACCCAAATTGAGAAAACCTAAAGGCTTTAGGGAAATAGTCATAAAATGTCCCCAAAAATAAAGTTAAATCACATTTATACCCCTGGGATGCCAGAAACCCTAATTGGAACCCTTGAAAACCCTAAATCCAAACCCTAGGGACCTATGTGCAAAATTAGTCCACTTTTGGACTAAAGTGCAAAAACCAAGTTAAATAAGTATCTTAAGTCATTTGGGTCACTCATATGTGAATTTGCAATCTAAACCCTGAGATTTGGACTTAAGTGCAAAAGAGCCACACTTTTTCTCAAATGTTTAAGTCTGATTTTCAGTGACATTGGCTCAACTTTGGAGCTCTGCATCTTCCAAATTATTGAGAATTTGCCCTAGGTCACCACATCAACTATGTAGATCTATCTTAGGTGAACAACTTTGCTTAAGAGTGCAAGCCATGTTATTGAGAAAAAGCTGGAGATAATTAAGGTTGAAGTTGGGCTGTCAGGGTGCCTATGTCTGAATTTTCAGACAGACAGTGTGATCACTGAAACTTTAAGCATGAATTCAAGCTTGAATTGTTGAGAATTTGATCAAGATTGCTATGACAAAATTGTAGCTGGATTGTCAGGCTATAATTTTGATACAGAGAGCTAGCTTAGTCACCACACAAAATTAAGAGAAATAGGCGCTCCAAAGTGCTCTGTCAGGTGTTCTGATGGGGTCTCGCCATGGTACAGTAGCTCGAGTGGATCAGAACGCCTGCGCGGCTTGCTCGTCGACGGCGACCTCCCTGCGCTAAGATTCGCGCCGCCGCCGTCTCAATTCGTGCTCAGGATGACTAGATAAACGCTCGGAGCACGCCGCCATGGATAAGCCCGGTCAGTAAACTATTCCGGCTAGCCGCCGTACCTCCCTCCCCTTGCTCATCGGTCGCTCGGATAGATTTCCGCCGCCGTTGAGCCATCACTGTCGCCCGCCGCGTGTCCAGACACTTTACCACGTCGCGGCTAACCGTGCTACGCATATCCGGTGATCGCCGGAGGTGCCGCCACGGTAAAAGCCACGTTGCGTGGCCATCAGTGACTCACCCTTCGTCTCGGCCGCCGGTCTCTCTGCGCAAAATTGGATGCCACCGCTTAACTTCTCTATAAATTGAAGCCACCACAAGCTCCGTAGGGTAGTTAAGTACCCCGACACCCAGTATTGCCCCCAGTTGATCGCCAGCGAGCTTGAATTTCACAGTTTCCCCAAATTCGGTTTGCGCCACCGCAAGAACACCCTCACCGCGTGTAACATCCTAAAATCCCAACCCAGGTTTGAAACCGTAACCCCCCTAATTTTTCCCCTTTTGTTTTATTCTTTTCCCTAACCCTACCCCCCCTAGGTCACCCTATCATTTGCATATACTTAAAGTTATTTGAGCACCTCACATAGGCCATATTTATCATCTAGTTCATCTAGAGAACTTTTGTTAAGAAGAAAAGAAACAAAAGGACACAAAAGTAAAAAAAAAGAAAAAGGGAGAGAAATGGAAATCAGAAAAAGAAAAAAAGAAAAACCTTTCCCTCCCTCGGCTGGGCCTCCTTTCAGCCCACCTCGCGCGCGCCCGCCTCCCTCCCCTCTCCTTCCGGCCCAGGCGGCCCAAGCCGCGCGCCACTCTCGCCGCTGACAGCCCGACCCCGCCCGTCAGCGCCCCGCCTCTCTCTCTCGCGCGGACCTCTCACTGGCAGCCGACCCCACTCGTCAGTTCCATCTCTCTCGCCCATGCCTCACCGGCGCGCTCGCCGCCGAGCGCTGCACGCCCCGTCGCCTCGCCATTAAAGCTCGCCCCGACTTCCGTGACCGACCCGCCTCTGTGCCCGAGCCGTCCCCTCATCCTCAGCCTGCCCGAGTCGTCTCGTCGCCGTTTGCTCCATGCCCGCCATCATGGAAGCTCGTCGGAGCTCGCCGTCCCCTCCATCCCTCTCCCCCTCCCGGGCGCCTATAAAAGGGATAGCCGAGCCCGAGCCCTCCACACCAGCCACGACCATCTCCTCCACTCCTCCCCGAGCTCAATCGAGCTAGCAGCGCCGCCGTGCTTCCCTCCATCGCTCCGGTAAGCTCCCCTCTCCCTCCCTGGCGACCTTCAGTTCAATTAAATGGTGCCAAGAGTTCCGCCACACTCCCACGATCACGACCCGCCACCTTCCCCACTCTATTTCGGCCGGAAAACTCACCGGCGGCGAAGCCGCCGCGGGCACCCGCCACCGTGCCGCGGACCGGCCGCCCCAGGCCCCCGCATGCGAAATTAGCCCCGCCCCTGTGATCCCCATCTACCACTCATGCTCTGCCACTGCCTCCCCGTCGCAAAACCGGACCGACGGCGGAGAACCGCCGCGGATCCTCACCGTCGGTCAGCCCCGGTCGAGTCCCTCTCCCCCTCCGTTGTCGCTAACACCGTCAGCCCCCCCTCCCCTCTCCCTGGCTGGTGGGCCCGCGCCTCCACGCCGTCACCCGCCGTCTCCCCGCACAGCTGGGCCAGCTGGGCCGCCTGCCTCGCCCGCGCGAGCGCCCGCGCCCATGTGGGCCGAAATTCCCCCCCGGCCCACAAGGAAAGGAAATCCTTTTTCTTTTTCTTTTCCCATTTCTTTTCCCATTTTCCCATATATACTTATATGCTGATATTTTATGCACCAAAAATAGTTTAAATAAATTATTAGGGCACAAAAATAATAAAGTATAACAATTTGCACACTCCACCAAAAGTCACCATGTTTGATGTATTGTTTTTGGCTATGTTTTAATTAGTGGAAGAGGGATCCGATCCTCCGGAACTCTTAGCTCCGGAAGAAGGGCAGGAACCCGACCCCTCCGAGATTAACCTTTTGTGCCAGGAAAGCTTCGACGAAGGCAAGTCCATCCTTCCCTTGATGCATTATTTACCTATTTCTCTCTACCACTGCCTATGCCTGGATTATGGGATGGGAATCGAATCGCATGGTAAGCATGAGAGAGCCCGCATTAACTATTACTTCGATTAAAAGATATGGGGCAAGTAAAAAGGAGTATAAGTGAAATGTTTTCCAAAAAGAGTGCGATGAAGGGTACTCACCCTCATCACCTAGTGAAGTGGGATGATCAGGGACTCCCTGGTTTAGGGGAGGGCCTAAGGTGATGGCTCAGCTGGTTTAGGCGTGAGCAGAAGGATTGTCCCCTCGTATAAGGACCGGTTTGTCATCTTCACTACCTGTACTCTTTAGAAGTACAACCACTCGAGGCTGTGTGGGCAGCCACTCAATCTGAACTCGTACGGTCCCACCCCAGGGTTATGAAGGCTGGGGTAGCACCGGGAGGATAAGGAAGGGGAATGTTTTGTCCGGTTTGGACATGGTGGTGGCCTGACTCCTTCCGGTATAACCATTAAGGTTCGGACGTGCAAGGAAGGAAAGAGTTTCGGATTCGGGTCTCATTGGCCATGAGATCGTAGAGCCGGACTAGTGGGTAAAGTGTACCCCTCTGCGCAGAGTCTAAACCTATTCGAATAGTCCGTTTCCACTGGTATGGACGAGTCTGGTATGGTATGACAATTAGTGTTTCTACTACAACTGGGAACAGGGAAATGTGTGTGTATGTTCTGGAAAGAAAGTAGTACCACGGGAGCGGGAAGCTCAGTGGTAGTTAAGCATGTTGTTACTTCTATCGTTTTTTTTGGGAAAACCCTCACTATTGAGTACTGCCTTTCTCTGAAAAAGTATGAGTGACTTCAACTCCACCATAAAAAGCATGTACAATTTAGGTCACTTTCTCTTTACGGGAGCCGGGTGGGCTTGCGGAATACCTAGCGTATTCACCCAGATTTATTTATGTTTTTCAGCAGCTGAAGACTTCTTTTCTGCTATGCTTGATTGATGGGGCTGTGTCTTCACCCAGTTCTGCCTGTGGCCTGGGCTATTTTATCTTCCATTGCGATATATGTTTTTCGGCTCCCTTTCGAGCTTGTATCCCCGGTATTGTAATAACATTATTCAGACTCTGTAACTATTTGAAGTAATGAATGTGATTACTAGCCTCCTGGGACTAGTAATTGTATCACATTTGAGTCCCAAAGGATCGGGACGCTTCAGGTGGTATCAGAGCCTATAGAACTGGCCGTAGACCACAGCCCTGACCTTAAAAGTTGCCTTAACAAGAAAAACACCTCTTACCTTCAAGAAACACTCTTTCCCCTTTTCCCCGAGATTAATAGACCTTTCTTTTCGTCTACCAGATGGAAAACCCCTGGGTGATTAGGACTTCCTATTGCTCAGAGGAGGAAGGCTTTCCTCACCTACTTCGAAGCTGCGCACTACGCCTGGGGATCCGCAAGAAGCCCGAATATGTCTGGAAGGAGTACCGTGAAAATGGAATGGAAAAGTGCTCTATGGCAGTCTACCTGGGAGAAAGCCGGAACTACCCAAACCACCCTCCATTCCAAATTACCTTCATCGGGCACCGCTTCCCAGACACATGCCAGAGCGTTGCTCGAAAAGCCCTCAAACAACTGTGCCAAAACTATAGCCGAGAGACCTTTGAAACTCCCCTCCGATATTTCCCACCCAGCAACAAAAACACCCCCACCTGGAAGAAAAGACTCCAGGCTCTGTCAGGAGGAGATCCCATAGAAGATGATCCCACTATCGTCTACATGGCCGGATACCTCCACACCCTCGACAACCACTACGATGAGCTCTCCTCCCATTGTACCCACCTAAACTCCCGAGTGGAATGCCTAGAGCAGCAAGTCAAAGAGCTTACGCAAGAGAAGGTATCCCTCCAGGAGAGTCTCAGCATAGCGGAAGGCGAGGAAGCCAACACCCGTGAGGCCTACCGAACCTTGAAGTCAGACTTTGACAAGAAGCTGAAGGCACTCGCCCCCCAAAAAGAAGATCCAAAAGAAGACCACTAACCAAGGATGCCAGACAGAGAAGAAGAAGAAGAAGGCCCCTCTAGCCCTACCTTCCCCCAGAACCGATGACTGGTCCGACGAAGAAGATGTATCCCTAGCCAGCCTCGATGATCTTCTCAAGGCATTTGGGGATACCTTAGACAAGGAACTCGCTAGCACCTCGAAGAACGCCCTCGTGTAGTTTTTTTTTCTGTAGTAGTCTTATGCTTGTAATGTGATGGTGTAATGAATAAAATAACTTGGTTGAGAACAATTTGCATGTGCATAATAGTGACTCTCTTCCCTGGCAGATGGCTTCGGATAAAACCACGCTTACCGCCTCAGGGATTGGAGCAGGTTTCCCCTGAAGAGCTGAAGGGGAAGTCGTTAGAGAGGAAAGTGAGACCCACCTCCCCGCACCTCCACCCCTACCCTTAGACCTAGCTCAAGTTCTAGCCAATCAGACCCGACTCATCGAGGTCCTCACTCGAAATCTGGAGAATCAACGACCAAATGGTGGAAGACCGCAAGACAGAATGGGGGACTTCCTAAGACTCAAACCTCCCACGTTCGCCAGATCAAGCAACCCCCTCGATGCAGACGATTGGATGCGCACGATCAAAAGGAAGCTGGAAGCCATTGGTTGCCCAGAAAACCAGCGTGTTCAACTGGCTGCCCATCAACTCTCTGGGATGGCCTTAGCCTGGTGGGACACCTTCAACGTCACCATCAGAGATGCTACCTGGGCGGAATTTGAGGCAGCTTTCCGGGAGCACCATGTGCCCCAAGGATTGGTACAGCTTAAGGAGGACGAGTTCCGAGAATTGACTCAAGACGGAAGATCTGTCAGCGAATATGTGCACAAGTTCACGGAGCTAGCCCGCTACGCACCAGATGATGTCAATACTGAGAGCAAGAAGATGGCCCGTTTCCTTAAGGGACTCAGGCCAGAACTCAAGACAATTCTGGCTAGCCAAGACTTCCTCAACTTCTCTCACCTTTCCAACAAAGCCATGCAAGTTGAAAGAGCTAAGGAGGAAGAAAAAGGGCACCTCAAAAGGAAGTTCCAGGTTCTCCGGGCACAACAGCAGGACCGACACCAGAAGACTCGATCATTTGGGTTTCCACCCAAAGGGCCCAATTTCAGTAGACCAGCTGGACCCACTCCGTCACGATTCAGCCAACAGAGTCAGAACTCTTTCCTTTCTCCCTCGGTGGCAAGCAACCAACCTCCGGCAAATGCATGTTGGCACTGCGGTGATCCAAGCCACTTCAAGAGCAACTGTTCGCAGCTGAAGCCGCAGGGACCCGCCTACTCCAACTCGGTGAATGGCCCGAAGAATACCTCGGCACCCGCCCCCAAAGCGCCCTCCGCCGTCAGCCAGCAGAACAAGACTCCATACCAAGGAAGGGCACGTATAAATCACGTCGATGCCCAGGAAGCTCAGCAGGCTCCGGGAGTAGTACTCGGTGAGTTCCTTGTTGAATTTACTCCCGCTACCGTACTTTTCGATTCTGGAGCATCCCACTCTTTCATAGCCACTAGCTTTGTGGAAAAATATGGCATTCCCTCTACTCCCCTAGAGATTCCTTTGGTCACCCGAACCCCAGGGTCCGACCTCCTATGCCAGCTAAAATGTTCTCAGGTCAGAATCCTTTTAAGTGGGGTAGTATTCCTGGCAGACTTAACCGTCTTGCCATCCAAGGGAATTGATGTAATCCTAGGGATGGATTGGCTAACTAAACACAAAGGCATCATCAGTTGCGCAGACAAGACAATCCTCCTCACCGACCAGCAGGGAGAGTCAGTCTCTTGCCAGGCACAGCCACCCGCCAGTGACCCAATGATGTTCAATATAACAACGGAAAGAATATCAGTAGCAGAGGAATTCATGGATGTGTTTCTCGAAGAATTGCCAGGAATGCCACCAGAAAGAGAAGTGGAATTTTACATAGATCTGATTCCTGGAACAGCACCCATCGCAAAGAGACCATACCGCATGGCCCCAACTGAGTTAGCAGAACTGAAGCTTCAAATCTCAGATCTTCAGCAAAAAGGATACATTCGTCCCAGCTCATCACCTTGGGGAGCGCCAGTTCTGTTCGTCTCCAAGAAGGATGGAAGTATGAGAATGTGCATTGATTATCGATTGTTAAATGAAGTCACCATCAAGAACAAGTATCCACTTCCTCGGATCGACGACCTCTTCGATCAGCTTCAAGGAGCCAAGTACTTCTCCAAGATAGACCTGAGATCTGGTTACCATCAATTGAGGATCAAGGAAGCGGACATCCAAAAGACTGCATTTGTCATCCGATACGGGCAATATGAATTCACAGTAATGCCGTTCGGGCTGACAAATGCACCCGCCTTTTTCATGAACCTCATGAATAAAGTGTTTATGGAAGAGCTAGATAAGTTTGTCGTAGTCTTCATCGACGACATCCTTATTTACTCCAAGAACCGCGAAGACCATAAGCGTCACCTTCGGATCGTCCTTGGGAAACTCAGAGCACACCAGCTGTATGCCAAACTCAGTAAATGTGAATTCTGGTTGGAAAAGATAGCCTTCCTTGGGCATATCTTAACCACAGAAGGAATAGAAGTGGACCCCTCCAAAGTAGAAGCAGTGTCAAAATGGAGGCAACCAACCAACGTCAGTGAAGTTCGAAGCTTCCTAGGAATGGCAGGGTATTACCGCCGCTTCATCAAAGGATTCTCCAGCATAGCAAGACCAATGACAGAACTTCTCAAGAAAGATCACAAATTTGTGTGGACCCCAAAATGTGAAGAAAGTTTCCAAATCATAAAAGAGAAACTCACAACGGCACCCGTTCTATCACTGCCAGATATTCATCAAGATTTTGTCGTCTTCTGTGATGCTTCGAGGCAAGGCTTAGGGTGTGTACTAATGCAGAACGAGAGAGTCATTGCTTACGCATCACGCCTACTCAAGCCGCATGAGCAGAATTACCCCACCCATGATCTGGAATTGGCAGCCATAGTGCATGCCTTAAAGATATGGAGGCATTACCTAATCGGAAACAAATGCCATATTTTCACCGATCACAAGAGTCTGAGGTACATATTCACTCAACCTGATCTCAACCTCCGTCAGCGAAGATGGTTAGAGCTGATCAAGGATTATGACCTAGAAATCCACTATCACCCCGGGAAGGCCAATGTGGTAGCCGACGCTCTCAGTCGAAAGCCATTCGGAATAAAAGGGACTAACTTTCTAGAAGACTGGAAGGAAGAATCGGCACAACTAAATGCATGTCTAGGAAACAACGACAGTCTCGAAGTCAAGCCAATGCTAGAAGACATCATCTGCAAAGCTCAACGTCTAGACCCAGAGACGACAAGGCTTGTGGAGAAAGCCCGCAAGGAACAACTCCCGGATCTCAGGACAGATGACCAAGGAGTCCTTTGGTTCAAACACCGTCTGTGTGTACCAAAAGGGGAGGCCCGAGAAGTCCTACTCAAGGAAGCTCACGACTCGGCCTACTCCATCCACCCCGGAACTACCAAGATGTACCTAGACCTCAAGACCAGATACTGGTGGAAGGGGATGAAGAAAGAAATAGCTCAGTATGTGGCCCGATGTGACATCTGCCAACGGACGAAGGCCGAACACCAAAAACCTGCTGGTCTACTGCAACCCCTCCCGATACCTGAATGGAAGTGGGAAGAAATAGGCATGGACTTCGTGACCGGACTACCCCGGACGCAGAAAGGGAATGACTCCATCTGGGTAATAATAGATCGCCTCACCAAGGTAGCCCATTTCATTCCAGTGAAAACTACCTTAGGAGGAGCCACCCTTGCCCGGATCTACCTCAAGGAGATAGTCAGACTCCATGGCATCCCAAGGAAGATAGTATCAGACAGAGGAACCCAGTTCACATCCAAATTCTGGACAAGCCTTCAGAAAGCTATGGGCACCAAGCTAGATTTCAGCACCGCGTACCACCCTCAGACAGATGGGCAGACAGAAAGGGTCAACAAAGTCCTTGAAGATCTGTTAAGAGCATGTGTTTTAGCTTTTGATAGAAGTTGGGAGTCCAGTCTACCTTACGCAGAGTTCTCCTACAACAATAGCTATCAGTCCAGCATCAAGATGTCACCATTCGAAGCTCTGTACGGACGAAAATGCCAGACCCCTCTCATGTGGTCCAACGTGGAGGAAAAAGCACTAGAAGGACCTGCTTTTGTCAAGGAGGCAGAGGAGAAAGTTGCACTGATCCGCAGAAGGTTGCTTGAAGCTCAGAGTCGACAGAAGAGTTACGCAGACAACAGGCGGAGGGAACTCCGATTTGAGGAAGGAGACTTCGTCTACCTTAAGGTTTCTCCAATGCGTGGGGTCAGAAGGTTCCAAGTCAAAGGGAAGCTAGCCCCAAGTTTTGTAGGTCCCTATCCCATCATTGGCAAGGTAGGACCCGCCGCATACCGCCTGGAACTACCAGAATCCATGTCCGACATCCACAATGTGTTCCACGTATCCCAGCTCCGCAAGTGCCTGCAAGCACCAGAAAGTCACCTCGAGGAAGAAACAGTGCAGATTCAGAAAGATCTTCAATATCGTGAGAAACCAGTGAAGATTCTTGATTCAGCAGTCAGAAAGACCCGCACCTCAGAAGTGAAGCTCTGTAAAGTTCAGTGGAGCAGAGAAGGAGAAGAGGAAGCCACCTGGGAGAGTGAGGACTTCTTGAGGAGGGAATACCCTTACCTTTTCCCAAATCCAGTCTAAATCTCGAGGGCGAGATTCCTTTAAGTGGGGTAGGTTTGTAACATCCTAAAATCCCAACCCAGGTTTGAAACCCTAACCCCCCCTAATTTTCCCCTTTTGTTTTATTCTTTTCCCTAACCCTACCCCCCCTAGGTCACCCTATCATTTGCATATACTTAAAGTTATTTGAGCACCTCACATAGGCCATATTTATCATCTAGTTCATCTAGAGAACTTTTGTTAAGAAGAAAAGAAACAAAAGGACACAAAAGTAAAAAAAAGAAAAAGGGAGAGAAATGGAAATCAGAAAAAGAAAAAAAGAAAAACCTTTCCCTCCCTCGGCTGGGCCTCCTTTCAGCCCACCTCGCGCGCGCCCGCCTCCCTCCCCTCTCCTTCCGGCCCAGGCGGCCCAAGCCGCGCGCCACTCCCGCCGCTGACAGCCCGACCCCGCCCGTCAGCGCCCCGCCTCTCTCTCTCGCGCGGACCTCTCACTGGCAGCCGACCCCACTCGTCAGTTCCATCTCTCTCGCCCATGCCTCACTGGCGCGCTCGCCGCCGAGCGCTGCACGCCCCGTCGCCTCGCCATTAAAGCTCGCCCCGACTTCCGCGACCGACCCGCCTCTGTGCCCGAGCCGTCCCCTCATCCTCAGCCTGCCCGAGTCGTCTCGTCGCCTTTTGCTCCATGCCCGCCATCATGGAAGCTCGTCGGAGCTCGCCGTCCCCTCCATCCCTCTCCCCCTCCCGGGCGCCTATAAAAGGGATAGCCGAGCCCGAGCCCTCCACACCAGCCACGGCCATCTCCTCCACTCCTCCCCGAGCTCAATCGAGCTAGCAGCGCCGTCGTGCTTCCCTCCACCGCTCCGGTAAGCTCCCCTCTCCCTCCCTGGCGACCTTCAGTTCAATTAAATGGTGCCAAGAGTTCCACCACACTCCCACGATCACGACCCGCCACCTTCCCCACTCTATTTCGGCCGGAAAACTCACCGGCGGCGAAGCCGCCGCGGGCACCCGCCACCGTGCCGCGGACCGGCCGCCCTAGGCCCCCGCAGGCGAAATTAGCCCCGCCCCTGTGATCCCCATCTACCACTCATGCTCCGCCACCGCCTCCCTGTCGCAAAACCGGACCGACGGCGGAGAACCGCCGCGGATCCTCACCACCGGTCAGCCCCGGTCGAGTCCCTCTCCCCCTCCGTTGTCGCTAACACCGTCAGCCCCCCCTCCCCTCTCCCTGGCTGGTGGGCCCGCGCCTCCACGCCGTCACCCGCCGTCTCCCCGCACAGCTGGGCCAGCTGGGCCGCCTGCCTCGCCCGCGCGAGCGCCCGCGCCCATGTGGGCCGAAATTCCCCCCGGCCCACAAGGAAAGGAAATCCTTTTTCTTTTTCTTTTCCCATTTCTTTTCCCATTTTCCCATATATACTTATATGCTGATATTTTATGCACCAAAAATAGTTTAAATAAATTATTAGGGCACAAAAATAATAAAGTATAACAATTTGCACACTCCACCAAAAGTCACCATGTTTGATGTATTGTTTTTGGCTATGTTTTAATTAGTGGAAGAGGGATCCGATCCTCCGGAACTCTTAGCTCCGGAAGAAGGGCAGGAACCCGACCCCTCCGAGATTAACCTTTTGTGCCAGGAAAGCTTCGACAAAGGCAAGTCCATCCTTCCCTTGATGCATTATTTACCTATTTCTCTCTACCACTGCCTATGCCTGGATTATGGGATGGGAATCGAATCGCATGGTAAGCATGAGAGAGCCCGCATTAACTATTACTTCGATTAAAAGATATGGGGCAAGTAAAAAGGAGTATAAGTGAAATGTTTTCCAAAAAGAGTGCGATGAAGGGTACTCACCCTCATCACCTAGTGAAGTGGGATGATCAGGGACTCCCTGGTTTAGGGGAGGGCCTAAGGTGATGGCTCAGCTGGTTTAGGCGTGAGCAGAAGGATTGTCCCCTCGTATAAGGACCGGTTTGTCATCTTCACTACCTGTACTCTTTAGAAGTACAACCACTCGAGGCTGTGTGGGCAGCCACTCAATCTGAACTCGTACGGTCCCACCCCAGGGTTATGAAGGCTGGGGTAGCACCGGGAGGATAAGGAAGGGGAATGTTTTGTCCGTTTTGGACATGGTGGTGGCCTGACTCCTTCCGGTATAACCATTAAGGTTCGGACGTGCAAGGAAGGAAAGAGTTTCGGATTCGGGTCTCATTGGCCATGAGATCGCAGAGCCGGACTAGTGGGTAAAGTGTACCCCTCTGCGCAGAGTCTAAACCTATTCGAATAGTCCGTGTCCACTGGTATGGACGAGTCTGGTATGGTATGACAATTAGTGTTTCTACTACAACTGGGAACAGGGAAATGTGTGTGTATGTTCTGGAAAGAAAGTAGTACCACAGGAGCGGGAAGCTCAGTGGTAGTTAAGCATGTTGTTACTTCTATCGTTTTTTTTGGGAAAACCCTCACTATTGAGTACTGCCTTTCTCTGAAAAAGTATGAGTGACTTCAACTCCACCATAAAAAGCATGTACAATTTAGGTCACTTTCTCTTTACGGGAGCCGGGTGGGCTTGCGGAATACCTAGCGTATTCACCCAGATTTATTTATGTTTTTCAGCAGCTGAAGACTTCTTTTCTGCTATGCTTGATTGATGGGGCTGTGTCTTCACCCAGTTCTGCCTGTGGCCTGGGCTATTTTATCTTCCATTGCGATATATGTTTTTCGGCTCCCTTTCGAGCTTGTATCCCCGGTATTGTAATAACATTATTCAGACTCTGTAACTATTTGAAGTAATGAATGTGATTACTAGCCTCCTGGGACTAGTAATTGTATCACATTTGAGTCCCGAAGGATCGGGACGCTTCACCGCGGCCAGCCTAACTCAGGTTAGTCCAAGGCTCTCCGTCTCTTGTTCTAGCGTCCCTAGGCCCTCCTCATGCTCCTTGACCCACCCATTTGAATCGAGCTGCCTTAGATAATCGGGAACGTGCTATTCCTTTAGTCAGCCGCACTGTCACCGTGGCCTGAGCTAACCAGTTGACTATTCTTGAAATTTAATTGGGGGAAACATTCATACGGACTCGGATTTGGTTTCGGCCGAAGTTAGGAACCAGTCGTTGCCCCGTTTGGCCGGTCTTGGTGCTCGCCGGAGCTCGGCCGCGCGCGTCGCCGTCGTGGACCTCCCACTGTAAAGAAATAGAACTTCAAGGGCCTCTGTGCAAACTGTCAGTGACTCATAAGCATAGTAACCGAACCCAACTTCCATTAGCCAAAACCCCGCGGACCCTTGCGCAAAGTTGCCAGAGCGCGCGCGCGAGCGCGTTTCTGTCTGGGTCTGGGCCGGCTGGGCTGGAATCGGCCCAGCACTGTTTCTGTTTTTCCTTTTTCTTTTTCAGCAGAGCTTTGAAAAACTCTAGAAAATGGTAGAAAATTCCTAAAATTATGAAACTAATTTTCTTAGGTTTGTTATTTTCCCTAGAATTTAATAAAAATAGTTTCATGATTTTTAGGTTAAATAAGAAATTTTAGGGCTTTAAAATAGCTTCAAGAAATAGTTCTGGATTTTTAAAAGATAAATGGTAATCCCAAAAATGTTCAAAATTTTTATATGAACTCCCCACATTATTTAGAAGCCTTGGGTAGAGTTTGAATTGATTTGGACCATGTTTGATAACTAGAACCCAAACCCCCCTGCTCTTTGAACTCCTTTATCGACTCCGGAAACTCTAAGTTCTCGGAGTTCCGTGAAGGAAAGTTGTATTCAAGATTTAGATAATAAATCTTTATTATCTTCGACTCTCATGAGCATTACATGGCATTCATTCTTATATATGTATATATATATGGTTATGTTAGAACGCGAAGAAGAAGTGGAAGTCACCGAAGAAAGGACACCACCACCCTCGGATTCTCAGGCAGGTAACTGCTTCTACTTTGATATTTGTGGATCCGAGCCAGACTCACCTGTGAACGAAAGCAAGCCCCGGTGCATTTGCCACCTCCCTTGATGTTTTTAAATCTTTCTCACTTGCTTGCTGCATTAGGTGATAGGAGTTGATTGATAAAACAATTCTTGCATTACCTTCCTTGAACTTGATTACCTTCCTTGAAACCCTGATTTTACGAAAAGGTTTTCCTATGCTTAGTATTGCTTTAGAAAAACAAAAGGATTTGTTTTACAAAAGATGTTTGGCAAAGTGGGAGGGTTGTTTTCAAAAATAAAACTTGATGGTGAATCCATCACGGCCGTGATGGATTCAACATCGGAAAAGATGTACCTCTGCCAGGTATCAAGCTTTGGGTTTTAAATGATTAAGCTGAGACCGGGCGGGTGACTTGCACGAGAAGAGAGTCTCGGTGTAGTGTCTCCGTCTGAGTCGATTAAGGACCTTGTCGATGTAGGCTTGATGAACGAGGACCCTTTAACTGGTCACATGCCTCGTTATGGGTAAGCCTTGCCTCGGGCAGACTAAGGCCAGAATAAGATAACACGAAATGGGCGTGGAGCGGTGGCGAGAGTAGCGTGTACCCTCCGTGGCAAGAGGCTAGACGGTGGTGTATCTGTGCTCTCGGTTTGCGTGAACCTGATCTGGTCTTAAGAACCCTGGTGGCGGGTTGACATATGCAAGGGTTAAGTGCTACATATGTCGTGTGATTGGAGATCCTCAGCTGAGTATAATCGATTCGGATCGCCGTACCTTCGCGGTTATGAAGACTTGGTCACTGACTTACACGTAGCAATCCACTAAAGTTGATGGGTTTTTGTTAAGAAATTGGCTAGTGCAGGACCAGTGATTGAACTAGGGTAGAAAGAACTCTAGTTGCAGGTAATTGTACTTAACTTGACAAATAAAACTGGATTTTTAAGGATTCACTTTAGTAAGCATTTCTGCAAAACAGAGTCTTTGATTATTGAAAAGCCTTACCTTGACTCCCTTAAGCCAGCATACCCTTGAGAGTCTTTTCTTTAGTCGGGTAAGACTTGCTGAGTAATTCCATACTCAGGGTTTATCCCTTCGTTGTTTTTAGGTGAGAAAGTAGCAGATTTCTGTTGCTTCTATACCAAGGTGGTTCCTAAGGAGGAGAAACAAGAGTGAAGATGCGGGAGGACTTGGTCCTCCATATAGAACTTTTATGAAAAACTTATCGGGAGGAGTTTTTGCCTCCCTTAGTTATGTAATAATACTACTCAGCACTCGCTTTATATTTCTGGTCTGTAACAACCAACCTGATCTTACTTTTTAAATAAATGTAAGTTTATGTAATCGCTTCCGCATTTCTTTAACTCCGATGTTCTGTAATGTCTGCAAGACGGGTGAGACGTTCCTGGAAAGGTAAGGAAAGATACCGAACTTGTCAAGTGACTTAGGAACATCTACAGGGTGTCTGATGTCTGTTAGACAAGGACAACTGTAGGTGGGCCTAATTACTTGGGAGGTTCCGTCACAGCAATCCTAGCGGATCCTTCGGAGTATCTTCTCCGTCCGCAGTACAAGACTCGCCTGCAACGTGATCTTCAAAGCATGGAGCAAAGCGTGGGGGATCTCACGACGCTGCTGCAAGCGTTGCAACTGCAAAACGAGTCTATCAAGCAATCCTTGGATGCCAATACAACAGCGGTGAGAGATCTTTCTGTCTGGAAACCTTAGATCGAAACTGAAGTGTTGAATCTTCGTCAAGATGTGGGATCTCTGTCGGATAAATTGGATGAATTGATGGCGAGTAAAGAGGCGCACACCACTACTCAGAAGGTGTTCGACACCGGGGCTCTGGAGTCTGGGTTTTTACCATCAACCTCTCTGGGTTTATCTCTGCACCAGGCGAGTCCAGGGAATCACGATCTTCACCTTGCATCTCTGCACCGGAGCGATGGACTTGGGGTGGTAACCACCCTGACTCCACCTCCGGTCAAAGGTACATCTAAAATCCCACCGCCTGATGTCTTTCATTCCCCTGTGATTCATGCGCAAGATCCTTATTAGGTGTCTTATGAGTCATGTTTAACCGCAACCTTACCCCAACTTAATTTTCCCTCATTTGGCGGACATCATCCTAAAATGTGGAAGGCTAAAAGTGAGACTTATTTTGATGTGTTCACCATACCCCGGGAGCGTTGGGTTAAAATTGCAACAATGCATTTTGTGGGGTCAACGGCGTTTTGGTTACAGTCATCTGATCCAGTGTTACGTGTGGCACCATGGCCAGAGTTTTGTGCTGCAGTGTGTGCTCGCTTTGAGCGGGATCAACACAACTCTCTTATGAGAAAATTTTTCCACATTGCACAAAGTGATACAATTACTGAATACGTTAAACAGTTTGATACCCTCATGCACCAAATTCTTGCACATGATCCTCAATTTAGTATTTCTGCCATTGTGAATAGATTCATAGATGGTCTTGCACCTGAAATTCGTTCCATAGTCTTTATTCATCGTCCCCTCGATTTGGATATTGTCGTCTCTCTCGCTTTGTTACAGGAAGAATTGGTGCAACCTCTAGTGTCCCCATCTTCAAGCCGAATGAATCATTCTTCAACACACAAAGTTGTTCATCGGCAATTTAACACAGCCTCATCTCCACCGGCTGCAGTAGGACAAGGAATGCTGAAACAGACATCACCTGATCTTCGCAAACCGGGTCAGGATGACCGTAAGGTGGTAGCTCTTATGGCTTACCGTAAGGCGAAATGATTATGTTATAAATGTGGATTACGTTGGAATCCAACTCACCAGTGCAGTGCAACTGTCCCTCTCCACGTAGTGGAAGAACATTGGCAACTTTTGGAAACTGAGGAAGCTCCTGTGGAAAACAAGACAACACCTGAAGACTCTAGTGACGACCTTATGGTTTTGTCTGTGCATGCCGTGCAAGGAACAGAAGCTCCGCAAACAGTGAAACTGATGGCTCACTTATTTGCAAAAAAGATTATCATGCTTGTTGATTCTGGCAGCTCCTCTTCCTTCATCAGCCAACCTCTGGCAAAATTGGGTCCAAACTTAATTCCTCTTTCCCAACCGGTCCAAGTTCAAGTAGCAAATGGTCAGATCATTAGCTGCACACATTACCTCCCTCAGTGCAAGATAACACTTCAAGACCACACATTCTACTTGAACCTCAAGGTGTTACCCCTCCAGTGCTACGATGTTATATTGGGTATGGATTGGTTAACTTCACGTAGTCCGATGGAAGTTCACTGGGAAGAGAAATGGCTAGCTTTCACAGTTGGACAACAAAGGGTGGTGTTGCAAGGTCTGATCCCTGATTTATTCACAATGGATCACATTTCAGCTTCCCATCTCTATCATTTAGAAAGATTGGATGAACTTTGGTGTACAGTTGAACTACATAAAAAAGTCAACTCTGATGTCACAATTGCTGTCCCAGACGAGATTCAACGCCTAATTCAACAATATAATTCCCTTTTTGACAAACCATCAGGCCTGCCTCCTCCCCGTTCTCACTGCCACTCTATACCCCTACTTCCGGGGGTTGCACCTTTTAGGCTGAGACCCTACCGTTACAATCCTGCGCAAAAGAATGAAATTGAACGACAGATTTCAGAACTACTCCAGAGCGGTATGATACAACCAAGTTCTAGTCCCTTCGCCTCTCCTATCATCTTGGCTCGTAAGAAAACTGGTGATTGGTGATTGTGTGTGGATTATCGCAGGCTCAACGCGATGACAGTTAAGAACAATACCCCTGCCAATTATTGATGAATTATTGGATGAATCACACGGATCACAATGGTTCACTAGTTTGGATCTCTGTTCGGGGTACCACCAAATTAGAATTGAACCAATAGATGTTCCAAAAATAGCATTCCAGACCCACAACGGACATTACGAGTACAGAGTTATGCCGTATGGTGTCACTGGGGGTCCAGCCACTTTTCAACTCACCATGAACTCTATCCTAGCTCCCCTTCTTCGAAAATGTGTAGTGGTCTTTGAAAGTCGCCTAGAGGGGGGGTGAATAGGGCGAAACTGAAATTCTCAAAAATAATCACAACTACAAGCCGGGTTAGCGTTAGAAATATAAACGAGTCCGCGAGAGAGGGAGCAAAACAAATCGCAAGCAAATGAAGAGTGTGACACGCGGATTTGTTTTACCGAGGTTCGGTTCTTGCAAACCTACTCCCCGTTGAGGAGGCCACAAAGGCCGGGTCTCTTTCAACCCTTCCCTCTCTCAATCGGTCCCTCAGACCGAGTGAGCTTCTCTTCTCAAATCACTTGGGAATCAAACTTCCCGCAAGGGCCACCACACAATTGGTGCCTCTTGCCTCAATTACAAGTGAGTGTTTGATCACAAAAAGAATCAAGAAAGAAGGAAGCAATCCAAGCGCAAGAGCTCGAAAAAACACAAGCAAATCTCTCTCTCTAGTCACTAGGGCGTTGTGTGGAATATGGAGAGGATTTGATCTCTTTGGTGTGTCTAGAATTGAATGCTAGAGCTCTTGTAGTAGTTGGGAAGTAGAGAACTTGGATGCAATGAATGGTGGGGTGGTTGGGGTATTTATAGCCCCAACCACCAAACTTGACCGTTGGCTGGGCTGTCTGTTCGATGGCGCACCGGACAGTCCGGTGCACACCGGACAGTCCGGTGCCCCCGCCACGTCACCAGTGCCGTTGGAAATCGACCGTTGGAGTTCTGACTTCTGGGCCCGCCTTGATGTCCGGTGGCGCACCGGACATGTACTGTAGAGTGTCCGGTGCGCCAGCATGGGCGTCCCTGACCACTGCGCGCGCTGGCGCGCAATAAATGCGCTGCAGGTAGCCGTTGGCGCCTGAAGTAGCCGTTGCTCCGCAGATGCACCGGACAGTCCGGTGCACACCGGACAGTCCGGTGAATTATAGCGGAGCGGCTGGAATGAAAACCCGAGGCTGGCGAGTTCCTGGGCCGCCCTTCCTTGGAGCACCGGACATGTCCGGTGCACACCGGACAGTCCGGTGAATTATAGCGGAGTGGCCTCTGGAAATTCCCGAAGGTGACGAGTTTGAAACCTGAGTCCTCTGGTGCACCGGACATGTCCGGTGGCGCACCGGACAGTCCGGTGCGCCAGACCAGAGGAGCCTTCGGTTGCTCCTTTGCATTTTTGTTGAACCCAACACTTGGTCTTTTTATTGGCTAAGTGTGAACCTTTGACACCTATATAACTTATACACTAGAGCAAACTAGTTAGTCCAAAGATTTGTGTTGGGCAATTCAACCACCAAAATTATTTAGGAACTAGGTGTAAGCCTAATTCCCTTTCAATCTCCCCCTTTTTGGTGATTGATGCCAACACAAACCAAAGCAAATATAGAAGTGCATAATTGAACTAGTTTGCATAATGTAAGTGTAAAGGTTGCTTGGAATTGAGCCAATATAACTACTTACAAGATATGCATGGATTGATTCTTTCTTATTTAACATTTTGGACCACGCTTGCACCACATGTTTTGTTTTTGCAAACTCTTTTGTAAATCCTTTTCAAAGTTCTTTTGCAAATGGTCAAAGGTAAATGAATAGGATTTTGCAAAGCATTTTCAAGATTTGAAATTTTCTCTCCCTGTTTCAAATGCTTTTCCTTTGACTAAACAAAACTCCCCCTAAAGGAGATCCTCCTCTTAGTGTTCAAGAGGGTTTTGATATATCATTTTTGAAATACTACTTTCTCCCTCTTTTGAACACAATAGGATACCAATTGATAAATACTCTTGGAAAACACTAAGTTTTTGAAATTGGTGGTGGTGCGGTCCTTTTGCTTTGGGCTCATACTCTCTCCCCCTTTGGCATGAATCGCCAAAAACGGAATTATTAGAGCCCTCGAAGTAATGTCTTCCTCTTTGGTCATAAACAAATGAGTTAAGATTATACCAAAGATGAAGTCCTTTTGTTCTCTCCCCCAAAGATGGAGAGTGGCTTGGAGCGACGACGAAGGATGGGTTGTGGAGTGGAAGCCTTTGTCTTCGCCTAAAACTCCAATTCCCTTTCAATATACCTATGACTTGGTTTGAAATACGCTTGAAAACACATTAGTCATAGCATATAAAAGAGACATGATCAAAGGTATATAAATGAGCTATGTGTGCAATCTTACAAAAGAAGTTGCGGGAATCAAGAATATTGAGCTCATGCCTAAGTTTGGTAAAAGTTTGTTCATCAAGTGGCTTGGTAAAGATATCGGCTAATTGATCTTTAGTATTAATGTAAGCAATCTCGATAGCTCCCTTTTGTTGGTGATCCCTAAGAAAATTGTTGGGGACTTGTTCTCAAATGCTTCGAATTAAGAACAAGGCAACACGGAAAATGTTAAGTATTAAGGTCCTTCGTCCTTCATAACGATATATCCCTTCGGGATATATAGCATCTCGGATGAAGGTTACAAAGAACATACCTTCGTAAGCATAATAACGAAGAATAAAGCATTCACATAAATCATGAAATAAACATGTAAATATTATCATAGAATTATCTCTACTTGTATTAATGAATATAAATGACTTTGAAGTACAAATGTACCTTCGGTCTTGCGGAAGGCAAAAAGTACGAATGTGATGCGAAGGCAAAAAGCAGGTTCGCGTGAACAGTACAGAGGTACTGTTCATCTATTTATAGACACAGGTCGCAGCCTGTGACAAATTACAATTATGCCCCTTGCGGAAGTTTACAACATTGACTCGGACATACATGTATAAAAAGGTCATTCTGCCTCTATGTCGGTTTAAAACGCCGAAGCTCCATGAAAAGGGACCTTCGGCCATCTCTTAGAAACGACTTTGGCCGAAGCTGCTTCTTCGTGTGAGACCTTCGGCGTACCGAAGCACGACCCCAACAGTAGCCCCTTTCGCGGTGCTAGATCGTTCTTCGTAACGAGCTTGGCCCGTGAAAAAAAACCTCTTCAGCTTCGGGAAGCCGAAGGTCCAAAAAACACCTTCCCTGAGCTCGTTGCGGAGAAACGATCCGACTTCCGAGCGCGTGCCAAGCCCACTTTGTAGAGTTACTGTTTGGTCTTTGCGGTCCACTGCACAGCGGGTATGAGTTACTGCGCGCCTGGTGTAACAGTTCCACCGCTTCGCCTTCCTACCTGCAGCACTATATAAACAAACAGGTGGGTGTGAAGTTACCACAGCATTCATTGCTATTTGCACTGTTTCGCTGCCAAAATTTTTCACCATAGCCGAAGCTTAAGTCTCAGAATCGAACGAAGGTGCTTCTCAACGTCCGCTTCGTCAGAAAGAAGAGCTTCGGAGAAAAGAAAAAAGGAAAAAGTTTTTTGACTTCCCAAACTTAGAATCAAATAGCGAGAATACGATCTACTGCCAAAGTTGTACGTGAGGGAGACGAAGCCGAAGGTTCAGACACTATGCCCATCTCCGAAGCAATGCAGCGTTCCGGTCTACTGACTACAGAAGAAATGCCTGCTGCTGAAGCAGGCCCAACAACTGCCGAAGGAAAAGAAAACATTGAAGGGACTGACTCCGAAGATGACTATCACCTTGCTGTGCCCAGCAAGCCCAGTCACCTGGATTTTGGGAAATCAACTGTTTCAAAAGCTGACCTTTCGAAGATGGTGAAAGCAGGTTATTTCAATGAGGACCAGAAGAAGCTACTCCGCTTCGGGGAAGAAGAAACCACCCCGAAGCCAAGGAAGGATGAGATTGTTATTTTCAAGAGTTTTTTAAAAGCTGGGCTTAGATTCCCTCTCCACGGTATTGTTGCGGAGATACTAAGGAGGTTTGGTATCTACTTTCATCAATTGACTCCTAACGCCATCGTTAGGCTCAATGTTTATATCTGGGCCCTCCGAAGCCAAGCTGTGGAACCATTTGCTGACAGCTTCTGCCGAGCTCACGAATTACATTACCAAACAAAGGCCAGAAAAGATGGGCTACATGATAATTTCGGTTGCTATAATTTTGCCTACCGGAAGACAACAAAGTGCCCTGTCATCAGCTACCGAAGCAAATGGCCAGCAGGTTGGAAATCTGAGTGGTTTTATGTAAAAGTCGATGAAGACAAAGAAAAATTGGTACAAAGCCCTCTGGAGTTAATCTTCGGAGAGACAAGGCCACAATGCCGCATTGGCGACCTAAATGGTCCCACCTGGGCTGCTCTGAATGAATTTGAAATTATCTCAGAACATATTGGCACCAGGGATCTAGTTCAAGAGTTCTTGGCATTCAGAGTTTTCCCTACTCTAAAAGAGTGGGAGATGCCGAAGCTGGAGGGAGAGAAGAAGAAGGGGGAGCTTGTCCGGCTTCCCTATTACTTCAAGTTCAAGAAGTTCTTCAAAAAACCCTGCAAAGAATGGTTAGACACTGTTGAGGTGATGTGCAACGAAATCCTGGGGAATTACTCCAAAAAAGAGGATCAACTAATGACAGCAGCCTTCGGTGCCCGACCGAAACGAAGGCTGAACCGAGTGCTTGACGCCCTAGGCTTCGAATACCCAGACTACGAACAATTGAACAAGGGCGCCGAGGGCCTCAAAAGAAAAAGAGTAGCCGAAGCTCTGATCAGGGATGAAGAAATACCAGCAAAGGAGAAGAAAGTTCTCAAGAAAAGAAAAATATCTGCTCCGAAGCGCAAATCACCCGAAGAAGAGGAGACCCCCACACCGCCTTCTACCAGCGACGTGGAGGAAATTTTAAAGGTAATGACTGAACCCATGCCTACGAAGCTAAGTCCACTAGGGCTCCAACTGACGAAGCTTTTTGAAAAGGTGGACGAGCCGGATCAACCGAAGATAAACAAACCCAAACGGCAAAGAATTATTGCGGTAACTGAGGTTATCGACAAAACTCCACCTAGGTTGTCAATTCAGAAAACGGCAGCTGCTGAAGGTAGAGCTTCGGAAGTCGCGGCTACCGAAGCTGCCACACCCGAAGATGTAAATTTAGAAACTACTCTTGAAAATATTGACAAAATTTTGACGGAAAACATTGAAGAAGCTGCCACCGTTACTGAAGAAATCCTGGCCACAGTGCCAGGGAAAGAGAAAGAAATAGCCGAAGACACTTCGGACGACGAAGCCTACTTATTTCAAAATTTAGTCGGGCAAAAACTGTCGAAGGCCGAAAAAGAAGAGCTTAAAGAATACGCCAAATCTTGCGGATACAAGCCAGGAGCTCTCCTATTTGGAGGTATTGATGATGAAAAACTGGGCTGCATCCGGGACTCAGCTGGGGCTAAAGTCATCGGTACTCTATCAAAGAGTATCGGTTTTCCGAAGTTAGAGACAGACATCAGCCGCTACCGACGACAACATATCGTCGGCAGCTTGTTTTATTCTAACTTCAAGGTAAACAACCTTTTTCTCTGGTTTTTATTGCCGTTAACAATGAAAATATTACTTAACATAAGTTGTTTCTGTTCAG
Source organism: Zea mays (assembly GCF_902167145.1). Lineage (NCBI taxonomy): Eukaryota > Viridiplantae > Streptophyta > Magnoliopsida > Poales > Poaceae > Zea > Zea mays. The sequence continues at coordinate 35,164,909 of NC_050097.1, read as the reverse complement.
AGCATGCTACTGAGCAAAGCTCTGAAGATGCAACAAGACTTGGAGGACAAAAAGCACGAAGCTATAATTGAAAACTTGGAAAGCAAAATAAAAGAGCAATCTGCCATCATTGAAAAGAAAGACTTCGAGCTCCAATCGACCGAAGGCTTGCTGGCTGAAACTGAGGCTAAAATATTAGAGTTAAATTCGAAGCTTATCAATCAATCAAAACAATTTGATCAGGAGAAGCTAGAACTGAATTCGAAGCTTAAAGCCGAAGTCCAGACCAGCTCAGAATTGAAGAAAGCATTAACAAGCCTTCAAGACAGATGCTTGAACTTTGGCAATAATTGTATTGGACGATTAAAAAAGATATTTTACTCTGTTGGAGCCAGCAGTGGGAAATTTAACCCTTCGGCGGAAAATTTACCCCAGGCCTTCGATCATATTGAAGCTGAAATCGAAGAGCTTGACGAAGTTATAGCCGGGCACGGCGACTTCTGTGCCTGGGTAGCTTCTCGGGGTACCGCTGCTGCATTCCTGAAGGCCGGCTGCGAACATGGAAAGGTTGTCAACAGGCCCAACTTCTCCTTATCTTCATCAATCCTGGATGATATGCCCGACCTCGCCCGAAGTATCTCCAATAGATTTATAAAAATGGTATGGACAAAGGGCGGGCGAGAGAAAGCTGGAGACGAAGCCCGAAGTCATCTTGAACCAGTAAGAAATGACATTTCGTGCTTACCTTTTCCTTTGGGCTTGATTCTTATGATTCCTTGACTTATGTAGGATGACGAAGGTGAAGATGATGCCTAGGATATGTCGCCGAAGTTGTCGTCGAAGCTGAAGCTTAATGAAGACTTGTAATATATTCTTACCCTTCGATTGAGGTGCTTTGATGTGGACGAAATCAGTTTTTTGAGCCGAAGGCGAAAAAACACCTTCCCTTCTTTTCGTACACAACAAAGCATAAAAGGCCGCTTCCTCTTTTTGCCGAAGCCTTTCCTTACATAACAAAACATAAAGGACTGCTACTCTTATCTGCCGAAGCTTTTATTTACATAACAAAACATAAAAGACTACTACTCTTGTACACAACGATTCATAAAAAACCAATTCTCCCCTAAGCCGAGACTATTCTTTTACACAACGATTCATAAAAAACCACTTCTTCAAAACCTTTCTTTTACATAACGAATCATAACAAACCATTTATCCGAATTTTTCTCTGTGCCGAAGCAACCTTTTAGGAACACAAATGCTATGAATGAATGCTTATGCATGCAAATGCCATGATGTAATGTGCAAATGAATGTCCGAAGCGTATGTCCGAAGCCACAGTTATTCATCATTTTCTTAGGAGCAAACACACGTCAGCTCTGCATTCCCTTAGGAACGACTTTGGAGCATCTCTGCCTTTTACTTAGGCAGTATCAGCGTTGACTTTTCGCTGTAAGCTCTGCATCCCCTTAGGGACGTCTTTGGAGCTTCTTCGTCTTTTACTTAGACGGTATAAGCTCTGCATTCCCTTAGGAACGACTTTGGAGCTTCTTCGCCTTTTACTTTCGGCGGAATCAGCGTTGACTTTTCGCTGTGAGCTCTGCATCCCCTTAGGGACGTCTTCGGAGCTTTTTCTCTTTTTTAGTTTCGGCACTCGATGGTGCGCTCTCAGCTTTTACATTTACATTCTTTGGGGGATTTTGCTCTTATAAAACTAAAAAGGAAATTACATATGATGGCCCCATTAAAAACCTTTCTCCCCCTTTAGAAAGGAAAAGGGTGCCATGAAAAAGAAAAGAAAAGTCAAAATTACATCGAGTTATACATAAAACCGCCGAAGCTCATCCGCATTCCAAGATCTTGGAATTTCATTGCCATCCATGTCCTTCAGTCTGTACGAACCAGGCCTTGACGAAGATGCTACTAAGAAAGGCCCTTCCCATTTCAGTTGCAATTTGCCCACTGTATCCGGATTGGCCACTCTCCGAAGCACCAAGTGTCCTGGCTCAATATTTTTTAACCGGACTTTTCTATCTCGCCATTTAACTGTTTCAGCCTGATATTTATTGATATTCTCCACGGCCTGAAGCCTGATCCCTTCTAAAGCATCCTTTTCCACAAGGCAAGCATCTTCGGGACCTGATTCTGCCGAAGCTACTACTCTTATTGATCCAGCTTTGGCTTCTTCCGGGGTTATTGCTTCGTCTCCGAATAATAACTTGAATGGGGTAAAGCCTGTGAAGAAAATGGGTTTTCCTCGCGGGAAACAACGAAATTATTACATGAAAACTAACAATGTTCTTTGTTTCACAGAAAATAAAACTGAATAGAAAAGACTGCTATCAAAGGTAGGATATGTGTCAATAAATGTGCTTCGACTCTGGCAGAGTGCTGTTGACTGTGCGAGCTTCGGATTGTTCTCTGAAGTCCCTTTGGTGTGGGGCATATTGACTCCCTTCTGGCTGTTGACCCTGTTGCAGTGGAGGTGGAGGCGGAGGCTGCTGCCAGGAAGCTTGAGGTTGACTTGCCGAAGCTACAGAAGTTGCAGGGTGGTTGTCTATGTATTGTGGGATGTAAGGTGAATGATACGAAGCAGTATGCATGACCTGCTTCGGCTGAGCTTGTTGAGATGCAGCTTCGGCTATTTCCTTTTGCTTCTGGATTGTAATATGGCACGTCCTGGTGGTATGGCCCTTGCTTTTTCCACAGAACAAGCAAAACAGTTTCCTTGGTTGATCTCCGAATCTTCCGCCGAAGCCCCTGGCGCCTCTGCCTCTTGAAGCTGGTGGCCGGAAGAAAGTTTGTTGTTGCCCCGAAGCCTGTGAGGAGCACTGCGGTCTGTTCTGCTGACTCCCCTTATCATCATTCTGAGTAGAGTTGTGGATGGACCTGACATGCCTCGGATAGGATCTTCCTCCGAAGCCCCTGGTCATTTCAGAAAATCTGAAGGCCTCCTCCCTTCTTTGGCGAAAGTCATTGTCAGCACGAATGTACTCGTCCATCTTTTGGAGCAGCTTCTCCAGGGTCTGAGGAGGCTTCCTAGCAAAGTATTGAGCTGGTTGGGGTCCAGCGGTTGCGGTGCTGCAGCCCCAGTCGCTGAAGCTTTCTTCGGCGCCATAGCGAGGGTCTATAGCTTCCGAAGGTGTTCAAAAAACTCGAAGTGGAAGTGAGTTCACCGGAGGTGGGCGCCAATGTTGGGGACTTGTTCTCAAATGCTTCGAATTAAGAACAAGGCAACACGGAAAATGTTAAGTATTAAGGTCCTTCGTCCTTCATAATGATATATCCCTTCGGGATATATAGCATCTCGGACGAAGGTTACAAAGAACATACCTTCGTAAGCATAATAACGAAGAATAAAGCATTCACATAAATCATGAAATAAACATGTAAATATTATCATAGAATTATCTCTACTTGTATTAATGAATATAAATGACTTTGAAGTACAAATGTACCTTCGGTCTTGCGGAAGGCAAAAAGTACGAATGTGATGCGAAGGCAAAAAGCAGGTTCGCGTGAACAGTACAGAGGTACTGTTCATCTATTTATAGACACAGGTCGCAGCCTGTGACAAATTACAATTATGCCCCTTGCGGAAGTTTACAACATTGACTCGGACATACATGTATAAAAAGGTCATTCTGCCTCTATGTCGGTTTAAAACGCCGAAGCTCCATGAAAAGGGACCTTCGGCCATCTCTTAGAAACGACTTTGGCCGAAGCTGCTTCTTCGTGTGAGACCTTCGGCGTACCGAAGCACGACCCCAACAAAAATGATACCGAATGGCTATGTGCTTAGTGCGACTATGCTCGACGGGATTGTCGGCCATTTTGATTGCACTCTCATTATCACATAGCAATGGAACTTTGGTTAATTTGTAACCGTAGTCCCGCAGGGTTTGCCTCATCCAAAGTAATTGCGCGCAACAATGACCTGCGGCAATGTACTCGGCTTCGGCGGTTGAAAGAGCGACCGAATTTTGCTTCTTTGAAGCCCAAGACACCAAGGATCTCCCCAAGAACTGGCAAGTCCCTGATGTGCTCTTCCTGTTAATCTTACACCCCGCCCAATCGGCATCCGAATAACCAATCAAATCAAATGTGGATCCCCGAGGGTACCAAAGCCCAAACTTAGGAGTATAAGCCAAATATCTCAAGATTCGTTTTACGGCCGTAAGGTGGGATTCCTTAGGGTTGGATTGGAATCTTGCACACATGCAAACGGAAAGCATAATGTCCGGTCGAGAAGCACATAAATAGAGTAGGGAACCTATCATCGACCGGTATACCTTTTGATCCATGGACTTACCTCCCGTGTCGAGGTCGAGATGCCCATTGGTTCCCATGGGTGTCTTGATGGGCTTGGCATCCTTCATCCCAAACTTGCTTAGAATATCTTGAGTATACTTCGTTTGGCTAAGGAAGGTGCCCTCTTGGAGTTGCTTCACTTGAAATCCTAAGAAATACTTCAACTCCCCCATCATAGACATCTCGAATTTCTGTGTCATGATCCTACTAAATTCCTCACAAGTAGATTCGTTAGTAGACCCAAATATGATATCATCAACATAAATTTGGCATACAAACAAATCATTGTCAAGAGTTTTAGTGAATAGAGTAGGATCGGCCTTGCCGACTTTGAAGCCATTTGCAATAAGGAAATCTCTAAGGCATTCATACCATGCTCTTGGGGCTTGCTTTAGCCCGTAAAGCGCCTTAGAGAGCTTATAGACATGGTTAGGATACTCACTGTCTTCAAAGCCGGGAGGTTGCTCAACATAGACCTCTTCCTTGATTGGTCCGTTGAGGAAGGCACTCTTCACGTCCATTTGATAAAGCTTGAAGCCATGGTAAGTAGCATAGGCTAATAATATGCGAATTGATTCAAGCCTAGCTACGGGTGCATAGGTTTCACCGAAATCCAAACCTTCGACTTGGGAGTATCCTTTGGCCACAAGTCGAGCTTTGTTCCTTATCACCACACCATGCTCATCTTGCTTGTTGCGGAAGACCCATTTGGTTCCTACAACATTTTGGTTAGGACGTGGAACTAAGCGCCATACCTCGTTCCTTGTGAAATTGTTGAGCTCCTCTTGCATCGCCATCACCCAATCCGCATCTTGGAGTGCTTCCTCTACCCTTTGTGGCTCAATAGAGGAAACAAAAGAGTAATGCTCACAAAAATGTGCAACACGAGATCGAGTGGTTACCCCCTTATGAATGTCGCCGAGAATGGTGTCGACGGGGTGATCTCGTTGGATTGCTTGGTGGACTCTTGGGTGTGGCGGCCTTGGTTGTTCGTCTTCCTTGTCTTCATCATTTGCATCTCCCCCTTGATCGTTGCCGTCATCTTGAGGTGGCTCATCCTTTTGATCTTCTCCTTCATCAACTTGAGCCTCGTCCTCATCATGGGTTGGTGGAGATGCTTGCGTGGAGGAGGATGGTTGATCTTGTGTATTTGGAGGCTCTTCGAATTCCTTAGGGCACATATCCCCAATGGACATGTTCCTTAGCGCGATGCACGGAGCCTGTTCTTCACCTATCTCATCACGATCAACTTGCTCTACTTGAGAGCCGTTAGTTTCATCAAACACAACGTCACAAGAAACTTCAACAAGTCCTGAAGACTTGTTAAAGACTCTATATGCCCTTGTGTTTGAGTCATATCCTAGTAAAAAGCCTTCTACAGTTTTAGGAGCAAATTTAGATTTTCTACCTCTTTTAACAAGAATAAAGCATTTGCTACCAAAAACTCTAAAATAGGAAATGTTGGGCTTTTTACCGGTTAGGAGTTCATAGGATGTCTTCTTGAGGATTCGGTGTAGATATAACCGGTTGATGGCGTAGCAAGCGGTGTTGACCGCCTCGGCCCAAAACCGATCCGGTGTCTTGTACTCATCAAGCATGGTTCTAGCCATGTCCAAAAGAGTTCGATTCTTCCTCTCCACTACACCATTTTGTTGTGGCGTGTAGGGAGAAGAGAACTCATGCTTGATGCCCTCCTCCTCAAGGAAACCTTCTATTTGTGAGTTCTTGAACTCCGTCCCATTGTCGCTTCTAATTTTCTTGATCCTTAAGCCGAACTCATTTTGAGCCCGTCTCAAGAATCCCTTTAAGGTCTCTTGGGTATGAGATTTGTCCTGCAAAAAGAATACCCAAGTGAAGCGAGAATAATCATCCACAATAACTAGACAGTACTTACTCCCGCCGATGCTTATGTAAGCAATCGGGCCGAATAGGTCCATGTGTAGGAGCTCCAGTGGCCTGTCGGTCGTCATGATGTTTTTGTGTGGATGATGGGTACCAACTTGCTTTCCAGCTTGGCATGCGCTACAAATCCTGTCTTTCTCAAAATGAACATTGGTTAATCCTAAAATGTGTTCCCCCTTTAGAAGCTTATGAAGATTCTTCATCCCAACATGGGCTAGTCGGCGGTGCCAGAGCCAACCCATGTTAGTCTTAGCAATTAAGCATGTGTCGAGTTCAGCTCTATCAAAATCTACCAAGTATAGCTGACCCTCCAACACACCCTTAAATGCTATTGAATCATCACTTCTTCTAAAGACAGTGACACCTACATCAGTAAATAGACAGTTGTAGCCCATTTGACATAATTGTGAAACGGAAAGCAAATTGTAATCTAAAGAATCTACAAGAAAAACATTGGAAATAGTATGGTCAGGTGATATAGCAATTTTACCCAATCCTTTGACCAAACCTTGATTTCCATCCCCGAATGTGATAGCTTGTTGGGGATCTTGGTTTTTCTCATATGAGGAGAACATCTTCTTCTCCCCAGTCATGTGGTTTGTGCACCCGCTATCGAGTATCCAACTTGAGCCCCCGGATGCATAAACCTACAAAACAATTTTAGTTCTTGACTTTAGGTACCCAAATGGTTTTGGGTCCTTTGGCATTAGACACAAGAACTTTGGGTACCCAAACACAAGTCTTGGAGCCCTTGTGCTTACCCCCAACATATTTGGCAACTATCTTGCCGGATTTGTTAGTCAAAACATAAGATGCATCAAAAGTTTTAAATGAAATGTTATGATCATTTGATGCACTAGGAGTTTTCTTTCTAGGCAACTTAGCATGGGTTGGTTGCCTAGAGCTAGATGTCTCACCCTTATACATAAAAGCATGATTAGGGCCAGAGTGAGACTTCCTAGAATGAATTCTCCTAATTTTGCTCTCGGGATAACCGGCAGGGTATAAAATGTAACCCTCGTTATCCTGAGGCATGGGAGCCTTGCCCTTAACAAAATTAGACAATCTTTTAGGAGGGGCACTAATTTTGACATTGTCTCCCCCTTGGAAGCCAATGCCATCCTTGATGCCTGGGCGTCTCCCATTATAAAGCATGCTACGAGCAAATTTAAATTTCTCATTTTCTAAGTTGTGCTCGGCAATTTTAGCATCTAGTTTTGCTATATGATCATTTTGTTGTTTAATTAAAGCCATATGATCATGAATAGCATTAACATCAACATCTCTACATCTAGTACAAATAGATACATGCTCAACAATAGATGTAGAGGGTTTGCAAGAATTAAGTTCAACAATCTTAGCATGAAGAATATCATTTTTATCTCTAAGATCGGAAATTGTAACTTTGCAAACATCATAATCTTTAGCCTTAGCAATTAAATTTTTATTTTCTACTCTAAGGCTAGCAAGAGAAATATTCAATTCTTCAATCCTAGCAAGCAAATCATCATTATTATCTTTAGGATTGGAAGTTGAAACAATGCAAACATGAGAATCAACCTTAGCATTTAAACTAGCATTTTCATTCCTAAGGTTGTCAATCATTTCACGGCAAGTGCTTAGCTCACTAGATAATTTTTCACATTTTTCTACTTCTAGAGCATAAGCCTTTTTAACCTTAACATGTTTCTTGTTTTCTTTAATTAGACAATCCTCTTGGGAGTCCAAAAGGTCATCCTTTTCATGAATAGCACTAATCAACTCATTTAATTTTTCTTTTTGCTCCATGTTAAGATTGGCAAAGAGGACACGCAGATTATCCTCCTCATCACTATTATTATCATCACTAGAAGACTCATATTTAGTGAAGGAGTTAGATTTAACCTTCTTCCGTTTGCCGTCCTTTGCCATGAGGCACTTGTGGCCCTTGGTGACGGCGATGTTGGCGGCGTCCTCGTCGTCGGAGGAGTCGCTTGAGCTTTCGTCGGAATCCCACTCTCGACAAACATGGGCATCGCCGCCCTTCTTCTTGTAGTACTTCTTTTTCTCCTTTCTTATCCCCTTCTTGTCGTCGCCTCGGTCACTGTCACTTGATATAGGACATTTAGCAATAAAATGACCGGGCTTACCACATTTGTAGCAAACCTTCTTGGAGCGGGACTTGTAGTCTTTCCCCCCCCCCTTTGTTTGAGGATTTGGCGGAAGCTCTTGATGACGAGCGCCATCTCCTCATTGTCAAGCTTGGAGGCGTCGATTGGTTGTCTACTTGGTGTAGACTCCTCCTTCTTTTCTTCCGTCGCCTTGAATGCGACGGGTTGAGCTTCGGATGTAGATGGATCGTCAAGCTCGTTGATCTTCCTCGAGCCTTCGATCATGCACTCAAAACTTACAAAATGCCCGATTACTTCCTCGGGGGTCATTTTAGTATATCTAGGATTACCACGAATTAATTGAACTTGAGTGGGGTTAAGGAAAATGAGAGATCTTAGAATAACCTTAACCATTTCGTGGTCGTCCCACTTGACGCTCCCGAGGTTGCGCACTTGGTTCACCAAAGTCTTGAGCCGGTTGTACATGTGTTGTGGCTCCTCCCCTTTGCGAAGCCGGAACTGACCGAGCTCCCCCTCGATCGTTTCCCGCTTGGTGATCTTGGTGAGCTCATCTCCTTCGTGCGCGGTTTTGAGCACATCCCAAACCTCCTTGGCGCTCTTCAACCCTTGAACTTTGTTATACTCCTCTCTACTTAAAGAGGCGAGGAGTATTGTTGTCGCTTGAGAGTTGAAGTGCTCGATTTGGGCCACCTCATCCTCATCATAATTCTTGTCCCCTACGGATGGTACCTGTGCACCAAACTCAACAACATCCCATATACTTTTGTGGAGTGAGGTTAGATGAAATCGCATTAAATCACTCCACCTAGCATAATCTTCACCATCAAAAGTTGGTGGTTTGCCTAATGGGACGGAAAGTAAAGGTGCATGTTTAGAAATGCGAGGATAGTGTAGGGGGATCTTACTAAACTTCTTACGCTCTTGGCGTTTAGAAGTTACGGAGGGTGCATCGGAGTCGGAGGTTGATGTTGATGAAGTGTCGGTCTCGTAGTAGACCACCTTCCTCATCCTTTTTTGCTTGTCCCCACTCCGACGCGGCTTGTGGGAAGAAGATTTTTCCTTCTTCTCTTTGTGGTGAGAAGAAGATTTCTTCTCCTTCCCTTTGTTGGAGGAGATCTTCTTCTTCTCCTTCCTCTTGGTGCGGGACTCTTCCGATGAAGTGCTCCCGTGGCTTGTAGTGGGCTTTTCGCCGGTCTCCATCTCCTTCTTGGCGTGATCTCCCGACATCACTTCGAGCGATTAGGCTCTAATGAAGCACCGGGCTCTGATACCAATTGAAAGTCGCCTAGAGGGGGGTGAATAGGGCGAAACTGAAATTCTCAAAAATAATCACAACTACAAGCCGGGTTAGCGTTAGAAATATAAACGAGTCCGCGAGAGAGGGAGCAAAACAAATCGCAAGCAAATGAAGAGTGTGACACGCGGATTTGTTTTACCGAGGTTCGGTTCTTGCAAACCTACTCCCCGTTGAGGAGGCCACAAAGGCCGGGTCTCTTTCAACCCTTCCCTCTCTCAATCGGTCCCTCGGACCGAGTGAGCTTCTCTTCTCAAATCACTTGGGAATCAAACTTCCCGCAAGGGCCACCACACAATTGGTGCCTCTTGCCTCAATTACAAGTGAGTGTTTGATCACAAAAAGAATCAAGAAAGAAGGAAGCAATCCAAGCGCAAGAGCTCGAAAGAACACAAGCAAATCTCTCTCTCTAGTCACTAGGGTGTTGTGTGGAATATGGAGAGGATTTGATCTCTTTGGTGTGTCTAGAATTGAATGCTAGAGCTCTTGTAGTAGTTGGGAAGTAGAGAACTTGGATGCAATGAATGGTGGGGTGGTTGGGGTATTTATAGCCCCAACCACCAAACTTGACCGTTGGCTGGGCTGTCTGTTCGATGGCGCACCGGACAGTCCGGTGCACACCAGACAGTCCGGTGCCCCCGCCACGTCACCAGTGCCGTTGGAAATCGACCGTTGGAGTTCTGACTTCTGGGCCCGCCTTGATGTCCGGTGGCGCACCGGACATGTACTGTAGAGTGTCCGGTGCGCCAGCATGGGCGTCCTTGACCACTGCGCGCTGGCGCGCAATAAATGCGCTGCAGGTAGCCGTTGGCGCCTGAAGTAGCCGTTGCTCCGCAGATGCACCGGACAGTCCGGTGCACACCGGACAGTCCGGTGAATTATAGCGGAGCGGCTGGAATGAAAACTCGAGGCTGGCGAGTTCCTGGGCCGCCCTTCCTTGGAGCACCGGACATGTCCGGTGCACACCGGACAGTCCGGTGAATTATAGCGGAGTGGCCTCTGGAAATTCCCGAAGGTGACGAGTTTGAAACCTGAGTCCTCTGGTGCACCGGACATGTCCGGTGGCGCACCGGACAGTCCGGTGCGCCAGACCAGAGGAGCCTTCGGTTGCTCCTTTGCATTTTTGTTGAACCCAACACTTGGTCTTTTTATTGGCTAAGTGTGAACCTTTGACACCTGTATAACTTATACACTAGAGCAAACTAGTTAGTCCAAAGATTTGTGTTGGGCAATTCAACCACCAAAATTATTTAGGAACTAGGTGTAAGCCTAATTCCCTTTCAGTCTTTGAAAGGGAATTAGGCTTACACCTATTTCCTAAATGATTTTGGTGGTTGAATTGCCCAACACAAATAATTGGACTAACTAGTTTGCTCTAGTGTACAAGTTATACAGGTGCCAAAGGTTCACACTTAGCCAATAAAAAGACCAAGTATGGGGTTCAACAAAGAGAGCAAGAGATAACCGAAGGCACCTCTGGTCTGGCGCACCGGACAGTGTCCGGTGCACCAGGGGACTTCACGCTGAACTCTTCACCTTCGGGAAAATCCAGATGCGCTCCTCTATAATTCACCGGACTGTCCGGTATACACCGGACAGTGTCTGGTGCCCCAAGGAAGAGCGGCTCTGGAACTCGCCAGCCTCGGGAATTCGCTCCGCTATAATTCACCGGACTGTCCGGTGTACACCGGACTATCCGGTGAGCCAGCGGAGCAACGACTACTTCGCGCCAACGGTCACCTGCAGGCACATTTAATGCGCGCCAGAAGCGCGCAGAAGTCAGGCACACGCGAGACGGTGCACCGGAGAATCTACAGTACTTGTCCGGTGTACATCGGACAGCCAGGCGAGCCCAGAAGTCAGAAGCTCCAACGGTCGAATCCCAACAGCCTGGTGACGTGGCTGGCGCACCGGACATGTCCGGTGTGCACCGGACTGTCCGGTGCACCATACGACAGTCAGCCACCACCAAACGGCTAGTTTGGTGGTTGGGGCTATAAATACCCCCAACCACCCCACATTCAAGTCATCCAAGTTTTCCCACTTCAACTACTTACAAGAGCTCTAGCATTCAATTCTAGACACACCCAAGTGATCAAATCCTCTCCAAACTCCACACAGTGCCCTAGTGATTAGTGAGAGAGATTTGCTTTTGTTCTTTCGAGCTCTTGCGCTTGGATTGCTTTCTTCTTTCTTTGATTCTTCATTGCGATCAAACTCACTTGTAATTGAGGCAAGAGACACCAATCTTGTGGTGGTCCTTGTGGGAACTTTGTGTTCCAAGTGATTGAGAAGAAAAGCTCACTCGGTCCGCGGGACCGTTTGAGAGAGGGAAAGGGTTGAAAGAGACCTGGTCTTTGTGACCACCTCAACGGGGAGTAGGTTTGCAAGAACCGAACCTCGGTAAAACAAATCCGCGTGTCACACTCTTTATTTGCTTGCGATTTGTTTTTCCACCCTCTCTCGTGGACTCAATTATATTTCTACCCTTTGTGGCTCAATAGAGGAAACAAAAGAGTAATGCTCACAAAAATGTGCAACACGAGATCGAGTGGTTACCCCCTTATGAATGTCGCCGAGAATGGTGTCGACGGGGTGATCTCGTTGGATTGCTTGGTGGACTCTTGGGTGTGGCGGCCTTGGTTGTTCGTCTTCCTTGTCTTCATCATTTGCATCTCCCCCTTGATCGTTGCCGTCATCTTGAGGTGGCTCATCCTTTTGATCTTCTCCTTCATCAACTTGAGCCTCGTCCTCATCATGGGTTGGTGGAGATGCTTGCGTGGAGGAGGATGGTTGATCTTGTGTATTTGGAGGCTCTTCGAATTCCTTAGGGCACATATCCCCAATGGACATGTTCCTTAGCGCGATGCACGGAGCCTGTTCTTCACCTATCTCATCACGATCAACTTGCTCTACTTGAGAGCCGTTAGTTTCATCAAACACAACGTCACAAGAAACTTCAACAAGTCCTGAAGACTTGTTAAAGACTCTATATGCCCTTGTGTTTGAGTCATATCCTAGTAAAAAGCCTTCTACAGTTTTAGGAGCAAATTTAGATTTTCTACCTCTTTTAACAAGAATAAAGCATTTGCTACCAAAAACTCTAAAATAGGAAATGTTGGGCTTTTTACCGGTTAGGAGTTCATAGGATGTCTTCTTGAGGATTCGGTGTAGATATAACCGGTTGATGGCGTAGCAAGCGGTGTTGACCGCCTCGGCCCAAAACCGATCTGGTGTCTTGTACTCATCAAGCATGGTTCTAGCCATGTCCAAAAGAGTTCGATTCTTCCTCTCCACTACACCATTTTGTTGTGGCGTGTAGGGAGAAGAGAACTCATGCTTGATGCCCTCCTCCTCAAGGAAACCTTCTATTTGTGAGTTCTTGAACTCCGTCCCATTGTCGCTTCTAATTTTCTTGATCCTTAAGCCGAACTCATTTTGAGCCCGTCTCAAGAATCCCTTTAAGGTCTCTTGGGTATGAGATTTGTCCTGCAAAAAGAATACCCAAGTGAAGCGAGAATAATCATCCATAATAACGAGACAGTACTTACTCCCGCCGATGCTTATGTAAGCAATCGGGCCGAATAGGTCCATGTGTAGGAGCTCCAGTGGCCTGTCGGTCGTCATGATGTTTTTGTGTGGATGATGGGTACCAACTTGCTTTCCGGCTTGGCATGCGCTACAAATCCTGTCTTTCTCAAAATGAACATTGGTTAATCCTAAAATGTGTTCCCCCTTTAGAAGCTTATGAAGATTCTTCATCCCAACATGGGCTAGTCGGCGGTGCCAGAGCCAACCCATGTTAGTCTTAGCAATTAAGCATGTGTCGAGTTCAGCTCTATCAAAATCTACCAAGTATAGCTGACCCTCCAACACACCCTTAAATGCTATTGAATCATCACTTCTTCTAAAGACAGTGACACCTACATCAGTAAATAGACAGTTGTAGCCCATTTGACATAATTGTGAAACGGAAAGCAAATTGTAATCTAAAGAATCTACAAGAAAAACATTGGAAATAGTATGGTCAGGTGATATAGCAATTTTACCCAATCCTTTGACCAAACCTTGATTTCCATCCCCGAATGTGATAGCTTGTTGGGGATCTTGGTTTTTCTCATATGAGGAGAACATCTTCTTCTCCCCAGTCATGTGGTTTGTGCACCCGCTATCGAGTATCCAACTTGAGGCCCCGGATGCATAAACCTACAAAACAATTTTAGTTCTTGACTTTAGGTACCCAAATGGTTTTGGGTCCTTTGGCATTAGACACAAGAACTTTGGGTACCCAAACACAAGTCTTGGAGCCCTTGTGCTTACCCCCAACATATTTGGCAACTATCTTGCCGGATTTGTTAGTCAAAACATAAGATGCATCAAAAGTTTTAAATGAAATGTTATGATCATTTGATGCACTAGGAGTTTTCTTTCTAGGCAACTTAGCATGGGTTGGTTGCCTAGAGCTAGATGTCTCACCCTTATACATAAAAGCATGATTAGGGCCAGAGTGAGACTTCCTAGAATGAATTCTCCTAATTTTGCTCTCGGGATAACCGGCAGGGTATAAAATGTAACCCTCGTTATCCTGAGGCATGGGAGCCTTGCCCTTAACAAAATTAGACAATCTTTTAGGAGGGGCACTAATTTTGACATTGTCTCCCCCTTGGAAGCCAATGCCATCCTTGATGCCTGGGCGTCTCCCATTATAAAGCATGCTACGAGCAAATTTAAATTTCTCATTTTCTAAGTTGTGCTCGGCAATTTTAGCATCTAGTTTTGCTATATGATCATTTTGTTGTTTAATTAAAGCCATATGATCATGAATAGCATTAACATCAACATCTCTACATCTAGTACAAATAGATACATGCTCAACAATAGATGTAGAGGGTTTGCAAGAATTAAGTTCAACAATCTTAGCATGAAGAATATCATTTTTATCTCTAAGATCGGAAATTGTAACTTTGCAAACATCATAATCTTTAGCCTTAGCAATTAAATTTTTATTTTCTACTCTAAGGCTAGCAAGAGAAATATTCAATTCTTCAATCCTAGCAAGCAAATCATCATTATTATCTTTAGGATTGGAAGTTGAAACAATGCAAACATGAGAATCAACCTTAGCATTTAAACTAGCATTTTCATTCCTAAGGTTGTCAATCATTTCACGGCAAGTGCTTAGCTCACTAGATAATTTTTCACATTTTTCTACTTCTAGAGCATAAGCCTTTTTAACCTTAACATGTTTCTTGTTTTCTTTAATTAGACAATCCTCTTGGGAGTCCAAAAGGTCATCCTTTTCATGAATAGCACTAATCAACTCATTTAATTTTTCTTTTTGCTCCATGTTAAGATTGGCAAAGAGGACACGCAGATTATCCTCCTCATCACTATTATTATCATCACTAGAAGACTCATATTTAGTGGAGGAGTTAGATTTAACCTTCTTCCGTTTGCCGTCCTTTGCCATGAGGCACTTGTGGCCAATGGTGACGGCGATGTTGGCGGCGTCCTCGTCGTCGGAGGAGTCGCTTGAGCTTTCGTCGGAATCCCACTCTCGACAAACATGGGCATCGCCGCCCTTCTTCTTGTAGTACTTCTTTTTCTCCTTTCTTCTCCCCTTCTTGTCGTCGCCTCGGTCACTGTCACTTGATATAGGACATTTAGCAATAAAATGACCGGGCTTACCACATTTGTAGCAAACCTTCTTGGAGCGGGACTTGTAGTCTTTCCCCCCCCCCCCTTTGTTTGAGGATTTGGCGGAAGCTCTTGATGACGAGCGCCATCTCCTCATTGTCAAGCTTGGAGGCGTCGATTGGTTGTCTACTTGGTGTAGACTCCTCCTTCTTTTCTTCCGTCGCCTTGAATGCGACGGGTTGAGCTTCGGATGTAGATGGATCGTCAAGCTCGTTGATCTTCCTCGAGCCTTCGATCATGCACTCAAAACTTACAAAATGCCCGATTACTTCCTCGGGGGTCATTTTAGTATATCTAGGATTACCACGAATTAATTGAACTTGAGTGGGGTTAAGGAAAATGAGAGATCTTAGAATAACCTTAACCATTTCGTGGTCGTCCCACTTGA
Source organism: Zea mays (assembly GCF_902167145.1). Classification (NCBI taxonomy): domain Eukaryota; kingdom Viridiplantae; phylum Streptophyta; class Magnoliopsida; order Poales; family Poaceae; genus Zea; species Zea mays. The sequence continues at coordinate 35,149,227 of NC_050097.1, read as the reverse complement.
CGCTCCCGAGGTTGCGCACTTGGTTCACCAAAGTCTTGAGCCGGTTGTACATGTGTTGTGGCTCCTCCCCTTTGCGAAGCCGGAACTGACCGAGCTCCCCCTCGATCGTTTCCCGCTTGGTGATCTTGGTGAGCTCATCTCCTTCGTGCGCGGTTTTGAGCACATCCCAAACCTCCTTGGCGCTCTTCAACCCTTGAACTTTGTTATACTCCTCTCTACTTAAAGAGGCGAGGAGTATTGTTGTCGCTTGAGAGTTGAAGTGCTCGATTTGGGCCACCTCATCCTCATCATAATTCTTGTCCCCTACGGATGGTACCTGTGCACCAAACTCAACAACATCCCATATACTTTTGTGGAGTGAGGTTAGATGAAATCGCATTAAATCACTCCACCTAGCATAATCTTCACCATCAAAAGTTGGTGGTTTGCCTAATGGGACGGAAAGTAAAGGTGCATGTTTAGAAATGCGAGGATAGTGTAGGGGGATCTTACTAAACTTCTTACGCTCTTGGCGTTTAGAAGTTACGGAGGGTGCATCGGAGTCGGAGGTTGATGTTGATGAAGTGTCGGTCTCGTAGTAGACCACCTTCCTCATCCTTTTTTGCTTGTCCCCACTCCGACGCGGCTTGTGGGAAGAATATTTTTCCTTCTTCTCTTTGTGGTGAGAAGAAGATTTCTTCTCCTTCCCTTTGTTGGAGGAGATCTTCTTCTTCTCCTTCCTCTTGGTGCGGGACTCTTCCGATGAAGTGCTCCCGTGGCTTGTAGTGGGCTTTTCGCCGGTCTCCATCTCCTTCTTGGCGTGATCTCCCGACATCACTTCGAGCGATTAGGCTCTAATGAAGCACCGGGCTCTGATACCAATTGAAAGTCGCCTAGAGGGGGGTGAATAGGGCGAAACTGAAATTTTCAAAAATAATCACAACTACAAGTCGGGTTAGCGTTAGAAATATAAACGAGTCCGCGAGAGAGGGAGCAAAACAAATCGCAAGCAAATGAAGAGTGTGACACGCGGATTTGTTTTACCGAGGTTCGGTTCTTGCAAACCTACTCCCCGTTGAGGAGGCCACAAAGGCCGGGTCTCTTTCAACCCTTCCCTCTCTCAATCGGTCCCTCGGACCGAGTGAGCTTCTCTTCTCAAATCACTTGGGAATCAAACTTCCCGCAAGGGCCACCACACAATTGGTGCCTCTTGCCTCAATTACAAGTGAGTGTTTGATCACAAAAAGAATCAAGAAAGAAGGAAGCAATCCAAGCGCAAGAGCTCGAAAGAACACAAGCAAATCTCTCTCTCTAGTCACTAGGGTGTAGTGTGGAATATGGAGAGGATTTGATCTCTTTGGTGTGTCTAGAATTGAATGCTAGAGCTCTTGTAGTAGTTGGGAAGTAGAGAACTTGGATGCAATGAATGGTGGGGTGGTTGGGGTATTTATAGCCCCAACCACCAAACTTGACCGTTGGCTGGGCTGTCTGTTCGATGGCGCACCGGACAGTCCGGTGCACACCAGACAGTCCGGTGCCCCCGCCACGTCACCAGTGCCGTTGGAAATCGACCGTTGGAGTTCTGACTTCTGGGCCCGCCTTGATGTCCGGTGGCGCACCGGACATGTACTGTAGAGTGTCCGATGCGCCAGCATGGGCGTCCCTGACCACTGCGCGCGCTGGCGCGCAATAAATGCGCTGCAGGTAGCCGTTGGCGCCTGAAGTAGCCGTTGCTCCGCAGATGCACCGGACAGTCCGGTGCACACCGGACAGTCCGGTGAATTATAGCGGAGCGGCTGGAATGAAAACCCGAGGCTGGCGAGTTCCTGGGCCGCCCTTCCTTGGAGCACCGGACATGTCCGGTGCACACCGGACAGTCCGGTGAATTATAGCGGAGTGGCCTCTGGAAATTCCCGAAGGTGACGAGTTTGAAACCTGAGTCCTCTGGTGCACCGGACATGTCCGGTGGCGCACCGGACAGTCCGGTGCGCCAGACCAGAGGAGCCTTCGGTTGCTCCTTTGCATTTTTGTTGAACCCAACACTTGGTCTTTTTATTGGCTAAGTGTGAACCTTTGACACCTGTATAACTTATACACTAGAGCAAACTAGTTAGTCCAAAGATTTGTGTTGGGCAATTCAACCACCAAAATTATTTAGGAACTAGGTGTAAGCCTAATTCCCTTTCAGTCTTTGAAAGGGAATTAGGCTTACACCTATTTCCTAAATGATTTTGGTGGTTGAATTGCCCAACACAAATAATTGGACTAACTAGTTTGCTCTAGTGTACAAGTTATACAGGTGCCAAAGGTTCACACTTAGCCAATAAAAAGACCAAGTATGGGGTTCAACAAAGAGAGCAAGAGATAACCGAAGGCACCTCTGGTCTGGCGCACCGGACAGTGTCCGGTGCACCAGGGGACTTCACGCTGAACTCTTCACCTTCGGGAAAATCCAGATGCGCTCCTCTATAATTCACCGGACTGTCCGGTATTACACCGGACAGTGTCTGGTGCCCCAAGGAAGAGCGGCTCTGGAACTCGCCAGCCTCGGGAATTCGCTCCGCTATAATTCACCGGACTGTCCGGTGTACACCGGACTATCCGGTGAGCCAGCGGAGCAACGACTACTTCGCGCCAACGGTCACCTGCAGGCACATTTAATGCGCGCCAGAAGCGCGCAGAAGTCAGGCACACGTGAGACGGTGCACCGGAGAATCTACAGTACTTGTCCGGTGTACATCGGACAGCCAGGCGAGCCCAGAAGTCAGAAGCTCCAACGGTCGAATCCCAACAGCTTGGTGACGTGGCTGGCGCACCGGACATGTCCGGTGTGCACCGGACTGTCCGGTGCACCATACGACAGTCAGCCACCACCAAACGGCTAGTTTGGTGGTTGGGGCTATAAATACCCCCAACCACCCCACATTCAAGTCATCCAAGTTTTCCCACTTCAACTACTTACAAGAGCTCTAGCATTCAATTCTAGACGCACCCAAGTGATCAAATCCTCTCCAAACTCCACACAGTGCCCTAGTGATTAGTGAGAGAGATTTGCTTGTGTTCTTTCGAGCTCTTGCGCTTGGATTGCTTTCTTCTTTCTTTGATTCTTCATTGCGATCAAACTCACTTGTAATTGAGGCAAGAGACACCAATCTTGTGGTGGTCCTTGTGGGAACTTTGTGTTCCAAGTGATTGAGAAGAAAAGCTCACTCGGTCCGCGGGACCGTTTGAGAGAGGGAAAGGGTTGAAAGAGACCCGGTCTTTGTGACCACCTCAACGGGAGTAGGTTTGCAAGAACCGAACCTCGGTAAAACAAATCCGCGTGTCACACTCTTTATTTGCTTGCGATTTGTTTTTCCACCCTCTCTCGTGGACTCAATTATATTTCTAACGCTAACCCGACTTGTAGTTGTGATTATTTTTGTAAATTTCAGTTTCGCCCTATTCACCCCCCCTCTAGGCGACTTTCAATTGGTATCAGAGCCCGGTGCTTCATTAGAGCCTAACCGCTCGAAGTGATGTCGGGAGATCACGCCAAGAAGGAGATGGAGCCCGGCGAAAAGCCCACTACAAGCAACGGGAAAGCTCTATCGGGAGAGTCCCGCAACAAGGAGAAGAAGAAGGAGAAGAAGAAGGAGAAGAAAACTTCCTCCCACAAGTCGCATCGGAGTGGCGACAAGATAAAGAAGATGAGGAAGGTGGTCTACTACGAGACCGACACCTCGTCACCATCTACCTTTGGCTCCGACGCGCCCTCCATAACTTCTAAGCGCCATGAGCGTAAGAAGTTTAGTAAGATCCCCCTACATTATCCTCATACTTCAAGACATACTCCATTACTTTCCGTTCCATTAGGCAAACCACCAACCTTTGACGGTGAAGATTATGCTAGGTGGAGTGATTTAATGAAATTTCATCTAACCTCACTCCACATAAGTATATGGAATGTTGTTGAGTTTGGAGCACAGGTACCATCCATAGGGGATGAGGATTATGATGAGGACGAGGTGGCCCAAATCGAGCACTTCAACTCCCAAGCCACAACCATACTCCTCGCCTCTCTAAGTAGGGAGGAGTACAACAAGGTGCAAGGACTAAAAAGCGCCAAGGAAGTTTGGGACGTGCTCAAGACGGTGCACGAGGGTGATGAACTCACCAAGATCACCAAGCGGGAAATGATCGAGGGGGAGCTTGGTCGCTTCCGTCTTCGCCAAGGGGAGGAGCCACAAGATATGTACAACCGGCTCAAGACCTTGGTGAATCAAGTGCACAACCTCGGGAGCAAAAAGTGGGATGACCACGAGGTAGTTAATGTTATTCTAAGATCTCTTATTTTCCTTAACCCTACTCAAGTACAATTAATTCGTGGTAATCCAAGATATACACTAATGACTCCCGAGGAAGTAATCGGGAATTTTGTGAGCTTTGAATTTATGATCAAGGGCTCACGGAAGATCAACGAGCTTGACGGTCCCTCCACGTCCGAAGCTCAACCAGTTGCATTCAAGGCGACGGAGGAGAAGAAGGAGGAATCTACGCCAAGTAGACAACCAATCGACGCCTCCAAGCTCGACAATGAGGAAATGGCGCTTGTCATCAAAAGCTTTCGCCAAATCCTCAAGCAAAGGAGGGGGAAAGATTACAAGCCCCGCTCCAAGAAGGTTTGCTACAAATGTGGTAAGCCCGGTCACTTTATAGCTAAATGTCGTATTTCTAGTAACAGTGACAGGGGTGATGACAAGAAGGGGAGAAGAAAGGAGAAGAAAAGGTACTACAAGAAGAAGGGCGGCGATGCCCATGTTTGTCGTGAGTGGGACTCCGACGAAAGCTCTAGCGACTCCTCCGACGATGAGGACGCCGCCAACATCGCCGTCACCAAGGGACTTCTCTTCCCCAACGTCGGCCACAAGTGCCTCATGGCAAAGGACGGCAAAAAGAAGAAGGTTAAATCTAAATCCTCCACTAGATACGAATCCTCTAGTGATGAAAATGCTAGTGATGAGGAAGATAACTTGCGCACTCTTTTTGTCAACTTAAACATGCAACAAAAAGAGAAAGTAAATGAATTAATTAGTGCCATCCATGAGAAGGATGATCTCTTGGACTCCCAAGAGGACTTCCTAATCAAGGAAAACAAAAAGCATGTTAAAGTGAAAAATGCTTATGCTCTAGAAGTAGAGAAATGTGAAAAACTATCTAGTGAGCTAAGCACTTGCCATGAGACTATAGACAATCTTAGAAATGAAAATGCTAATTTGTTAGCTAAGGTTGATTTAAATGTTTGTGATGTTTCAATTCCCAATCTTAGAAATGATAATGATAATTTGCTTGCTAAGATTGAAGGATTAATCATTACTCTTGCTAGCCTTAGGAATGAAAATGAAAAATTGCTTGCTAAGGCTAAAGAACTTGATGTTTGCAATGTTACAATTTCCGACCTTAGAGGTAAAAATGATATATTACATGCTAAGGTTGTAGAATTAAAATCTTGCAAACCCTCTACATCTACCGTTGAACATACTTCTATTTGCACTAGATGTAGAGATGTTGATACTGATGATATTCATGATCATATGGTATTAATTAAGCAACAAAATGATCATATAGCAAAATCAGATGCTAAAATTGCCGAGCATGAACTTGAAAATGAAAAATTTAAGGATGGCATTGGCTTTCAACAGGGAGGCAATGTCAAACTTAATGCTCCTCCTAAGAAATTGTCCAACTTTGTTAAGGGCAAGGCTCCCATGCCTCAGGATAACGAGGGTTACATTTTATACCCTGCCGTTTATCCCGAGAGCAAGATTAGGAGAATTCATTCTAGGAAGTCTCACTCTGGCCCCAACCATGCTTTTATGTATAAGGGTGAGACATCTAGTTCTAGGCAACCAACCCATGCTAAGTTGCCTAAGAAGAAAACTCCTAGTGCATCAAATGATCATGACATTTCATTTAAAACCTTTGATGCATCTTATGTTTTGACTAACAAATCCGGCAAAGTAGTTGCCAAGTATGTTGGGGGCAAGCACAAGGGGTCAAAGACTTGTGTTTGGGTACCCAAAGTTCTTGTTTCTAATGCCAAAGGACCCAAAACCATTTGGGTACCTAAAGTCAAGAACTAAACATGTTTTGTAGGTTTATGCATCCGGGGGCTCAAGTTGGATTATCGACAGCGGGTGCACAAACCACATGACAGAGGAGAAAAAGATGTTCTCCTCCTATGAGAAAAACCAGGATCCCCAACGAGCTATCACATTCGGGGATGGAAACCAAGGTTTGGTCAAAGGTTTGGGTAAAATAGCTATATCCCCTGACCATTCCATTTCCAATGTTTTTCTTGTACATTCATTAGATTACAATTTGCTTTCCGTATCTCAATTATGTCAAATGGGCTACAACTGTCTTTTTACTGATATAGGTGTCACTGTCTTTAGAAGAAGTGATGATTCAATAGCATTTAAGGGAGTGTTGGAGGGTCAGCTATACTTGGTAGATTTTGATAGAGCTGAACTCGAGACTTGCTTAATTGCTAAGACTAACATGGGTTGGCTCTGGCACCGCCGACTAGCCCATGTTGGGATGAAGAATCTTCATAAGCTTCTAAAGGGAGAGCATATTTTAGGACTAACCAATGTTTATTTTGAGAAAGACAGGGTTTGTAGCGCATGCCAAGCAGGAAAGCAAATTGGTGCCCATCATCCACACAAGAACATCATGACGACCAACAGGCCACTGGAGCTCCTACACATGGACCTATTCGGCCCGATCGCTTACATAAGCATCGGCAGGAGTAAGTACTGTCTAGTTATTGTGGATGATTATTCTCACTTCACTTGGGCGTTCTTTTTCCAGGAAAAATCTCATACCCAAGAGATCTTAAAGGGATTCTTGAGATGGGCTCAAAACGAGTTCGGCTTAAGGATCATGAAAATTAGAAGCGACAACGGGACAGAGTTCAAGAACTCACAAATTGAAGGCTTCCTTGAGGAAGAGGGCATCAAGCATGAGTTCTCTTCTCCCTACACCCCACAACAAAATGGTGTAGTGGAGAGGAAGAATAGAACTCTATTGGACATGGCAAGAACCATGCTTGATGAGTACAAGACTTCGGATCGGTTTTGGGTCGAGGCGGTCAACACCGCCTGCTACGCCATCAACCGGTTGTATCTACACCGAATCCTCAAGAAGACATCTTATGAACTCCTAACCGGTAAAAAGCCAAATATTTCATATTTTAGAGTCTTTGGTAGCAAATGCTTTATTCTTGTTAAAAGAGGTAGAAAATCTAAATTTGCTCCTAAGACTGTAGAAGGCTTTTTACTAGGATATGATTCAAACACAAGGGCATATAGAGTCTTTAACAAGTCCTCCGGACAAGTTGAAGTTTCTTGTGACGTTGTGTTTGATGAGACTAACGGCTCTCAAGTAGAGCAAGTTGATCTTGATGAGATAGGTGATGAAGAGGCTCCGTGCATCGCGCTAAGGAACATGTCCATTGGGGATGTGTGTCCAAAGGAATCCGAAGAGCCTCCAAATGCACAAGATCAACCATCCTCCTCCACGCAAGCATCCCCACCAACTCAAAATAAGGATGAGGCTCAAGTTGATGAAGGAGAAGATCAATCGAATGAGCCACCTCAAGATGACGACAATGATCAAGGGGAAGATGCAAATGATCAAGACAAGGAGGATGAAGAACAAAGGCCGCCACACCCAAGAGTCCACCAAGCAATCCAACGAGATCACCCCGTCGACACCATCCTCGGCGACATTCATAAGGGGGTAACCACTAGATCTCGTGTTGCACATTTTTGTGAGCATTACTCTTTTGTTTCCTCTATTGAGCCACACAGGGTAGAGGAAGCTCTACAAGATTCGGATTGGGTGGTGGCAATGCAAGAGGAGCTCAACAACTTCGTTAGGAATGAGGTATGACATTTAGTTCCACGTCCTAACCAAAATGTTGTAGGAACCAAGTGGGTTTTCCGCAACAAGCAAGATGAGCATGGTATGGTGACAAGGAACAAAGCTCGACTTGTGGCCAAGGGATATTCCCAAGTCGAAGGTTTGGATTTCGGTGAAACCTATGCACCCGTAGCTAGGCTTGAGTCAATTCGAATATTATTAGCCTATGCTACTTACCATGGCTTCAAGCTTTACCAAATGGATGTGAGGAGTGCCTTCCTCAATGGACCAATCAAGGAAGAGGTCTATGTTTAGCAACCTCCCGGCTTTGAAGACAGTGAGTATCCTAACCATGTCTATAAGCTCTCTAAGGCGCTTTATGGGCTCAAGCAAGCCCCAAGAGCATGGTATGAATGCCTTAGAGATTTCCTTATCGCTAATGGCTTCAAAGTCGGAAAGGCCGATCCTACACTCTTTACTAAAACTCTTGAAAATGACTTGTTCGTATGCCAAATTTATGTTGATGATATTATATTTGGGTCTACTAACGAGTCTACATGTGAAGAATTTAGTAGGATCATGACACATAAATTCGAGATGTCTATGATGGGGGAGTTGAAGTATTTCTTAGGATTTCAAGTGAAGCAACTCCAAGAGGGCACCTTCTTAAGCCAAACTAAGTATACTCAAGATATTCTAAACAAGTTTGGGATGAAGGATGCCAAACCCATCAAGACACCCATGGGAACCAATGGGCATCTCGACCTCGACGAGGGAGGTAAATCCGTGGATCAAAAGGTATACCGGTCGATGATAGGTTCTTTACTCTACTTATGTGCATCTCGACCTGATATTATGCTTTCGGTATGCATGTGTGCAAGATTCCAGGCCAACCCTAAGGAAGCTCACCTTACGGCCGTAAAACGAATCTTGAGATATTTGGTTTATACTCCTAAGTTTGGGCTTTGGTATCCTAGGGGATCCACATTTGATTTGATTGGTTATTCGGATGCCGATTGGGCAGGGTGTAAAATCAATAGAAAGAGCACATCGGGGACTTGCCAGTTCTTGGGAAGATCCTTGGTGTCTTGGGCTTCAAAGAAGCAAAATTCCGTTGCTCTTTCTACCGCCGAAGCCGAGTACATTGCCGCAGGTCATTGTTGCGCGCAACTACTTTGGATGAGGCAAACCCTCAGGGACTATGGTTACAAATTAACCAAAGTCCCTCTTCTATGTGATAATGAGAGTGCAATCCGCATGGCGGATAATCCCGTTGAGCATAGTCGCACTAAACACATAGTCATTCGGTATCACTTTTTAAGGGATCACCAACAAAAGGGAGATATCGAGATTTCATACATTAATACTAAAGATCAATTAGCCGATATCTTTACCAAGCCTCTTGATGAACAAACCTTTAACAAACTTAGGCATGAGCTAAATATTCTTGATTCTAGGAACTTCTTTTGTTAAAATTGCACACATAGTTCATTCATATACCTTTGATCATGTCTCTTTCATATGCTATGACTAATGTTGTCGGGGACCATAATTAGGGGTACCCTCAAGACTCCTAATTCTCAGCTGGTAACCCCCATTAGCACAAAGCTGCAAAGGCCTGATGGGTGCGACTAAGTCAGGGATCGGTCCATTCGAGGGACTCGATCATGCCTCGCCCGAGCCTAGCCTCGGACAAGGGCAGTCGACCCCGGAGGATCTCCGTCTCGCCCGACCCAGAGGCTCGGACTCGACCACGGCCACGGAAGACAGACTCGACCTCGACCTCGGAGGAGCCTCCACATTGCCCAACCTAGGGCGCGGGCCGGCCACGTCAACAGGAGGCGCCATCATTACCCTACCCCAAGCTGACTCAGGCTACGGGGAACAAGACCGGCGTCCCATCTGGCTCGCTCCTCCAGATAGATAATGATGGCGCCCCGCACGCTCCCTGACGACGGCAGCTCTCCGCCCCCTTACGGAAGCAAGAGGACGTCAGCAAGGACTCGACAGCCCCGACAGCTGTCCTTCCGCGAGGCTCCGGCGCTCCTCCGACGGCCACGACATCACACGAACCGGGTGCCAAAACCTCTCTGGCTGCCACGATGGCATGTACTTAGGGCGCTAGCTCCCCTCCGCTAGACACGTAGCACTCTGCTACACCCCCCATTGTACACCTGGATCCTCTCCTTACGCCTATAAAAGGAAGGACCAGGGCCCTCTTACAGGCGGGGACGAGGACGAGACAGGCGCTCGCGTGAGGCCGCTCGCTCCCTCTCCCGCGTGGACGCTTGTAACCCCCTACTGCAAGCGCACCCGACCTGGGCGCGGGACGAACATGAAGGCCGCGGGATTTCTACCTCTCTCACGCCCGCCTCCAGCGACCTCACTTCCCCCGTTCGCGCTCGGCCTCGCGCCGACCCATCTGGGTTGGGGCACGCGACGACATTTCACTCGTCGGCCCGGGGACCCCCTGGTCTCGAAACGCCGACAGTTGGCGCGCCAGGTAGGGGCCTGCTGCGTGTTGATGAACAGCTTCCCGTCAAGCTCCAGATGGGCAATCTCCAGCAACCTCTCCGGCCCGGGACGGTCCTCCGTTTCGGGAGTCTTGAGTTCATGTCCCTCGACGGCAGCTACGACATGATACTCCTTCCACCGCCGTGCGACAGCGACAATGGCGGCCGACAGCCCGCCCGTCGGCGGCGGAATCGACGACGTCTTCCCCGCGTGGTGGAAGAACAACATTCGAGCTCACCCCGTCCTCTCCCCCGCCGACGGAGGAGGGGGCGGGGCAACCAAGGCCAAGCAGAAGGCAGCGCCTCATCGGCTGTTGAGCGGGTCGACGGCGCCAGCGCCCCAACGGGGGGCGCGTCGGGCATCGACCTCGCGTTTGAGACGAAGACGAGCGCCGTCTCCCCGCGACACGCCAGTTCTGAGCAAACGGACGACGCCAGCATGCTCGCGAAAGGCTTGTTGGACGTCACCCTCGTACCTGAGATGACGGTGCAGTCAGTCCCCGACGTGACTTCATCACCGCCCGTCGACCGAGAGGTACCAACCGATTCCCATCTCACGCCTTTCGGACTCAGCCTCGACCCGCCAAGCGGCTTCGCTTTGGCGGACGCTCTCGTAGGGGCGAGTCCAAACCCTCTGGGGTATCGTATGCGATCACCTTGGGACCGGCTGACGGACGTCTCGACCTACGGGCCCTCGGGGTCCGAGGAAGATGACGAGCCTGACTTCTGTTGGGATTTCTCTGGACTTGGCGACCCCAGTGCCATGCGGGACTTCATGACCGCATGCGACTACTGCCTTTCCGACTGTTCCGACGGTAGCCGCAGCCTCGGCGACGAGGATTGCGGCCCAAGCCGCGAATGTTTCCACGTCGATCTAGGGGGTCCCTCCGAAGGCAACCATCTCGGTATGCTGGAGGACGGTGATCTCCCTAGGCCGGTGCCTTGCGTTGACATCCCATGGGAGCTAGCTGTGGTCCCCGTTCAGGCGGGGGGCCATGACCCACAGCTCGAGCAAATCCGCGGGGTGCAGGCCAGGCTCGACGAGAGAGCAGGAGCGCTTGAGCCGATCCACCGGGACATCGGGCAGGAATGGGTGGGCCAACCTCCGGCCGGAGAAATGCGTCATCTACCCCAGGGTTTCCAGTACCGCATCACCGACGATGTCAGGTTTAGGCCGCCACCCGCATCCAGTGGGGTCGGCCAGAACCTGGCTGCAGCAGCAATGCTTCTCCGTGCGATGCTAGAGCCATCAACCACCGAGGGGCGGCGAATCAAGGGAGAGCTCAAGAATCTCCTGGAAGGCGCCGCGGTCCGATGGGCCGAGAGCTCCACCTCCCGAAGGCAGGGGTACCCCTCGGAACATCATGTCGCGACTTCCCGATTCATGCGGGAAGCCTTGGTCCACACCGGGCACACGCGCAACACAGCGCCTGCGGCCCCGAGTCGCCTCGGCAACGAGCTCCATCACCACGACCGTCGGGCCCACCTCGACGAGAGGGTGCGCCGAGGCTACCACCCCAGGCGCGGAGGACGCTACGACAGCGGGGAGGATCGGAGTCCCTCGCCCGAACCACCCGGTCCGCAGGCTTTCAGCCGGGCCATACGATGGGCGCCGTTCCCGACCAGGTTCTGACCCCCGACTACTATCACAAAGTACTCGGGGGAGACGAGACCGGAGCTGTGGCTCGCAGACTACCGGCTGGCCTGCCAACTGGGTGGAACGGATGATGACAACCTCATCATCCGCAACCTCCCCCTGTTCCTCTCCGACACCGCTCGCGCCTGGTTGGAGCACCTGCCTTCGGGGCAGATCTCCAACTGGGACGACCTGGTCCAAGCCTTCGCCGGCAATTTCCAGGGCACGTACGTGCGCCCTGGGAATTCCTGGGACCTCCGAAGCTGCCGACAGCCGCCAGGAGAGTCTCTCCGGGACTACATCCGGCGATTCTCGAAGCAGCGCACCGAGCTGCCCAACATCAACGACTCGGATGTCATCGGCGCGTTCCTCGCCGGCACCACCTGCCGCGACCTGGTGAGCAAGCTAGGTCGCAAGACCCCCACCAGGGCGAGCGAGCTGATGGACATCGCCACCAAGTTCGCCTCTGGCCAAGAGGCGGTCGAGGCTATCTTCCGGAAGGACAAGCAGCCCCAGGGCCGCCCACCGGAAGATGCCCCCGAGGCGTCAACTCAGCGCGGCGCCAAGAAGAAGGGCAAGAAGAAGTCGCAAGCGAAACACGACGCCGCCGACGCGGACCTCGTCGCCGCCGCCGAGTACAAGAACCCTCGGAAACCCCCCGGAGGTGCCAACCTCTTCGACAAGATGCTCAAGGAGTCGTGCCCCTATCACCAGGGGCCCGTTAAGCACACCCTTGAGGAGTGTGTCATGCTTCGGCGCCACTTCCACAGGGCCGGGCCACCCGCGGAGGGTGGCAGGGCCCACGACGACAACAAGAAGGAAGATCACCAGGCAGGAGAGTTCCCCGAGGTCCACGACTGCTTCATGATCTACGGTGGGCAAGCGGCGAACGCCTCGGCTCGGCACCGCAAGCAAGAGCGTCGGGAGGTCTGTTCGGTGAAGGTGGCGGCGCCAGTCTACCTAGACTGGTCCGACAAGCCCATCACCTTCGACCAAGCCGACCACCCCGACCACGTGCCAAGCCCGGGGAAATACCCGCTCGTCGTCGACCCCGTCGTCGGCGACGTCAGGCTCACCAAGGTCCTCATGGACGGAGGCAGCAGCCTCAACATCATCTACGCCGAGACCCTCGGGCTCCTGCGTGTCGATCTGTCCTCGGTCCGGGCAGGCGCTGCGCCTTTCCATGGGATCATCCCCGGGAAGCGCGTCCAGCCCCTCGGACAACTCGACCTTCCCGTCTGCTTCGGAACACCGTCCAACTTCCGAAGGGAGACCCTGACGTTCGAGGTGGTCGGGTTCCGAAGAACCTACCACGCGGTACTGGGAAGGCCATGCTACGCGAAGTTCATGGCCGTCCCCAACTACACCTACCTCAAGCTCAAGATGCCGGGCCCCAACGGGGTCATCACCGTCGGCCCCACGTACAAACACGCGTTCGAATGCGACGTGGAGTGCGTGGAATACGCCGAGGCCCTCGCCGAGTCCGAGGCCCTCATCACCGACCTGGAGAGCCTCTCTAAGGAGGTGCCAGACGTGAAGCGTCATGCTGGCAACTTCGAGCCAGCGGAGACGGTTAAGTCCGTCCCCCTCGACCCCAGCAGCGACGCCTCCAAGGAAGTCCGGATCAGCTCCGAGCTCGATCCCAAATAGGAAGCAGTGCTCATCGACTTCCTCCGCGCGAACGCCGACGTCTTCGCGTGGAGTCCCTCGGACATGCCCGGCATACCGAGGGATGTCGCCGAGCACTCGCTGGATATCCGAGCCGGAGCCTGACCCGTCAAGCAGCCTCTACGCCGATTCGACGAGGAAAAGCGCAGAGCCATAGGCGAGGAGATCCACAAGCTAATGGCGGCAGGGTTCATCAAAGAGGTATTCCATCCCGAATGGCTTGCCAACCCTGTGCTTGTGAGAAAGAAAGGAGGGAAATGGCGGATGTGTGTAGACTACGCTGGTCTAAACAAAGCATGTCCGAAGGTTCCCTACCCTCTGCCTCGCATCGATCAAATCATGGATTCCATTGCTGGGTGCGAAACCCTGTCTTTCCTCGATGCCTACTCAGGGTATCACCAAATCAGGATGAAAGAGTCTGACCAGCTCGCGACTTCTTTCATCACACCCTTCGGCATGTACTGCAATGTCACCATGTCGTTCTGCTTGAGGAATGCGGGCGCGACGTACCAGCGGTGCATGAACCATGTGTTCGGCGAACACATTGGCCGGACGGTCGAGGCCTACGTTGATGACATCGTAGTCAAGACAAGGAAAGCCTCCGACCTCCTTTTCGACCTTGAAGTGACATTCCAATGTCTCAAGGCGAAAGGCGTGAAGCTCAATCCCGAAAAGTGTGTCTTCGGGGTACCCCGAGGCATGCTCTTGGGGTTCATCGTCTCCAAACGGGGCATCGAAGCCAACTCGGAGAAGATCGTAGCCATCACCAGCATGGGGCCCATCAAGGACTTGAAGGGCGTACATAGGGTCATGGGATGTCTCACGGCTCTGAGCTGCTTCATCTCACGCCTCGGCGAAAGAGGTCTGCCTCTGTACCGCCTCTTAAGGAAGGCCGAGTGCTTCACTTGGACCCCCAAGGCCGAGGAAGCCCTCGGGAACCTGAAGGCGCTCCTCACGAATGCGCCTATCTTGGTGCCCCCAGCTGCCGGAGAAGCCCTCTTGATCTACGTCGCCGCGACCACCCAGGTGGTTAGCGCTGCGATTGTGGTTGAGAGGCAAGAAGAGGGGCATGCATTGCCCGTTCAGAGGCCAGTCTACTTCGTCAGTGAGGTACTGTCCAAAACCAAGATCCGCTACCCACAAGTTCAGAAGCTGTTGTACACGGTGATCCTGACGCGGCGGAAGCTGCGACACTACTTCGAGTCCCATCTGGTAACTGTGGTGTCATCCTTCCCCCTGGGAGAGATCATCCAGTGCCGAGAGGCCTCGGGTAGAATCGCAAAGTGGGCGGTGGAAATCATGGGCGAAGCAATCTCGTTCGCCCCTCGGAAGGCCATCAAGTCCCAGGTCCTGGCGGACTTCGTGGCTGAATGGGTCGACACCCAGCTCCCAACAGCTCCGATCCAACCGGAGCTCTGGACCATGTTCTTCGACGGGTCGTTGATGAAGACAGGAGCCGGCGCAGGCCCACTCTTCATCTCGCCCCTCGGGAAGCACCTACGCTACGTGCTACGCCTCCATTTCCCAGCGTCCAACAATGTGGCTGAGAACGAGGCTCTGGTCAACGGGTTGCGGATCGCCATCGAGCTAGGGGTCCGACGCCTCGACGCTTGCTGTGACTCGCAGCTCGTCATCGACCAAGTCATGAAGAACTCCCACTGCCGCGACCCGAAGATGGAGGCCTACTGCGATGAGGTTCGGCGCCTGGAAGACAAGTTCTACGGGCTCGAGCTCAACCACATCGCCCGGCGCTACAACGAGACTGCGGACGAGCTGGCTAAAATAGCCTCGGGGCGAACAATGGTTCCCCCAGACGTCTTCTCCCGAGACCTGCATCAACCCTCCATCAAGATCAACGACACGCCCGAGCCCGAGGCACCCTCGGCCCAGCCCGAGGTACCCTCGGCTCAGTCCGAGGCATCCTCGGCACGACCCGAGGCACCCTCGGTTCAGCCCGAGGCACCCTCGGCGCCCGAGGGTGAGGCACTGCGCATCGAGGAGAAGCGAAGCGGGGTCACGCCTAATCAAAACTGGCAGACCCCGTACCTGAAATATCTCCACCGAGGAGAGCTACCCCTCGACCGAGCCGAGGCTCGGCGGTTGGCGCGACGCGCCAAGTCGTTCGTCTTGCTGGGAGATGGGAAGGAGCTCTACCACCGCAGCCCCTCAGGCATCCTCCAGCGATGAATCTCCATCGCCGAAGGTCAGGAACTCCTATGAGAGATACACTCGGGGGCTTGCGGCCATCACGCAGCGCCTCGAGCCCTTGTCGGAAACGCTTTCCGGCAAGGTTTCTACTGGCCGACGGCGGTGGCCGACGCCACTAGAATTGTCCGCACCTGCGAAGGGTGTCAGTTCTACGCAAGGCAGACCCACCTGCCTGCTCAGGCTCTGCAGACCATACCCATCACCTGGCCTTTTGCCGTGTGGGGTCTGGACCTCGTCGGCCCCTTGCAGAAGGCACCCGGGGGCTACACGCACCTGTTGGTCGCCATCGACAAATTCTCCAAGTGGATCGAGGTCCGACCCCTAAACAACATCAGGTCCGAGCAGGCGGTGGCGTTCTTCACCAACATCATCCATCGCTTCGGGGTCCCGAACTCCATCATCACCGACAACGGCACCCAGTTCACCGGCAGAAAGTTCCTGGACTTCTGTGAGCATCACCACATCCGAGTGGACTGGGCCGCCGTGGCTCACCCCATGACGAATGGGCAAGTAGAGCGTGCCAACGGCATGATTCTACAAGGACTCAAGCCTCGGATCTACAATGACCTCAACAAGTTCGGCAAGCGATGGATGAAGGAACTCCCCTCGGTGGTCTGGAGCCTGAGGACAACGCCGAGCCGAGCCACGGGCTTCACGCCGTTCTTTCTAGTCTATGGGGTCGAGGCCATCTTGCCCACAGACTTAGAATACGGTTCCCTGAGGACGAAGGCCTACGCCGACCAAAGCAACCAAGCTAGTCGAGAAGACTCGCTGGACCAGCTGGAAGAGGCTCGGGACAAGGCCTTACTACACTCGGCACGGTACGAGCAGCCCTGCGACGCTACCACGCCCGAGGGGTCCGGTCCCGAGACCTCCAGGTGGGCGACCTGGTGCTTCGGCTGCGACAGGACACCCGAGGGCGGCACAAGCTCATGCCTCCCTGGGAAGGGCCGTTCGTCATCGCCAAAGTTCTGAAGCCCGGAACGTACAAGCTGGCCAACAGCCAAGGCGAGGTCTACAGCAACGCTTGGAACATCCAACAGCTACGTCGCTTCTATCCTTAAGATGTTTTCAAGTTGTTCATATACCTCGCTCCCACGTAAAGTTTAGTCGTCAAGGAAGGGTCAGCCTTGCCTCGGCAAAGCCCGACCCTCCCTCGGGGGCTAAAAGGGGGGGAACCCCCTCTGCGTTGAATTTTTTCCTCGAAAAAAGATCCTTTCTGCCAGAATGTCTTTCGTGCTTTTCGACTACTTCGAAAGTGGATCCTGAAAACGACGGAGTACACGTAAGTAGCCAAGGCTGACCGAGCCGAGGGACTCCTACGCCTCCGGGATACGGATACCTCACTCATCACCTTCTGCGATAAGTAACTCACGCTCGGATAAGTGATTCCGCGAACCGAACAAGTCTTCACGTTCGAAAGCTCCTTTGCCGAAGCGGTTCTTCGGGCCTTCTCGACTGCGTCGGTGACAGAACCCCATGGACAGGCAAGAGCGCGCGTAAGCGGCAAGGCCGACCGAGCCGAGGGATTCCTACGCCTCCGGGATACGGATACCTCACTCATCACCTTCCGTGAAAAGCAACTCTCGCTCGCACAGACAATTCTGTTACCGACGAAAAAGTCCAGATACTCGAAACAAGAGGAAAAGAAGCGCAGCTTTACAACATGGTGAGGGTGTGTTTGGGCCTCGGCGGCCGCAGAAAACACACACTACAAGATAATCCGATCCTGCAGGCTCGGATCTGGACAGTTGAAGGGAGCCGCAGCACCCTCGGCGTCAACAACAACTTCGGCGAGGCCCGACCTAGCCTCGGACGGCAACGCGGTCCGAGGATCTCCGCTCTGAAGGACGACTTCATCATCACGCCCGGGCCATCGCCGCCCGGGTCTCCTCCGAAAGTCCGGCCCGAGCGGGCGGCTCGGCTGGTCACCCCGAGGCCTCGGCCAGCTGTCCTCCGAGGACATCAGCCCGGCCCGAGGCCTCGGCAGATCAATTCCGGCGTCGGTCCCGCTAACGGACAACCCGGCCAGGCTTCAGCCGACCAAGTCTTCTTTTTTGAGCCAACTCTGTCTCTGTCCGTGCTGACACCGCTACCCCTGGCCTCGGCTCATCGAAGAGCGGCCGAGGGGTTCCTTTAACTAGGCAAGAGAAGCCTCGGACAACAAGGCTGACCGAGCCGAGGGACTCCTACGCCTCCGGGATACAGATACCTCACTCGTCACCTTTACACGGGGCGACTCACGCTTGGTGAAGCGGTTCAGACAACCAACATGCGAGTCTTAGTGCTCGAAAATGAGGAAAAAACACGGCTCCGTGCCAAAAATACATACATGTTCAGGCCTCGACAGCCGCAATGAACAAAAACACTGGCATCCAAAGTGCCATTACAAACGGAACTCCGGTTCCGCCTCCGCAGGTACGAACAACCCCACTCGATGGGGGGGCCTGCGGAGCAATAGAAGACTGATGGGCGGCTCGCCGTCGCCCGCTCCGGCAGCAACGACAACGACCCCCGCTTCGGGTGGCCGAACTGCAGCAGCGAGGGCCTCAGGGCGGACGCTGCCGCAACTTTGCCCTCGCCCACGCCGACGCTCGAGGGGCGAGGACAAGTACAAAGAGCCGGAGGCCCGAAGCGCGGATGGTGGCGGTGATCCCGTCGGCAACGGGGACTTCTCGAGCCGCCTCCACCTCGGCACCGACGACAGGGGCCATCAGCCCTCCGGCAGATCCCCACTCAGATCCTCCCGGACGAGTGGGGCACCGACCTCCGCGTGGAGGCGTCGTACCGGTGCAAAGGCAGGACCGCCCCAGAACACGAACGTCGCCCTGGCAGCGCGCGATATCTTGGGCGGTCCTCCCGTGCACACGGCGCGGCAACCGCCTTCCGGCAGGAGGGGGCACCAGGAGCCAAGCCGACGAGCCCGACGCGCTGAGGTTGACGACGCCCGCCGTCGACCAGCCCCGCGTTGTCGAAGTCTGACCCGCCCGCATGGCCAGTGAGCGCCCTCTCCCTCGAACACCGAAGGAGAGGCCGACCCACGAACCCGCGCGAGAGATAGAGCTCCGGATTAGCCCGGCCTCCACCCCAGCGAGGATGATGAACATCCTTGAAGCTGAGGGTGGGACCAAGATCGCAGCCCGGCTTGCTTCTCCCCACCCAGGGGCTGGTGGTCACCGTCTCGGGTGACCGCCGGCGGAGGGGTGCAGCCGGGCTGCCTGATGAAAATCCTTGAAGCCGAACGATGGCTGAAAGGTACCAACTCCCACGGAGTTGCGTTCCCCCAACGACAAGGCGGAAGGGCTGCGGGCATCCTCCATCCGGGGGCTTGAAAGGTGGAAAGACACGATGCATAAGGGAGCACGAAGACATGGTCGCCTTTCAAGGGGGGCACCCACCTTTTAAAGGCGACTCTCCCTACTTGCGTCCCCAACCGTCGTGGGCTGAGTCTTCTCCAACACGCTCCAAGGTCCTCCCCCTACGGCGCGGGGGCTGGGCCCCACACGTCACGCAAGCCGGCCCAGAGCAGAAGAAGCCGAACCGCCGCGCGTGGTGCATGCAACCACCCAGCGGTTACAAGCGGCCCTCCACTTTTGCCCAGACCAGCGGGCGGAAGGGCGGGCACCCATGCAGGCGGCATGCAACCGCGCCAAGTGGGCGCACTTCTCCGACTTCCAACACGCCCAGCATAGAGGCCCAGGCCCACGCATCATGCAACCGGCGCGCCGGATGCTGCGTGCGAGCAACTACACCGCCACCCGCGCCACTGCCACGCCTCCTCGACTGCGGAACCAATACCGCGACTCGAGGCAACCCTACGCACGACCCAGCAGCGCCAGCCTGGCGTGACGGTCAATGCGGCCAAAATGGGCCGGCAGTAATGGCGGTGGCAGGCGGGCAGGAGCAGCGGTCACGTCATCAGCCAGGCTTACGTCCCATCCGGGGGCAGCGAGAGAACCCACTCTCACGGCGTGAAGACAACGCACCCGTGTTCCGTTCCTCGAACAGCTCGCGCACGCGCAACGGCCGCCCCGTGAACCGCACGCCCCGTCGCATTAACTCCGCGGTGGGAAAGGCGGCGCCTCTGGCAGGGGAAGCGAGCGGCGCTTCGCCTTCGCCATAATGACCGCGTCAAAAAAAAAGGTACGCCACGTCATTCGATTTCGAATCCTTTTCCTTTTTCCTCTTTCTCTCTCTTACAACAGGGACCGGGAAAGGGGGATACCCCGAAAAGGATCCTTCCCCGTGAAGGAACCAGGCTCCGAGCCTCCCTACTGATCAGAGGTTCGAAGGCTGGCCCCTCGGAGGGGTTCAACAGCCGCCTCAGAGCGCGTGGGCTCCACACCCACTACTGGTCAGAGGTTCGAAGGCCGGCCCCTCGGAAGGGTTCAACGACCGCCTCAGGCTACTCGGGCTCCGCGCCCACTACTGATCAAGGGTTCGAAGGCTGG
Organism: Zea mays; assembly: GCF_902167145.1. NCBI lineage: Eukaryota > Viridiplantae > Streptophyta > Magnoliopsida > Poales > Poaceae > Zea > Zea mays. Next base: position 35,128,867 of record NC_050097.1, on the reverse strand, counting down.
CCCTCGAAGGGTTCACATCCGCCTCAGACACAGAGCGAGGGATGACCATGGGTACGTTCGATACATAACCAAGGCTCGGGCTGTGCTCCCGAGGTACCCTAGGACATTTCCGAGACCAGCGGGAACGATCTTGTAACGGAATCCCATCAGAGGGAGGCATCGAGCCCTCGGACCCCGTCGACAGGGGACCGGGTCCGGCAGATCACCCGCAGGTACTTTTGGGCGCGCCTCTGGGCCTCTAGCCGACCCCTAGCAAATGGGGAACGGACGTCCGCTCGGATTACCCGCCAGCAACTCACCGGAGACACCATGTTCGGCGCCCACCGAGGGCAACATGGCGCTTTCCCCCCCCCCTCCTTGCGGAAAGGCGACGCAGGGGCGTATGTAAAAAAGCCGAGTCTGTCCCCGATCGTCCTCTCGCCCTGTGCAGAGGCTCGGGGGCTGCTCTCGCAAACCCGGCTCCGGCCAAACCGTTGACAGCGTCAACATACCAGCCCGAGAACTTGGAACCCGACCGTGCACCCGGGCTATGGCCAGCTCGCATGAGGGAACGACCAGACCAGCCGAAGCATTACGCGAGGCATTAAGACCTCAGAGGAGTCAAACCACTCCTCCGAGGCCTCGGGGGCTACACCCGGCGGGTGCGCTCGCGCGCACCCACCGGAACAAAACGCAACCGAGAAAGGCTGGTCCCCTTGCAAAAAAGTGCGACAAAAGCCTCCAAGCGAGTGCTAACACTCCCTTCGAGGCTCGGGGGCTACTGTCGGGGACCATAATTAGGGGTACCCTCAAGACTCCTAATTCTCAGCTGGTAACCCCCATCAACACAAAGCTGCAAAGGCCTGATGGGTGCGACTAAGTCAAGGATCGGTCCATTCGAGGGACTCGATCACGCCTCGCCCGAGCCTAGCCTCGGACAAGGGCAGCCGACCCCGGAGGATCTCCGTCTCGCCCGACCTAGAGGCTCGGACTCGACCACGGCCACGGAAGACAGACTCGACCTCGACCTCGGAGGAGCCTCCACATCGCCCAACCTAGGGCACGGGCCGGCCACGTCAACAGGAGGCGCCATCATTACCCTACCCCAAGCTGACTCAGGCTACGGGGAACAAGACCGGCGTCCCATCTGGCTCGCTCCGCCAGATAGGCAATGATGGCGCCCCGCACGCTCCCTGACGACGGCAGCTCTTCGCCCCCTTACGGAAGCAAGAGGACGTCAGCAAGGACTCGACAACCCCGACAGCTGTCCTTCCGCGAGGCTCCGGCGCTCCTCCGACGGCCACGACATCACACGAACCGGGTGCCAAAACCTCTCCGGCTGCCACGATGGCATGTACTTAGGGCGCTAGCTCCCCTCCGCTAGACACGTAGCACTCTGCTACACCCCCCATTGTACACCTGGATCCTCTCCTTACGCCTATAAAAGGAAGGTCCAGGGCCCTCTTACAGAGGGTTGGCCGCGCGGGGACGAGGACGAGACAGGCGCTCGCGTGAGGCCGCTCGCTCCCTCTCCCGCGTGGACGCTTGTAACCCCCTACTGCAAGCGCACCCGACCTGGGCGCGGGACGAACACGAAGGCCGCGGGATTTCCACCTCTCTCACGCCCGCCTCCGGCGACCTCACTTCCCCCCTTCGCGCTCAGCCTCGCGCCGACCCATCTGGGCTGGGGCACGCGGCGACATTTCACTCGTCGGCTGTAACGCCCTGAATTTGGGGGTAGAATTTTTTTTCTTCTTTTCTCTCACCAAATTCAGGTGTTACCCTTTTCTTTTCTCGTTCCCCCGCTAAACCTTGATCTTTTCCAAAGTTATAGCGGGTTTTGGCTTTAGACCCCGTGTAAAGCAAAACCTTAAAATACTTTATTTTGGGTGAAGCACCATGCCGAACTATGCATTCTTTGATTGCTTAGAAATGTAAGTGCATTCATCTAGGAAGATCGGATTTCAAAAAGGAGAAGAAACCTTTTCTTTCTTTTTCTTTTTCTTTCTCTCCCTCCTCCTTTTTCTCTCTCCCGCGCCGTGGGCCGCCCCAGCCGGCCCAGCCGCCCCCCCCCCCGCGTGCCCCCTTTGGGCCCAGCTGGCCCAGCTGCCCCTCCCTCTTTTCCCCAAATCCCCCTCTCTCCCTCCCTTTCTCCCATTTTCTCTCTAGCCGCCGCCCCCTGCCCTAGCCGCCGCCCCTGCTCGTCGCCGGTTCGGCCGCCCGTCCCCGTCCCCGGTGAGGTCCCCCTTCACCTCTCCTCCCTTCCCTCTCCCTTCCCTCCCCCCCTCCCCGGCCCAACCGCCGCCCGGCTCGGCCGCCCCATGGCCGGCTGTTGGAACTTGCTCTCAGCAGCAAGGAGGCCAACAAGGATGAACAGTGGTGACAACAGGGATACGTGCTCGGGGGCAAATAGCTCTGTTAATGTCTAGCCTCTCACGGGCACTGTGTGGGGGTATTTATAGGTATCTGAGTGCCCAGCGCCTCATGTTAAGGACGCATGTGCCCTCGGACACCTAGTTTATCCCCAGAATATTCCCATAAAGCAGGGTTACAAGCTGTACTTACAAGAATGCCTTTACAAACTAGGCCCGTAACACAACGGCGGTCACGCGGGGCCCGTTACAATGGGCCAGATCACACGTGGGCCTCAGAGCAGGACGAGGCCGTGCCGCGGGGAGACGTCACCGCAGGCCTTCGTCTGGTGCTGAATGAAGCGAAGGGTGTCCCTGCCCGTTTTGTCTTCGTCAAACCAGCGACTGCAGCGAAAGGCAACGAGCGAAGGGTGGCGTCTCTGCCTTCGCCCCAACATTTGCCCTCCGAGGGACCAGTTCGACAAAGTCACCTGGTGCCGAAGACGTCGCTAGATGGCGGAGACGCTGCCCTCGCTCGAAGTGGTTCCGCGGGGGTTTTTGATGTGACCGTTGATGGACGGCGTACTGTTGGATTGCGGGTTTCCCGAAGCGTCGCGCCCTGTCGGATTGCGGATTTCCCGAAGAGCCGCGCCCTGCCTATAAAAGGGGGCGGGGGTCGGCGCTGTTTGAACTTTGCCTTCCGCGCTCCGTAAAAACCCTAGCCTCCCGCCGTCTTGCTGCTCTTCTTCTTCCGCTGCTCCTTTTGCTCGCCGGAGTGCTGGCTCGAGTGAAGCAAACCGCCCGCCGCCGCCGACGGTACGTAGCAATGCCGTCCTCTTCTTCTTCCTCCGACACCACGCCGCTGGCCGCCGCCTCGTCTGAGGAGACGTTGAGTAGCGTGATGGTGGAGGAGTTGCGCGCCGGCGACTCTGTTGATTTTGGTGTGTCACGGATGACGTCAGCCCGCGTTGAAGATATGCAGCGGTTGGGCTACTTTGGCGGCGGAGTTGCTCGTGCTCCGGGGACGGAGGAAGTCCCCGAGCCGGAGGGTGAGTTGGTCGTTTTCGAGGCGTTCTTCGCCGCCGGTCTCCGCTTGCCTGCGCACCGGTTTGTCGGCGAAGTCCTGCGTAGATTCAATGTTCAGATACATCAGCTGACACCGAATGTCATGGTGGCGCTGGCGAAGTATGTCTGGGCGACGACTTCGTATGGCGGGCAGCCGTCTGTTGAAGTTTTTGCAAAGAATTATTGTTTGCATTGGCAGAAGAGGATGGTTGGGGACGGAGTTGCCCAGTTCGGGTCATGCACATTCACGCCGAAGACTGGCAAGACCACAATGCCAGTAGTGGAGTTGGTTCCGTGCGCCCGCAACAAGTGGGGCAATTGGAATGAATTTTGGTTTTATGTTGCGGAGGGTACTGTCGAAGGCCATAAAGGACTCCCCGTGTCTGAGATGTGCTCTCATTATTATTCTGCGTATCCGCCTTTTGAAGTGGCAGAAGAGGATGCAGACGAAGGGGCCCTCCGATGCGCTGCCGGTCAGAGCAGTGGGCGTGATTTAGTTGAAGAGTTCGTGGCGTACGGGGTCTGGCCCTTGGCGCACGGCTGGGCGCTGGGCGAAGTGTGCCCTCGCCAGATGCCTTTTCACGGAGGAAGGGTGGTGCGAAGTCCTGCCTTCGCACTGAACTTGCGAAATCGTGACCCGGCCGCCTTTGTGCGTGATGCGGAGGACTTGGCGGTGCGGCTCGTGGGACGTTACGTGCCGAGGACTGAAGGCCAGCGCAGCTTTGATATCCGCGGGTCAAATGAGCGCTTGAACAGGGTCTTCGAATTAAATCAATTGCCGTACGACGGTTATCCTGGTCAAGACGAAGCGGACCGCCGTGGGAAGAAACCGGCGGTGGAGACTGGAGGCGACCCTGCGCTGGCGGCCGCCCCCTCCTCAAAAAAGAGAAAATTAGGTACTGCGATGGGGGAACTTGGGGTGTCTGATAGTTTTGCTAGAGAGTTAATGAGGACGTGTGCGGCCCCGGGGGAAAGGATGTCTTCGCCCGAGCTCCGGGAGTCTTCGGCTCGGATGCTGAGGGTTACCGGGGGTTGCTGGCCGAAAAATGTTCCTATCCCCTGCGCGGCTGAGGAGGACTGTTTTACATCTCGTATGGTTCATCGGTGGAGAGTTTTTCCATACGGGCGAAATATCGGTGCTGTTGTGTGGACAGTGATGGACAAGGATCGCCAAGGGGCGGCGCAAAAACGCCAGGCGACTGTCAGGATTCACGAAGCTCGGCCGAAAAAGCAGCGGGGAACTGCGAAGGCTGCGGCCTCCGGTGGAGGCAAGCCGCCGCTGGCGGTGAAGGCGGGCGCCTCTGCGCCTAGCAAGGCGCCGGAGGCAACGGCGGGCGCCGGAGACTCCAAGTCAACGAAGGTGGCGCCCCCGGCCAGCGGAGTGGCGGAGGCTTCGAAGGCGGCCCGAGCGCTGCCGTTGGCGGGCAAACGTGTTGCCGACTTCGGCACCGACATTACTGTGGATGACTATCTTGGTGGTAAGTCACTGGTCTATTATTGTTTTTTTTAAATTTGTGGATGCGTTGCAGGGCCGGACGAGGGCCAGCTTGCTATAGTTGCGCCTGGCGCGGCGATCGCGACGGCCGCCAAGGCGCCGAAGGCGGGGGGCGAGGCGCTTGGCGCCGGAGGCGAGGTGTCGGTCCTCGCGCTGGTCAGGGACGAGGCGGGCGCGGCGACCCGCCGGCTGAAGGTGGTGACGGAGGCGCTGAGTCAGGCAACGGAGGCGCTGAGTCAGGTCCGTTGAGCCATACTCTCTCCCCCACCTCTTTTGGGGCGACGGCCTTACGTACTGCGTCGCGGCTCTGCAGGTGGCTGACTTTGCCAGCCGTACTGCGTCGGGGGCCCTCACGGCAGCTGTGTCTGCCGAAGTCGAGAGACTTCGGACACAACATGCTGACGTTGTCCGTGAGAAGTCGGCCTCCGACAGCAAGTGCCGTAAGCTGACGGACAGGGTGGCCGCCCTGGAGAGGGAGAAGGCTGACCTCCGGCGCCAACTGGCGGCGGAGAGGAGGGAAGCTAACGAGGCCGTCGCCAAGGGGCAGGCTGCGCAGGCGGAGGCCAAGCTGGCGCGGGCGGAGGGCAATCTTGCCAAGGAGCTCGCCGAACATCTGCAGGAGCGGCTCACCGCCCTGGAGAGCCGCGCTAAGGAGGCCGAGGCCGCAACGCATGCGGAGGCCGAACGGACGCGCACGCAGCTTATGGATACATATCGTGAGCTGGGTGCGCGGACCGGAGACTTCGAAGTGCCGGACCGAGAGTCCGGGCTTCATTGTCTGCAATGGGTGCAGGAGGAGCTGCTGGAACTTCCCGCCGTCGTGGGGGGGTTGATGTCGTACGCCTCCCTGGTCACCTGCGAGGGGGCGATGAACGCGCTCTCCCGCGAAGGGTGCTGGCACTTCGAGGCCTTCGACCAGGCGGATGAAGATTTTGATCGAGATATCTATAAGGTCGAAGACCCCGTGGTGAAGGAATCCGCCGGGGCCCTCTATGACCGGATGTGGGGTCTGTACGGTCGTGAGGTGGTCAGGGAGCGGGCCGAGGCTGCGAGGGCTCAGGTAACGTCGTTTGTTTGGCGTTTGCTGTATGCGGGCTGTGCGTGTGTTTGCTGAATCTGTGTGTCTTGTTCTAGGCGGAGCGCGGCGAGCGGGTGGACGACTTCGGGGCCCTGAACAACGCGCTGCCGGACCCGGAGCTGACCCTCGCGGAGGCTGCGACTGGAGTCGCCCTGGAAACAACCCTGGAGACTGCGGAAGACGCGCCGGGCGTCCCCACCTCTGCTGTGGCCGGCGAAGGCCTGCCCCCAAAGGTGGCCGAAGGCGCGCCTGACGCCCCCGCAGCTGCTGCGCCGAGCGCTGAAGATTCCGCGGCGGTGGTGGCGGAAGCAGCGGCGGAGGCGACAGCGGAGGCTCCCGCAGCGGCAGGGCCTTCGCAGGTGGCGTAGTGGGTGTTTAGGGTTGGGGACTTTTTGGATGTTGTACTGAACTTTGGTTGCTGCGCAGGTTCAAGAGTTTGGGCCTGCGCACGCAACCGCTACTACTGAGTTTTTGGCGGCTTCGACCGCGGAAGGTGGAAATGAATATGGTGGGTCTGTATCTGAGTTTTTTGATTTTACTGACTCTGGGAGCTCGGTTGAGTGGAGTGAGGAGTCGTCGGAGGAGGACTTGGATTATTTCGCGGCCTTGGACGTGGCTGCGGCGGAGGCTTCGCCACACGCTGCGGACGCGCCAGACGTGCCGGGTCCTAGCACCGGGCGCCGGCGACGAAGGGCGGTTGCAAAGCGTAGGGTTAGCGCGGAGGAAGGGGCTCGGCTTCGCGTGAGTAGGGTTGGTCGGCAGGAACTGTTGTCTTTGCCGGCTGCCGCGAGCACAGGGGAAGGGGAACTGCGAAGTCTTTTTGCGGGTGAGGAGCTTAGGATAATGTTATTTAATTATAGGGAGATGGGGATTATTCCTAAGGTGGAGCCGATGTAGAGTGTGGTGCCCTCGCTTGTATATGTGTAAAGGGTTGTAAGATGAAGTTGTGTGCCCTCGCGTGCCTGTGCCTTCGAGGGCGCTGTGTACTTTGTGTGGCATGGTTGGCTATGCTGTGCTGGTGTGATTATAGTCGGTCTTAGCGCGGTTGGTTTGATGCTGTCGCTTCTGATTTTGCTGTACTGGTTTGACCGCGCCCTGAGGCGGCTTCTGCGCGGAGTCTTTGTGAGAGACATCGGAATTTCTCGCACTTGTTGTGCTAAGTCCGGCTGCACCCTTAGGCGACTTCTGCGCGGATGGTCTTCGCGATAGACGTCAGAATTTTTCGCACTTGTTGTGCTAAGTCCGGCTGCACCCTTAGGCGACTTCTGCGCGGATAGTCTTCGCGATAGACGTCGGAATTTTTCGCACTTGTTGTGCTAAGTCCGGCTGCACCCTTAGGCGACTTCTGCGCGGATAGTCTTCGCGATAGACATCGGAATTTTTTCGCACTTGTTGTGCTAAGTCCGGCTGCACCCTTAGGCGACTTCTGCGCGGATAGTCTTCGCGATAGACATCAGAATTTTTTCGCACTTGTTGTGCTAAGTCCGGCTGCACCCTTAGGCGACTTCTGCGCGGATAGTCTTCGCGATAGACATTGGAATTTTTTGCACTTGTTGTGCTAAGTCCGGCTGCACCCTTAGGCGACTTCTGCGCGGATAGTCTTCGCGATAGACGTCGGAATTTTTCGCACTTGTTGTGCTAAGTCCGGCTGCACCCTTAGGCGACTTCTGCGCGGATAGTCTTCGCGATAGACATCGGAATTTTTTCGCACTTGTTGTGCTAAGTCCGGCTGCACCCTTAGGCGACTTCTGCGCGGATAGTCTTCGCGATAGACATCGGAATTTTTTCGCACTTGTTGTGCTAAGTCCGGCTGCACCCTTAGGCGACTTCTGCGCGGACTTGTCGCACGCGAGGGTGGCTAGCGCTTAGCCTCGCGGTGACTTCGAATTGGTCGAATGCCGAAGACCGGTGTCGCGGTCTTCTTTCGACACATGTTTTTGCGGGGGATTTTTCTCACATATATTACATGGCTCCGCCTCGTTAAAAACCTCACCCCCCGGGAGGAAAAGAGTGCGGGCCGGTACAAGAGTGTTTGCGGTGAATTACAAGGGCGAAATCAGCCCTAAGTGGATCAAACAAAAAATTTGCGAAGGTTGTCGATGTTCCAGGAGTGCTCCAGGTCCTCGCCATTTGGCGTTGTGAGCCTGTAGGCGCTGGGGGAAGCTTTTGTTTTGACTATGAAGGGGCCCTCCCACTTGGGCTCCAACTTGCCCTTGGACTCCGTCCGAGCTGTTCGGATGAGTACGAGGTCCCCCTCGCTGAACTCCCTCGGGATGACTGCGTGGTCGCGCCATGCTTTGGTCTGGGCTTGGTATTTGTTTAGGGCCTGTAGGGCGAAGACCCGGTCTCCGTCAATGAGATCTTTTGAAGTTGGCTCGTCCACGTCAGGGACGGCTGACGGAACTGTACGCAGGGACCCATGCTTTATTTCTTGCGGGGTCATTGCCTTCGATCCGTATAGAAGGCGGAAAGGAGTGAACCCGGTCGCCCTGCACTCAGTTGTGTTTAGCGCCCAGACTGCCTCCGGTAACAAATCGGTCCATCTGCCTTTTTTTCATCGAGGAGCATCTTCTTGACAGCTGTGAAGATTTTCCCATTGGCACGCTCCACGACCCCGTTGGACTGCGGATGATAGACTGAAGCGAAGGCAAGCTTGGTGCCGATGGAGAAACAAAAATCCTTGAAATCTTGGCTGTCAAACTGCTTGCCGTTGTCGACTGTTAGCTCGGACGGCACTCCGAAGCGGCAAACAACGTTCTGCCAAAAGAATTTTTGGGCAGTCTTTGATGTGATTGTGGAAACAGCCCTCGCTTCAATCCATTTGGTGAAGTATTCGACGGCTACGAAGGCGAACTTAAGGTTCCCCTGAGCGGTGGGCAGGGGCCCGACAATGTCCAGGCCCCAGCGCTGGAGAGGCCATGTATGGGCGATCAGCTTTGTATATTGCGAGGGGTTGCCTGACCGAGGAGAGAACTTCTGGCAGGCTTCACAGGACCTTGTGACTCGATTTGCGGCGCAGATCATTGCAGGCCAGTAAAACCCTTGTCGGATCACCTTGGCTGCCAGGGCCCTTGGCCCTGCGTGCGAGCCGCACGTGCCACTGTGGACTTCGCGTAGGATCTGCATGCCTTCGGTTTCGGTGACGCATTTGAGCATTGGCTGACTGACCCCTTTCTTGTATAGTTGGCCCTCGATCAGAGCGAAGTCCCGACTTCGATGTCTGAGGCGCTTTGCCTCACTGACGTCGGCTGGATGATAGTACCCCTGTAGGAACAGGGTTATTGGTGCCCTCCAGTCTTCGGTCATGATTAGGTTGACTATACGGTGGCCTTCGCTATCATTAGTTTTCTGGAGCCCTTCGGGGCTCCGGACGGCTGGCGTGCCGATGGTGTGGAAGAACACGTCGGAGGGCAGGGGCTCGCCCCTGGCGGCGGCCTTGGCTAAGGCATCGGCCTCCTCGTTCCTGGCCCTATCCACATGCTGCAGGGTGAATCCCTTGAATTGTCTCTCGAGACTTCGGATAGCCGCGAGGTATTGCATGAGGGCAGGGTCTTTTGCTGCATAGTCTTTCTCGACCTGTCCGGCAACTATCTTGGAGTCTGTCTTGATGATACATGTGGTGACTCCGAGGGCCCTTAGCTTGCGGAGGCCGAGGATAACCGCTTCATACTCTGCTATATTGTTTGTACATTTGTCGGATTCCAGAGCGAAGTTGAGGCGTGCTGCATATCTGTGCTTGACTCCGGCTGGTGAGGTGACGACTGCAGCGACGCCTGCCCCCGCATGGCACCATGCACCGTCGCAGTGGATGGTCCAGATCTTCTCTGTGGACGGGTCCGGCTGTGTTGCTGGCCCAGTCCAGTCGACGACGAAGTCTGCCAGGACTTGCGACTTGATGGCTGTCCCGGGCTCGAAGCTGATGTGGTAGCCGGAGAGTTCGGCTGCCCACTTGGCAATCCTCACCGATGCCTCCGGGTTTCTGAATAGTTCGCCGAGCCCTCTGTCAGAGGTGACTCAGACCTTGAATGCTTCGAAGTAATGGCGCAGTTTGCGCGAGGACATGACAACTGCGTAGGCGATCTTCTCCAGCTCTGTCATGTTGCATTTGGACGGTGTCAGGACTTCGGAGACATAGTAAACAGGGCACTGTCTGACTGCGCCTTCGACTGACTGCTCCTGCACTAGTGCCGCGCTGACCGCGTGCGGCGAAGCCGCGACATAGAGCAATAGGGGGAGCGAGGAGTCGGGGCTGGTGAGGATGGCCAGCTCCGACAGGTACTGTTTGAGTGAGGCGAAGGCCGCTGCTTGCTCCGGTCCCCAGGCGAAGTCTTTCGCGCCGCGGAGTGTTTTGAGGAAGGGGAGACTTCGCTCGGCGGACCTGGAGATGAATCTGTTGAGAGCGGCCAGTCTGCCTGTCAGACGCTGGACGTCCCTGACGGACTGCGGAGGCGACATGTCGACGATGGCCTGGATCTTGGTTGGGTTGGCCTCGATGCCGCGGTGTGACACCAGGTAACCCAATATCTTGCCCTGGCGAACACCGAAGACGCACTTTTCCGGGTTCAGGCGGAGTCGTGCATCTCGCATTTTCGCGAATGTCTCGGCGAGGTCGGCGAGGTGGTCCTCCTTATTCTTGCCGGCGACGATGATGTCGTCCACATATGTAAATATGTTTCTACCGACCTGCCCTTCGAGTACTGTTCTGGTGAGTCTGGAGAAAGTGGACCCCGCATTCTTGAGTCCCTCCGGCATCCTGGTGAAGCAATAAGTGCCGAAGGGTGTTATAAAACTGGTGCTAGCCTTGTCTTCCTCCCTCATGTATATCTGGTGATAGCCGGAGAAGCAGTCGAGGAGTGACATGACCTCGCATCCGGCCACGCTATCGACTATCTTGTCGATCCGCGGCAACGGGAAATTGTCCTTCGGGCAGGCCTTATTGAGACTGGTGAAGTCTATGCACATTCGCCATTTCCCGCTTTTTTCTGCACCATTACGACATTGGAGAGCCACGTGGGGTAAGCCACTGGCTCGATGAATTTAGCTTCTAGGAGGCGGTGCACTTCCGCCTTGGCGGCCTCTGTCTTTTCGTCGGACATTTTGCGGAGCCTTTGCTTTTTTGGTCGCACCGAAGGGTCAATTCCCAAGTTGTGCTCAATTATGGATCGGCTGACTCCGACCAGGTCTAGGGCGGACCAGGCGAAGACATCTTTATTCTTGGCCAGGCAGCAGAGAAGCTTCTCTTCTTCATGTGACGTGAGGTCTTCGCTGATAGTGACTGTCTGCTTGGGCGTGGCCTGATCAAGGGGAACAGTCTTGGTTCCGTCTTGGCTCTGCAACTGTGCCTTCTCGTGCTGCTTGTCGGCTGGGCTGGCGGGCGCGGGGACCTCGCGCTGGGTCGTGAGGCAGTGTACGTTCCTCTGACCAGGCACGAAGTCCCGCTCTATGTTGCGCGTCGTCTGCTGGTTGCCGTAGATCGTGATAGCGCCTAGCGGACCTGGTATCTTCATACATAGGTACAGTCCGTGGATGGCAGCTTCGAACTTATTGATGGAGCCCCGGCCCATGATGGCGTTGTACGGATATACCATGTCGACAATGTCGAAGGTTACCTGCTCACTTCGGGCATTGGGTGCTACACCGAAGGAGAGGGGAAGCTCTATTTTGCCAACGGGAAAGGTGCCCTTGCCACCGAAGCCATACAACGGATTGTCCGAAGGCTTGAGCAGACTGTGGCTTATACCCATGCGGTCGAAGGCGTGGAGGAAGATGATATCCGCCTAGCTGCCGTTGTCGACTAGGACTTTGTGTAGGTCCCAGCCTGCCACGCTGCAATTGATGACCATAGCGTCGATGTGGGGGGCGCTGCGCAGGTCGACGTCTCGTGCATCGAAGGTTAGCGGTATGTGGGACCACTTCATCTGCACGACTGGGCCGGTGACCGCGACATGGTTGATGCTGCGGTAGTGGTCCCGCTTCTGCCGCTTGGTGTCGAAGTCAGTGCTGGACCCCCCTGTTATCATGTGAATGACTCCGCGATATGGTTGATCGGCGAAGTCTTCCTGCTTTGGGGCATGGGGGATGTTTTGGTGTTGCTGGTGTGGTGGTGGGGGTGGAGGAGGTACGATTTGTACTTCCTGATGGTGTTGGTAAGCGTGGTGCGGTGGATGCGGAGCGGGAGCATGGATATATGGTGGAGGGGGTGGTTGGTAATTATGCGCGACAATTCTAGGATTGTCGGCTGGCTGCGCCCGCGCCATTCTGTCTCTGGTGGCCTTCGTTTCGGGGCAGTCTTTGGTTTGGTGGGCGCAGTCTTCGCCGTGGAAAAGGCAGTAGAACCGGCGCGGCGGCTGCGCGCGCCCTCGGCCCCTGCCGCGAGTTCCGTTTCCGTGGCCCTGGGGGGGATATTCCTGGCGACGAGGGGGGTCAGCAGCAGGCTGCTGGTTGGCGATGTTGTGCACTTGCTGTTGACTGCGGCCATCTCGACCGGAGTCTGGTTGCGGAGTCCTCGTCCACGTGCGGCTGGACTGCGGGGCATCTTTGGGCTTCCGCTGCGACTCAATCTTGCGCTGGTGGAGCTCTTCGGATTTGGCATATTTTTCAAAGAGCTGATATAGCTCCTGGAGGTTTTTGGGTGGATCTCTGATACAATGACTGTAGAGGACGCCGGCACGAAGGCCACTGATGGCGTAGTGGATAGCGATCTGATCATCGACGGAGGGCAGCTGTGACTTGAGTGTTAGGAATTTGCGGTAATACTCCCGCAGAGTCTCCTTTTCCAGCTGCTTGCAAAGCGAGAGCTCGGCCAGGGCGTCGGTGTCTGGGCGGTACCCTTGGAAGTTGAGCAGGAACTTGTCTCTGAGACTTCTCCATGAATCAATGGACAGCGGAGGCAATCTGGTGAACCAGGTGAGTGCTGGGCCCTCTAGGGCGATGATGAAAGACTTCGCCATAGTGGCGTCGTCCCCTCCGGCGGATGCAACGGCGACTTGATAACTCATTATGTACTGCGCCGGATCGGTGCTGCCGTTGTACTTGGGATATGCCCCTGCTCGGAAGTTAGCTGGCCAAGGCGTCACTTGGAGGTGTGGCGCCAGGGGACTTCGCTCGTCGAGGTAGTTGACCCCTTGGAATGGCGCGCCGTGCTGGAAGGCGTGGTCATGCTGGGGGAAACGCGGGTTCTCCGGCTGCGCCCGGTGTTGCAGGGGTGGGCCATGCTGCAGGCCGAGGTGGCCTTCGCGCGTGTCCTCCGGTTGCGCGCGCTGCTGGAGGGGTGGCTCTTGCTGTAGACCGAAGTGGCCTTCGCGCTGCATCAGCGCGATCTCGCGCTCGAGGTCTTGGGCCTTCTGCTCCTCGTCGCGTATCATCTGCCGCACCTTGGCTAGTGCGGACAAACGTTGGCGCTTGGCTTCCAGTATCTCTTTCTGCCTCTGGAGATTGCGGTTCTTGAGGCGCAGGGCGCGCAGCTGTAACTGTTCTTCTGTTGAGACGCCGAGGACCTCGCCGTCCTCGGTGAGATCCGTGCCCTCCACTGGGTCGAAGCCTGGGGGCGGCTGCGATTGTCCTTCGGGCCCGCAGGTGCGGAAGGTGTCGTCTTCGCAGGTGCGGGGAATGTTGTCTTCAGTGGGCTCTTGGTGGGTGGATTGGGTGAGGACGAGGGCCTTGCCCTTTCTCACGGCCAGCAGTGCTGCCTTCGCAGCCTCGTCAGCCTTCGGGTTAGCTCTCTTGGGTGCCATCGCGGGTGGTCTTGTCGTTGCCCCACGGTGGGCGCCAAATGTTGGAACTTGCTCTCAGCAGCAAGGAGGCCAACAAGGATGAACAGTGGTGACAACAGGGATACGTGCTCGGGGGCAAATAGCTCTGTTAATGTCTAGCCTCTCACGGGCACTGTGTGGGGGTATTTATAGGTATCTGAGTGCCCAGCGCCTCGTGTTAAGGACGCATGTGCCCTCGGACACCTAGTTTATCCCCAGAATATTCCCATAAAGCAGGGTTACAAGCTGTACTTACAAGAATGCCTTTACAAACTAGGCCCGTAACACAACGGCGGTCACGCGGGGCCCGTTACAATGGGCCAGATCACACGTGGGCCTCAGAGCAGGACGAGGCCGTGCCGCGGGGAGACGTCACCGCAGGCCTTCGTCTGGTGCTGAATGAAGCGAAGGGTGTCCCTGCCCGTTTTGTCTTTGTCAAACCAGCGACTGCAGCGAAAGGCGACGAGCGAAGGGTGGCGTCTCTGCCTTCGCCCCAACACCGGCTCGGCCGCCGCCGCCCCTGCGCGCCCAGCTCGGCCGCCCCTGGCCGGCTCGGCCGCCCCTGCGCGCCCTGCCCCGCCCTCGGCCGCCGCCGCCCCTGCGCGCCCAGCTCGGCCGCCCCTGGCCGGCTCGGCCGCCCCTGCGCGCCCTGCCCCGCCCCCTGGCCGGCTCGGCCGCCCCCGGCCCCGCGCCCGCGCCCTGCCCAGCCGCCCCTGCCCCAGGCCGGTTCAACCGCCCCCTGGCCGGTTCAACCGCCCCCCTTTTTTATTTATTTTTTTTATTTTATTTTATTTTATTTTATTTTCTTTCATTACTGTTATATATTTTATTTTAGGCAGGTTAATCATTGTTCATGTTATTGAAATAGGAAACTTAATTTAGAATTCCGTTACGCTAGTTGATTCATATAATCAATTGTTTATCCAGTTCAATGTTGATCAACTAAAAATGACTAGGTTTCCATTAGTGCATATAACTAAATTCTTTTGTTAGAACCAATTGTAACTAGTCATTAGTGCATAAGCTTTGAACCCCCCCCCCCCCCGCGAGACCCTTTCCCGTTTCTTTCTAACCATAATGAATGCGATATCGAATGTCATACTTGATGCATATTTACTTTATTTGTTCCCTTGTATGATGTACTGTTTGTTTCCCAATTTGAATGGATGTATGTATGTATGCTTGCAATCGCATAGAGAACGATCCGGTTGGAGAGCCCGAAGAACTCGCAGGAGAAGCCCCTGAGCAGCAGTCGGTTGGTGGAGGCAAGTGTCCTTTGACCTATCTCTGTCCTATTCATTACTTAATTCACCTCCCGCATTACACCTTTATACCTAAGGATTGACTAGCTTTTGTTATCCATGTCCTTGTTTACCTATTTGGGTTGGATTATTATTGTTTAGCTTTATGCTATTGCTCAACTCTAATCAATGAACATGATGAGATTATCTATGATACGTTGTTTTCCCTTCTCTTATTATGATGTTGTACTTGTGGTCTTCAAGGGGGCTCGAGCGGTTTCTCGAGTGCCTCTCCGTAAGGACCTGTTCTATGGATGACCGCCCGGGAAAACAGTGCAACCATGAGGGTAGAATGGGGTGCCCTTAGCTGAATAATTAGAGGATCCGGGGTGTAGTTCGCTTCGCCGTCGTGCCGTCAATGGGGCTCGGTGTATGCGGCTCGCTCTGCCAAGGTTGATTCGTCCCTTGGGGAGGAGTGCGGTACATTTAGGAAACCTAACGGGCGGCTACAGCCCCGAGGAATCTTTGTAAAGGCTACGTAGTGAGACCCTGCCTGTTCACCTTGGTAGTGTTTAAGGGTTTGATCGGCCCGAGGCAAGAGGGAATCACGGCTTATGGGTAAAGTGCACAACCTCTGCAGAGTGTTTGAAAAACTGATATATCAGCCGTGCTCACGGTTATGAGCGGCCAAGGGAGCTCCAGTGATTAGTGGTACTTGATCAGAGACCTTTTGGTTTATAGGTGGCAATGAGATTGATGGTTTTGGTTATGACTATGGTGCTGGTAAGTGGTATTCTTTCCGTTTGGAAAGGATACATCAGGCTAATAACTTGGGTTAATGCTAAAACTTGGCTTTCTATAGGTAAATAATAATCTGACCAACTAAAAGCAACTGCTTGACTTATCCCCACATAAAGCTAGTCCACTACAGCCAAACAGGATACTTGCTGAGTATGTTGATGTGTACTCACCCTTGCTCTACACACCAAACCCCCCCATCCCCAGGTTGTCAGCATTGCAACCACTACTCAGGCGAAGATGAAGCTGTGGAAGGAGACTTCCAGGAGTTCCAAGACTACGACGAGTTCTAGGCGTGGGTTAGCGGCAACCCCCAGTCGGCTGCCTGTGAAGGCCGCGGTTATCTACGTTTCTTTTCCGCACTTTGATTTATTGTAAGAACTATATGGACGTCTCAGACGTATGATGTAATCGACTATTAGTTCCCTTTTAATACTATTTTGAGCACTGTGTGATGATGTCCATGTTATGTAACTGCTGTGTACGTGAATAACTGATCCTGGCACGTACATGGTTCGCATTCGGTTTGCCTTCTAAAACCGGGTGTGACATAAGTGGTATCAAAGCCGTGCTGACTGTAGGACCGCTAACCTAGAATAGAATGGTCGTTCTAAGGACTATAGACCTCTGTCCCTTCCTTGACTTTGATATCCCTTCAAAAAGTTGGTCATACCGACCACACCTATGTTCTACTATATATTATACCTTGCTGAAAATCATGTTTTATTCTAATCCTTCATTTACTTATGATTCATTACTTGCTGGTCATATTGATTCTGTTCTCACCCTTTTGCTTGCGATGTCTTTTGTAGATGGCTCGACTTAGACACACTGCACGAAAGTCCGTCATCCCCTTCTTACCCTCCCGCCTTGCTGAGCGTCCGCTTCGCCGTCCCGTGGCCGGACAGTCCAGCCACTTGGAGAGACTGCACCACCGCCTGCATGAGGAGCAGGAACGTCGACGGCAGGAGCAGCAGGGCTCTTCCTTCTCGCTCCAGCAGGAGATAGAGTCTGTGAGGAGCTGCTCCCCTGTGCTTCCCCTGGAGGGGCCCCCTGCACCACCACTGGGTGCCCCAGCTTCTGGAGTAGCTGCTGGAGGAGACCCAGACGACGGAGATGGCGACGACAGCTTGAGCCACGACACTGACTTCTCTACTAACCATGAGCTGGAAGGATGGTTTGCTCGATCCATCACTCGCGACGCCGCTCGCGGGTGTCACTTCCACGATGCGCTCGACACCCTGCTACGTCGGGCACTTAACCGGCATACTTGGTCCATCGAGTATCGCTGTGTGGTCTACCAGCATAGTCGCGGGGTCTACCCGGACCGCTGGGAGGCAACCAGCTTGGTGCGCCGCCCGGAGAACAGTCTCCAGGGTGCGGAGGCCTGCTCAGAGCACTATTCTATCTCTGAGCGGGGCTCAGCTGAGGCAGCCATGCAAGATGCTGCACGGCGGGCGCTTTCGCACTACTCCTCGGTTTTCGGTGGGGTAGCTGACGGTCTTGACCTGAAGTATTACCCCCGCCGTCCATCTGGCAGCACAGGAGGCGTGATTGTCTCACCGGTCGGTGAGGGCAATCCTAGGTTGAGCAGCACAGTCAACCTAGCCGCCGTGCTAAACACGGAGCTGGACCATGCACTAGACGAGCTGAGTAGGGCTCGTGCTGAGATCGCCCTGCTGCGGGCTGAGCGCGCGGAACGTCGTCACCTGGATGATGGTTCCCCCGCTCCCGTCGGGACTCAGCACCTGTACCGCTCACCTCGGCGTGGACACTAGTCTTATGGCAATCCCGACTGTAAGACCAAGATAACTCTAGAACTATAGCTCGTTAGAGTTGGATCTTGTAATTAATACAAAATATATACGTGGAAGCTACAGTCTTAGCGTTAGTCTCGCTCTTAGTTAGTCTTAGTTAGACAGGGTAGTTTGCTATATCCTGTGCATTTATGTTTGTCATGATGAACTTTGTTTGGTTTGGATCTTTGTAATGATTGTCACCAGAGTGTGGGTATCCCCTGCATTTTGGTTTACCTATTATGTTAATGGAGTTAGTTATATAGTTGGGAAACCCTTTATTCTACTTTCCTCTTTATCTGAGAAGCTGTGTGGTCTGTGTTGGAGATCAGTGAAGATGCTCATATGTTCAGTGCTGTTGAAGAATTCTATACTCTTTTCTTATGCTGCAAGTTTTGCCAGATCAGTTCTGATGTGTGGTTGCATTCTGCAGATGTCAGAAAACAGGCGCAGAGGAGGAAGGTGTGCTCAGCAGGAGCGAGCCGCTCAACAGGAGGAGGTGCCTCAGCAGCAGCACCTGCCGCCTCCGCCCCCGATGTCGATCGAGCAGATGTTTCTGATGCAGACTCAGGCAGTTCAAGCCATCGGTCAGACTTTGGCCGCCATTCAGCAGCAGCAGCAACAACAGCAGCAGGCCCCACCTCAGCCTCAGATGCCTCAGATGCCCAGAGACAAGCGTGCTGAATTCATGAGAGGTCATCCACCAACGTTCGCTCACTCTTCTGACCCCATGGATGCTGAAGATTGGCTGCACACTGTGGAGCGGGAGTTGCATACCGCTCAGTGCGATGACAGAGAGAAAGTTCTGTATGGTCCCCGTCTGTTGAGAGGAGCAGCCCAATCATGGTGGGAGTCTTATCTCGCCACCCATGCCCACCCTGACGCCATCACCTGGGAAGAGTTCAGAGGAAGCTTTCGTCAGTACCACGTGCCTGCAGGTCTGATGACAGTGAAGAAGGAAGAGTTCCTGGCCCTCAAGCAAGGGCCATTGTCTGTCAGTGAGTACCGAGACAGGTTTCTGCAATTGTCTCGCTATGCTCCTGAAGATGTCAACACCGACGCCAAGCGGCAGTACCGTTTCCTGAGAGGCTTGGTTGACCCTCTACATTATCAGCTGATGAATCACACCTTCCCGACATTCCAGCACCTGATTGATAGAGCAATCATGACAGAGAGGAAGCGTAAGGAGATGGAGGATCGTAAGCGCAAGATCAGTGGACCCCAGCCTGGAAGCAGCAATCGTCCTCGTTTCTCAAGCAATCAACCTCAGCAGTTCAGGCAGAACCAGCGTCCACCTCAGCAGCATCAGCAGTTTCAAAGGCAGTATCCTCAGCACCAGTACCAGAACCGTCAGAGCAATCAGTCAGGAGGTCAGTTTCAGAAGCAGAATCAGCAGGCATCTCGTCTTCCTGCCCCAGCAAATCAGCAGAACAATCAGGCAGCACCAGCTCAGGTTGGAAACAGGGCATGTTTCCACTGTGGAGAGCAAGGCCATTGGGTGATGCAATGTCCGAAGAAGGCAGCCCAGCAGCAGTCAGGCCCCAATGCCCCAGCAAAGCAGAATGTGCCTCAGCCTGGAGCAGGCAATCGCCCTCAGCCGCGCTATAATCATGGAAGGCTGAATCACTTGGAGGCTGAAGCAGTTCAGGAGACCCCCGGCATGATAGTAGGTATGTTCCCAGTCGACTCCCATATTACAGAAGTGTTATTTGATACTGGAGCAACGCATTCTTTCATTACTGCATCATGGGTAGAAGCACATAATCTTCCAATTACTACCATGTCAACCCCCATTCAAATTGACTCAGCCGGTGGTAGAATTCGAGCCGATAGCATTTGTTTGAATATATGTGTGGAAATAAGGGGGATAGCGTTTCCCGCTAACCTTATAGTAATGGGTACTCAGGGAATAGATGTCATCCTAGGGATGAATTGGCTAGATAAGTATCAGGCAGTTATCAGTTGTGATAAAAGGACAATCAAGTTGGTGTCCCCACTAGGAGAGGAAGTGGTGACCGAGTTAGTCCCGCCTGAGCCAAAGAAAGGAAGTTGTTATCAGCTAGCTGTTGATAGCAGTGAAGCAGACCCAATTGAGAGTATCAGGGTTGTGTCCGAGTTCCCGGATGTGTTTCCAAAGGACTTACCGGGTATGCCACCAGAGCGGAAAGTTGAGTTTGCTATAGAGCTTCTTCCTGGAACCGCCCCTATCTTTAAGAGAGCCTACAGAATATCTGGACCAGAGTTGGTTGAGCTTAAGAAGCAGATTGATGAGCTGTCAGAGAAAGGTTACATCCGGCCAAGCACCTCGCCTTGGGCCGCCCCTGTCTTGTTCGTGGAAAAGAAAGATGGCACCAAAAGGATGTGTATCGATTATCGATCTTTGAATGAAGTCACGATCAAGAACAAGTACCCCTTGCCCAGAATAGAAGATCTGTTCGACCAGTTGAGAGGAGCCAGTGTGTTTTCCAAGATTGATCTGAGGTCAGGTTATCATCAGCTCAGAATCCGACCTTCGGACATTCCGAAGACGGCATTCATTTCCAAGTATGGGTTGTATGAGTTCACCATGATGTCTTTTGGTTTGACCAATGCGCCAGCGTTCTTTATGAACTTGATGAATAGTGTATTCATGGATTATCTTGATAAGTTTGTGGTGGTATTCATTGATGACATTCTGGTTTATTCTCAAAGCGAAGAAGAGCATGCAGATCATTTGAGGATGGTATTGCAGAGATTGCGAGAGCACCAGTTGTATGCAAAGTTGAGCAAGTGTGAATTCTGGATCAATGAAGTCCTGTTCTTGGGTCACATAATCAACAAAGAAGGATTGGCTGTGGATCCGAAGAAAGTGGCAGACATTCTGAACTGGAAAGCGCCAACAGATGCTCGAGGAATCAAGAGTTTCATTGGAATGGCCGGATATTATCGGCGATTCATTGAAGGGTTTTCGAAGATTGCGAAACCAATGACAGCGTTGCTAGGCAACAAGGTTGAGTTCAAGTTGACCGAGAAATGCCAAGAGGCCTTTGAAGCGCTGAAAGAGAAGTTGACTACAGCGCCTGTCCTAGTCTTGC
Organism: Zea mays; assembly: GCF_902167145.1. Classification (NCBI taxonomy): domain Eukaryota; kingdom Viridiplantae; phylum Streptophyta; class Magnoliopsida; order Poales; family Poaceae; genus Zea; species Zea mays. Next base: position 35,108,239 of record NC_050097.1, on the reverse strand, counting down.
CTGATGTGCACAAGCCCTTCTCGGTGTATTGTGATGCTTGTTACACAGGTTTGGGATGTGTGTTGATGCAAGAGGGAAGAGTTGTGGCCTACTCGTCCCGACAGTTGAAGGTTCATGAGAAGAATTACCCAATCCATGATCTAGAGTTGGCAGCAGTGGTTCACGCACTGAAGACATGGAGGCACTACCTGTATGGACAGAAATGCGATGTTTACACAGATCACAAGAGTCTGAAGTACATATTCACTCAGTAAGAGTTGAATATGAGGCAGCGAAGCTATGCAGACACAAGAAGAAGAGAGCTGAGTTTTGAAGTCGGAGACTTTGTCTATCTGAAAGTGTCACCGATCCGAGGAGTCAGAAGATTCGGAGTGAAAGGCAAGCTAGCACCCCGCTACATTGGTCCGTATCAGATTCTTGCGAGACGTGGAGAAGTGGCATATCAGCTCAATTTGCCAGAGAATTTGTCTGTTGTGCATGATGTCTTTCATGTGTCTTAGTTGAAGAAGTGCTTGTGTGTGCCAGAAGAGCAGTTGCCAGTGGAAGGTCTTGAAGTCCAGGAGGACTTGACCTACGTTGAGAAGCCAGTGCAAATCCTTGAGGTTGCAGACAGAGTCACCCGAAGGAAGACCATTAGAATGTGCAAAGTCAGATGGAATCACCACTCTGAGGAAGAAGCAACCTGGGAGCGTGAAGATGATCTGATGGCCAAGTACCCAGAGCTCTTTGCTAGCCACGCCTCAATCTCGAGGGCGAGATTCTTTTAAGGGGGATAGGTTTGTAACGCCCTGAATTTGGGGGTAGAATTTTTTTTCTTCTTTTCTCTCACCAAATTCAGGCGTTACCCTTTTCTTTTCTCGTTCCCCCGCTAAACCTTGATCTTTTCCAAAGTTATAGCGGGTTTTGGCTTTAGACCCCGTGTAAAGCAAAACCTTAAAATACTTTATTTTGGGTGAAGCACCATGCCGAACTATGCATTCTTTGATTGCTTAGAAATGTAAGTGCATTCATCTAGGAAGATCGGATTTCAAAAAGGAGAAAAAACCTTTTCTTTCTTTTTCTTTTTCTTTCTCTCCCTCCTCCTTTTTCTCTCTCCCGCGCCGTGGGCCGCCCCAGCCGGCCCAGTCGCCCCCCCCCCCCGCGCCCCCTTTGGGCCCAGCTCGCCCAGCCGCCCCTCCCTCTTTTCCCCAAATCCCCCTCTCTCCCTCCCTTTCTCCCATTTTCTCTCTAGCCACCGCCCCCTGCCCTAGCCGCCGCCCCTGCCCTAGCCGTCGCCCCTGCTCGTCGCCGGTTCGGCCGCCCGTCCCCGTCCTCGGTGAGGTCCCCCTTCCCCTCTCCTCCCTTCCCTCTCCCTTCCCCCCCCCTCCCCGGCCCAACCGTCGCCCGGCTCGGCCGCCCCATGGCCGGCTCGGCCGCCGCCACCCCTGCGCGCCCAGCTCGGCCGCCCCTGGCCGGCTCGGCCGCCCCTGCGCGCCCTGCCCCGCCCTCGGCCGCCGTCGCCCCTGCGCGCCCAGCTCGGCCGCCCCTGGCCGGCTCGGCCGCCCCTGCGCGCCCTGCCCCGCCCCCTGGCCGGCTCGGCCGCCCCCTGCCCCGCGCCCGCGCCCTGCCCAGCCGCCCCTGCCCCAGGCCGGTTCAACCGCCCCCTGGCCGGTTCAACCGCCCCCATTTTTTTATTTATTTTTTTATTTTATTTTATTTTATTTTATTTTCTTTCATTACTGTTATATATTTTATTTTAGGCAGGTTAATCATTGTTCATGTTATTGAAATAGGAAACTTAATTTAGAATTCCGTTACGCTAGTTGATTCATATAATCAATTGTTTATCCAGTTCAATGTTGATCAACTAAAAATGACTAGGTTTCCATTAGTGCATATAACTAAATTCTTTTGTTAGAACCAATTGTAACTAGTCATTAGTGCATAAGCTTTAAACCCCCCCCCCCCCGCGAGACCCTTTCCCGTTTCTTTCTAACCATAATGAATGCGATATCGAATGTCATACTTGATGCATATTTACTTTATTTGTTCCCTTGTATGATGTACTGTTTGTTTCCCAATTTGAATGGATGAATGTATGTATGCTTGCAATCGCATAGAGAACGATCCGGTTGGAGAGCCCGAAGAACTCGCAGGAGAAGCCCCTGAGCAGCAGTCGGTTGGTGGAGGCAAGTGTCCTTTGACCTATCTTTGTCCTATTCATTACTTAATTCACCTCCCGCATTACACCTTTATACCTAAGGATTGACTAGCTTTTGTTATCCATGTCCTTGTTTACCTATTTGGGTTGGATTATTATTGTTTAGCTTTATGCTATTGCTCAACTCTAATCAATGAACATGATGAGATTATCTATGATACGCTGTTTTCCCTTCTCTTATTATGATGTTGTACTTGTGGTCTTCAAGGGGGCTCGAGCGGTTTCTCGAGTGCCTCTCTGTAAGGACCTGTTCTATGGATGACCGCCCGGGAAAACAGTGCAACCATGAGGGTAGAATGGGGTGCCCTTAGCTGAATAATTAGAGGATCCGGGGTGTAGTTCACTTCGCCGTCGTGCCGTCAATGGGGCTCGGTGTATGCGGCTCGCTCTGCCAAGGTTGATTCGTCCCTTGGGGAGGAGTGCGGTACATTTAGGAAATTTAACGAGCGGCTACAGCCCCGAGGAATCTTTGTAAAGGCTACGTAGTGAGACCCTGCCTGTTCACCTTGGTAGTGTTTAAGGGTTTGATCGGCCCGAGGCAAGAGGGAATCACGGCTTATGGGTAAAGTGCACAACCTCTGCAGAGTGTTTGAAAAACTGATATATCAGCCGTGCTCACGGTTATGAGCGGCCAAGGGAGCTCCAGTGATTAGTGGTACTTGATCAGAGACCTTTTGGTTTACAGGTGGCAATGAGATTGATGGTTTTGGTTATGACTATGGTGCTGGTAAGTGGTATTCTTTCCGTTTGGAAAGGATACATCGGGCTAATAACTTGGGTTAGTGCTAAAACTTGGCTTTCTATAGGTAAATAATAATCTGACCAACTAAAAGCAACTGCTTGACTTATCCCCACATAAAGCTAGTCCACTACAGCCAAACAGGATACTTGCTGAGTATGTTGATGTGTACTCACCCTTGCTCTACACACCAAACCCCCCCCCCCCATCCCCAGGTTGTCAGCATTGCAACCACTGCTCAGGCGAAGATGAAGCTGTGGAAGGAGACTTCCAGGAGTTCCAAGACTACGACGAGTTCTAGGCGTGGGTTAGCGGCAACCCCCAGTCGGCTGCCTGTGAAGGCCGCGGTTATCTACGTTTCTTTTCCGCACTTTGATTTATTGTAAGAACTATATGGACGTCTCAGACGTATGATGTAATCGACTATTAGTTCCCTTTTAATACTATTTTGAGCACTGTGTGATGATGTCCATGTTATGTAACTGCTGTGTACGTGAATAACTGATCCTGGCATGTACATGGTTCGCATTCGGTTTGCCTTCTAAAACCGGGTGTGACATCGGCCCGGGGACCCCCCCAGTCTCGAAACGCCGACAAATGTGTTCTCAAGTCTATTTCAAACCAAGTCATAGGTGTATTGAAAGGAAATTGGAGTCTTCGGCGAAGACAAAGGCTTCCACTCCATAACTCATTCTTCGCCATCACTCCGAGCAACTCTCCATCTTTGGGGGAGAAAGCATCTCTCCTACTTTGGTATAATCTTTACTCATTTATTTATGACCAAAAGGGGAGAAAGTAATTCTAAGGGCTCTAATAACTCCGTTTTTGGCGATTCATGCCAAAGGGGGAGAGAGTAATAGCCCAAAGCAAAAGGACCGCACCACCACCTAATTCTAAAAAGAGTTTTTCAATTGGTATGATTCTCAATTGATAAATTTAAAAAATTGGTATCTTATTGTGTTCAAAAGGGGGAGAAAAGTAGTATTTCAAAAATGATATATCAAAACCCTCTTGAACACTAAGAGGAGAGTTTCATCTAGGGGGAGTTTTGTTTAAGTCAAAGGAAGAGCATTTGAAACAGGGGGAGAAAATTTCAAATCTTGAAAATGCTTCGCAAAATCTTATTCATTTACCTTTGACTATTTACAAAAGGACTTTGAAAAGAATTTACAAAAGAATTTGCAAAAACAAAACATGTGGTGCAAGCGTGGTCCAAAATGTTAAAAATTGAAGAAACAATCCATGCATATCTTATAAGTATTCATATTGGCTCAATTCCAAGCAACCTTTGCACTTACATTATGCAAACTAGTTTAATTATGCACTTCTATATTTGCTTTGGTTTGTGTTGGCATCAATCACCAAAAAGGGGGAGATTGAAAGGGAATTAGGCTTACACCTATTTCCTAAATGATTTTGGTGGTTGAATTGCCCAACACAAATAATTGGACTAACTAGTTTGCTCTAGTGTACAAGTTATACAGGTGCCAAAGGTTCACACTTAGCCAATAAAAAGACCAAGTATGGGGTTCAACAAAGAGAGCAAGAGATAACCGAAGGCACCTCTGGTCTGGCGCACCGGACAGTGTCCGGTGCACCACCGGACAGTGTTCGGTGCACCAGGGGACTTCACGCTGAACTCTTCACCTTCGGGAAAATCCAGAGGCGCTCCGCTATAATTCACCGGACCGTCCGGTGTACACCGGACTGTGTCCGGTGCCCCAAGGAAGAGTGGCTCTGGAACTCGCCAGCCTCGGGAATTCGCTCCGCTATAATTCACCGGACTGTCCGGTGTACACCGGACTGTCCGGTGTACACCGGACTGTCCGGTGAGCCAGCGGAGCAACGACTACTTCGCGCCAACGGTCACCTGCAGGCACATTTAATGTGCGCCAGAAGCGCGCAGAAGTCAGGCACGCGCGAGACGGTGCACCGGACAATCTATAGTACTTGTCCGGTGTACACCGGACAGCCAGGCGGGCCCAGAAATCAGAAGCTCCAACGGTCGAATCCCAACGACCTGATGACGTGGCTGGCGCACCGGACATGTCTGGTGTGCACCGGACTGTCCGGTGCACCATACGACAGTCAGCCACCACCAAACGGCTAGTTTGGTGGTTGGGGCTATAAATACCCCCAACCACCCCACATTCAAGTCATCCAAGTTTTCCCACTTCAACTACTTACAAGAACTCTAGCATTCAATTCTAGACACACCCAAGTTATCAAATCCTCTCCAAACTCCACACAGCGCCCTAGTGATTAGTGAGAGAGATTTGCTTGTGTTCTTTCGAGCTCTTGCGCTTGGATTGCTTTCTTCTTTCTTTGATTCTTCATTGCGATCAAACTCACTTGTAATTGAGGCAAGAGACACCAATCTTGTGGTGGTCCTTGTGGGAACTTTGTGTTCCAAGTGATTGAGAAGAAAAGCTCACTAGGTCCGCGGGACCGTTTGAGAGAGGGAAAGGGTTGAAAGAGACCCGGTCTTTGTGACCACCTCAACGGGGAGTAGGTTTGCAAGAACCGAACCTCGGTAAAACAAATCCGCGTGTCACACTCTTTATTTGCTTGCGATTTGTTTTTCCACCCTCTCTCGCGGACTCAATTATATTTCTAACGCTAACCCGGCTTGTAGTTGTGATTATTTTTGTAAATTTCAGTTTCGCCCTATTCACCCCCTCTCTAGGCGACTTTCAGTCTTCATAGATGACATTTTAATTTACAGTCAAACTTGGGAAGACCACATGGCACATGTGAAGGCAGTATTCTCCATATTAGACAAAAACCAGTTCAAGGTAAAATTGTCAAAGTGTGCTTTTGCCCAAAACAAACTGCAGTATTTGGGTTACGTGGTCAGCAGAGAAGGGGTTGCAACAGACCCGGACAAGGTAGCAGTGATCAAATCATGGCCTACGCCCAAAAATGTGAAAGATATTCGCAGTTTCCTGGGTCTAGCTGGGTATTACAGAAAATTCGTCCAAAATTTTGGCATTATCAGTCAACCCTTGAAAAAATTGCTGAAGAAAGGACAGGCTTTTGTATGGTTGGATGATCAACAACAAGCATTTCTGGCCCTGAAAACAACTCTTACTTCTGCTCCAGTGCTAGCTCTGCCTAATTTCAGTCAACCTTTTGAAATAGAAATTGATGCTTCGGACAAAGGTATTGGGGCAGTGTTACACCAAACAGGCCATCCAATAGCTTTTATCAATAAAACCTTGGGTCCTCGACACCTGGGATTGTCAACGTATGAAAAAAAATGTTTAGCCATTCTCATGGCTGTGGACCATTGGCGCTCGTATCTGTTAGGGGGCGAATTCATCATACGCACTGATCAACGCAGTCTGGTAGATCTTGATGATCAACGCATGACCACTCAATGGCAACAAAAAGCGCTCACGAAACTATTGGGGCTAAGATATAAAATATGTTATAAAGCAGGAAAAACAATAGGGTGGCTGATGCCTTATCTAGGAGAACTGTGGAGCAACTCTTAGCAGTTTCGGTTACTCAACCCACATGGCTGCAGGATATATCTGATGCTTATCTCCAGTTTCCTGAAACTATCGAACTCCTTCAAGCTCTAGCTACTGATTCTTATTCAGGATCTTACTCTTTGAAAGATGGTCTCATATACCTCAAAAACCGAATTTTGTTGCCAGCAACATCAGGATTTCCGTGGAAAGTATTCCTTAGTCTTCATGCAGCTCCAATTGGTGGTCACTCAGGGTTTGCAGTTACGTATCATAAAATCAAGGAGCTTTTTGTTTGGACAGGAATGAAAAAGATGATCAAAACTTGGTGTAGTGAGTGCTCCGTGTGCCAACAAGCAAAACCTAAAAAAGTCAAATACCCAGGACTTCTCCAACCAATACCTGTCCTGATGGTGCTTGGAAAACAATTTCAATGGATTTTATTGAAGGACTCCCTCATTCTTGTCACTCCAACTTGCATTTTATTGATTGTGGATACTTTTTCTAAATATGGTCATTTTATCCCTATGACTCATCCTTTCACAGCTCTGTCTGTGGCACAACAGTTCATGGATCAAGTGTTCAAACTTCACGGGTTGCCTCAAGCCATTATTTCTGATCGGGACATGATCTTTACCAGCGCCTTCTGGAAGGAATTATTCAAGTTGGTGGGAGTAGACCTTCGCATGACCACAGCATATCACCCATAGTCTGACGGCCAAACCGAAAGGGTGAACCAATGCCTAGAGACCTACTTGAGCTGTTTTGTTCATGCGTGCCCCTCAAAATGGAGGAAGTGGCTTTCACTCGCGGAGTACTGGTACAACACCAGTTACCACTCATCTCTGGGATACACTCCTTTTGAAGTTTTGTATGGACACCTTCCAAGGCAACTCGGTCTGGACCTGAGGGATTCCTGTACAGTCCCTGCACTACAAGATTGGATGCACGAAAGGAAACTAATGGTTCAGTTGGTGCAACAACAGCTCGCTCGTGCTCAGCAGTGTTACAAAACCCAAGCGGATAAGCATCGCTCGGAGAGAACTTTTGAGGTTGGGGACATGGTATACTTGAAGTTGCAGCCATATGTGCAATCCTCCTTAGTGAAAAGAGCAAACCATAAACTGACTTTTAAATACTTTGGGCCTTTTCTAGTGGTGGCCAAAGTAGGCGCGGTCGCATATAAACTTGGCCTCCCTGAATAGACCTCAATACACCCAGTTTTTCATGTGTCCCTTTTGAAAAAAGTTGTGGGTCCTAGGTGCAAGTCAGTCCAACTCTACCTCCTTTTTCTGATCCCTTACAATGGCCAGAGTCTATCTTGCAGCGCAGGAAGGTGGCTACTGACAATGGAGAAGTAACACAGGTCCTGGTCAAGTGGTCGGAGTGGCCAGAAGAACTTGCAACATGGGAAGTGGAAGATCACCTCAAGCGTCGTTTTCCTAAAGCGTCGGCTTGGGGTCAAGCCTCTTTTCAAGGGGGGAGGAATGTCACAGAACTAGACACAAACTTGAAGCCAGAGAAACCAAGATGGGAGAGAAGGCCCAACATGAAATGGGTTGGGCCGGAATGGGCCAAATGACGCGTGAAGCGGTGCCCGGGGAGCATTCCTGGTTTTTAGCCAGCCGGGGGAAGAGTAGGGTTTTTGGGTTGGAACTGGAGTCTGAATACCGACTGCGTGCGGCGATCTGGTGAGAGAGAGCTAGACTCGATCTCTGTAATAGCGAATTCCCACCTGTACTCTGGAAACCCCAGTTAAATTTGATCTTCGTGAGAGGAGGAGAGTACCAGGAGTCGTGCTCGTTATCTCAGATTTGGTTCTTGTGTGTTCTGGCGGTGGAGAGTTTATTCTGCAGTGTCAAGGGTCTTACAGTATGGTCCGCGTTAGGTAAAACAAACAGTTACTGCACTACAATAGCTTAGAATCGGAGAAGGAAAGAAATAATCCAGGGGAAAAGCAGCACTTGTTACATCACTGATAATCTTAGGGTTCTCTTTCCTACTCGAAGCATATACAGGACCGAGCCTTTTATGGCAAGCAGAAACAAGAACAAGCCTTGGATACACCTGCCCCCTGCAGCTCGAAAGATCTGGTAGAATGTGGGCATAGCGAATGTTGATGAAGTAGCTCATGGGCCCTTCCAAGACCGGCTACTGGCCTATACAGAGCGAGAACACTATGAGGCTTGTGTATTGTAGTGTGGAAGTAGCTCATGTTTCCGTACTTCTTGAATCAAAGAATAGCTTAGAGCCAAAAGGCCTAACACAGTACAACTGAAACGGAGATGTAAGTACAAGCACACATGAATCTGAGACAAGAGTGTAGCTTATCTGAATGTAGAATCAGTATCAACTCAAACAATATAAAGCAAAACGACATAGCTTCTGTTCTATGACATAGCAGTTTTTAGTCACTAGTAGTAGACAGTAGTCACAGATCAAATTATTCCGAAGAACTCCAGAAGTCACAAATTTTACTTAAAGAAAGCAAGATGATCTGATCTTCTATCCAACACGAGGGCATGACTTTGCTCATACGTTTCCATTTCAGAACTTGAGTTCTGCATGGATGTTGTGAAAGACTAAGGGGTTGTTTGGTTTGAGGAATCATTTCATCCAAGATGAAGTGGTGTATCACGAATCAATTCCTCAAACTTGGTGGAATGACCTCATTCCTCATGTTATTACTAACTAATTAACTATGAGGAATGAGGTGATGACGGATCAACTCATTCCATTACACAAACCAAATAAAAAATGAGAAGTGAGATGATGATGGACTAGCTTATTCCTCAAACCAAACACCCTATAAAAGAATGTTGTAATATTTTTAATAAGGAGTCAGACTACAAGAGTAATGAAGAGTAAAATGGTGGATGTCCTATCCAACAAAGTGAAACTTTAGCAGATCATAACAGTTAAAGTTGATACTTATCTTGAAAGCTAGGTATACGCAGTACATAACCAGTAAGTAGTCCTAACTCCTAACTTTAAATTCCATTCCACGTGCTCCAAATTGTGAAATGGATTGGGGACATTCTGCGGCCCCTGATTCTCATTTTCAGCATACAAAACACAATCAGGGAATAGCAGTACAATATCATCCTAGTTATTTGCTGGCATGTCAAGTGGAGCTGCCAATATCAACCCTTCCATCGCCCAGCAATCCAAACTTAAAAAATGGAAAGGCTCCCCTCACCCATCCTAATCCCGCACCTAATAAGCATTCTAAAACCCTACACAAAGTCGCAAACATAATGGGGAGGCACCCAGATCCAGAAAGCTATCCACACAGACAGAGGCGTCACCGTGTTACGGTTACCTGAAGACCAACGGTGGCGGCGTCGGATCTAGGAAGCGGAGATGGAAGCGGAGGGATAGGGTTAAGGCTATCTCCAGCAACATTCTCTAAATTTGATCCCCTAAAGAAATATTCTTTGTCTTTTACAGTTCTTTCTAAAAGATTTCGTTCTCAATATCTCCACCGTCTCCAACAACGTCCTCTTAATTCCATCATCTATAATATTAAAGAAATACTGCTGGCTGCAGTAAAATAGCTAAACAAAAACTGCACTATTGTTTACACTACAAGCATGTGGTTCAAGGACAGATATATTGTTGCTTGCATGTACACAGCGCCAATCAAGCCGTGTCAGTGCTAGATAGCGGACCAACAGACCAACAGAATCGTCCACAGATAGCGGACGCGGTGATGGTCCTCTATTTTAGCGCACCTTTTACCGGCCTTTGTTGGAGAAGAAAAGAAGCACATAAACTGCTATATTTGGAATTCAGGACCATATACAGATGTTGTTGGACATTCGACTGGACCAAGCGAGGAGGCGAAAGATTGCTTTGATTGGGTTCTGTCCGCTCAGCAGTTCAGCCTGCTGCGGCATATTTTAGTTTTATTTAATTCGCTTTTTAAGTATAAACTAGTACAATAATTTTACGTTGCAATGACACGTAATAACAAATATTACAATTTATTTTAGCCAAAAGGACTACAAAGTTGTAATTTGAAAAAAAAAAGTTCAATCCCTTTGTATAACTCAATCCGTCGTTCGTCCTTATTTAACTAATAGAGTGGTACTCCGGAGGGTTGTGCGGCTTGCGACTGTCGTGTTGGGGCTTGGACGGTGTAGCTTATTGTCGCATTGGGCTTTGATGGTTTCTCAAGACCCATATGTGGGTTTTTTTTGTCGTGTTAGACTTAGCTGGTTTTCATGTCCTATCTATAGGGTAACAACCTACTAGTGGGGGTGAGGAATAGATCTACACGCTTCACACGTGATGCGGGACAATACATCGAAACGGGTGCTTTTACAGTGGTAGAGAAATAGATAGAGCAGAGACTTTGGCAACGACTGTGGTGCAAGCTGGGTATAAGCGATCCTCCTGGTCAATTGGATTATGATCCAATCATAGATGCAACTGACAAGGGTTGTTTATACGCTTGCATTTAAGAACTACTTGCACAACAGTCATTGTCGAGAGACTTTATATAAAAAGGACAGAGCAGTGTTGTAGCAGTATTGAGACTGTATTGTAGGAGTAGCATGTATACGATGGCAACAGTTAAATATCCTATGAGTACACAAGGCTACACTTGTGAGAGAAAAAATTATCCAATTATCCATACACACTCTCCATCATAGGTATAAAAATAATCTATACTTATACCTAAGTATACCCATCATGGGTAGCGGGTACTTATACCCACCAACATTCTAGCAGACATAATCATTTTAATCACAAAAATAAATATAAATACAAAATATGGAAGTCTAATATCTCATCAATGAAAACTACTAAAACTTGTTATCTTTGTGTCACAAATTTATCAAACCCAACATATTTTTATTACAAGTTTAACAACATTCAACATTAAATAGGAGCATCATGCCACCAAATTACACAAAATATAACACTCATAGCTCAAAAAAGAGTTCTCGACTATAACATATAACATTAGGATAGTTATCTAATTGTTCAGTACACAACACTTAATATTTAAATATTAAGGCGTTTAAGTTTTTGGAGCTTAAGGCGTATCCTTTGTCCTTCTAAGTTTTATGGAATATTTCTAATAACTCGGATACACATATAGTATGTTAATGGATTTTCTATCAGCAGCGGGTTTTGGAATAGAGAACATACTCGTGCCAACTAAGCCCAACGGATATTGTAAAGTGCCTAATAAAGTACTCGTATATATCAAAATTAAGCTATATCCGTGCTCTAATGGAAGTTTTACCCATCAAACATCGAGTTTTGGATACTCATTGTCATATTACGGAAAAATTCTAAATTTATGGTAATTGGTATAGGGGCTTTTGCACAGTGTTGTTGATGTAAGACTGTCTTCAGCGGTTACCCCTAAATTTGGCCCTCTATATCCCACTCACGTGTCACGTCAGCGTTTTCTTCCCCCTATATCTCCACCATGTACAGCGGTTCCCCCTAAATCCTTCCCCTACACCTCACTACAACCATAAAATATCATTTTCTATACCTACTTTTCACCTTTTCTATACCTACTTTTCACCTCCTATCAATTTTTCATCTACTAATAACTGGAAGTGGGCCCACGTGAACAGTGTTAGAGGGGGTGAGAGATACACGACAGAATGAGGGGGAGAGAGAAGCTTGCTAGGGGGAACGGCAGCGTAGGGTGCCTGGTAGAGTCATCCGTTGAGCGGCTTACGTGTGTACTGTAGCCGTTAAATGTGGCGTGCGGGAGCGGCAGCGGTAACCCTTGAAGACGGTCTAAGAACATAAAATTGTTGGTCACCCGGCCGCTTTCACGCGCGTGGGGGGTCAGGATATGCCGCCCGGCCCATGGATCAGACGGTCTGATTCAAAACACCAGCAATTCGATTCGAAGGGGAAAATATCGAATTTTGCTTTTGCCTTCACGACCTAATGCAGTTGCACGAGTCCAGATTTCCTTGCCCAACTTTAAAATCAGATAAGGCTTAGTTTAGAAACTTAAACCCTCTCCGAATTTCTGAGCACTGAGAAGAAAATTAACTTATTTTTCACTTAATTCTTAGGAATTTTAAAGAGGATTTAAGTTTTAAAACTAGTCCTAAATGTAAAAAATTTCCATCTCGTAACCGTTTCGGTCTCTCGGCTCCTGACTTCAGCTGGGTGACTCGAGCTTGGTCTCGTATCAGAGTCGGGCGTCAGATTCCTTCAAGCCAATTTCCACAAATCCTCCAAGGACTAGGAGATCCACATTCATGCCTGGCATTCAGTGTGCTTTGGTCTTGCCTCTAATTGTCGCGAGTTTCGGCGTTTCGATCATCGAGCGACAGCCCCTAAGAAACTCGGGTTTTATAGTATAGTGGTATTAAAAAACCTTTTTTACACATAGTATAGACAGAATAGATTGATATTCTGATCTTCGCAAATAAGAGTCGACAGCTTCTCGCCAGTCTTCTTCGTTATTCGGGTGGACCCATGCATATAGCAGCGAGTTTCATTTCAGCATCATGAGCCCATTTTTATTTCTTCACCACGAGCTGGAGTATTTAGGGTTTAGCTAGGGTCCCCGGCACGTCTCTAGCAGGTGAGGTTGTTCCCCGGGCCGACGCCGAACTGCTTGCAGTACTCCTTGTAGTAGCCCACGCGCGCGTTCACCGTGGCGGGGCTGTTGCCGTTGCACTCGAGGGCGCCGTGGAGGGCCCTGATGGTGGCGCCGAACCCCTGCGGCACCACCTGGTGCGCGCTGCTCATCCAGAGCCAGAGCGCCGTCTTGAACGAGATCACGGGGTCCTGCGCCACCCTGTCCGGGTCCCCCAGCGCGTCGAAGCCGATGCTCTGCCCCGCCGGGCCGTAGTTGAAGTTCCACGAGATCTGCAGCGGGCCGCGCCCGTAGTACTGCTTCCCCGGCGCGCACGGCCACTGCTTCACGCCTGAGTCGCACGAGGCCTGGCCCCTCCCGTTGATCTGGTTGATGTAGCAGAAATCTGTTGCCATGCACATGGATGTATCAAATGAAAATCATGCAAACAAGGAAGGAACTATACGTATATGTAGCTAATTGGCGGTAGCGGCGTCTTTACATCCGGTCTCGAACGTGACGTGCGCGAAGAAGGCGGCGATCTCGCGCTTGCCATCCGCCTCCGTGCCGCCGTGCGCGAAGCCCGGGAACGCGCCGGCGGCGCTCACGAACGCGCTCCGCGTGTAGAAATTCTTGCCCTCGCACCCGTCCCGTGCGTGGGACCTGATGCCGTCGAAGAACGTGTTAGAATTATAGGCATTTTCCGTATTATTTTAATTTCATAAATTAACATTATGATGATGACATATAAATAATTAACCATAGAAATCGTGATCTTAAATTGATCCATACCAATATGGATCAAGGGAACATAAAGCATGTAAATAAAATAAGTATATAAACATGGTTCATGAATTATTACGGAACAATTAAGAATAAGTAGATAGCAATATAAACAGCATGGCTGTAAAACTAAAACAAACAGATATAACATATTATAAAATGACAGAACAGAAGAGCTAAATACGTGACTACATATGAAACTACAGAGGTGAACATATGAAACATATGTAATCTGCAGAACGTAAAACAGTAAGTAAATAAACTGATCATACCCTCCGATGCGCTCTGATGATCCAGATCCCTGACCAGCTTCTTTTGTCATGTTGGAGATGTTTTGGGCAGTCGCGTAGACGCTCCCCAAAAACCTAATTGCCGATCCCCCGTGCAAGGTCTCGAACGGCACCGGCCCTCTCGCTTCTCTGTGCGCGCAGAGTCACGAGATGGAAATACCCTCACTCGGCGGCTGGATTGTGAGACTGAAAGTGTTTCTCGCGTGTACCGAGTGACAGGGGTGCTCCTCTATTTAACCTCTCGCAGAGGGAAGCTGAAGGAGAAAGGTCGCCGAGTCACGCCAAGAGTCGGCCAGCTCTAGCCGAGTTATGTCATGAGTCGGCCAGCTCTTGCCGAGTCACGCCATAAGTCGGCAGCTGAAGGAGAAGGGTCACTCGGCTGGCTGACGAAGAGACAGGGTCACTCGGCAGACGAAGAGACAGGGTCACTCGGCTGACGCGGTTAGTGAGTGCTAAAAATTAACACAACCACACCACGCCCGCTCGCCTGCCTGCCTGCCTGCCTGCCTCGCCTCGCCACGCCACGCCACGCCCGGCCCGGCCCGGCCGGCGGCGGCGGCGGCGGCGCGCGCGCGCGCGCGTGTGGCACGCCCTTGTCCATTTCTTGACTTCTCAAGTTAAGTGGAATAAATCCCACCATATAAGTCAAGGCAAAAGACCCTTGGACTTCCAATGTGGTACTATTGGTATTCTCCACCATTACACACCATAGAGTTTATTCAATAAATGGGCCAAGCCCATAAAAGATCCAACAATCCCCACCAAACTCTAGGGTTTGTAATGATGAAGTATCAGAATCACAATCCTTTGATATACCAGTGTTTCGATGGAGACTGTTAAGTTGAACATCCATCTAGAATAAGAGTTTCACTTATTCACAACTGAACAATGGACTATGCCTTGAATTGACAGTTTTGTGCGAAATAAGATTCACTCAAATCCTTTGCTGATACTAGGCTGCAGAAGGGTATTCCCGCTGTTTAGAAGCATATAAGTCACACTTCAGTGCCTTTCATGAGTATTTAGGGATTACCCAAATCCCATAGACTGTGACTAGCAGTCTGACTCATATAGGTGTATTCCTCAGAAGATGTTCTGTAGGACAACATCTCACCTTTATAAGACTCTTGGAATACATTAAGGTAAAAACCATCCTGCCTTACAGATAGGAAAGATGTGCATCAGAAATGAGTTAAAGAAGGGATCTTTCCTCACAATCTACTCCTAGCTTGTTTCTCCACTCTACTTCACGGGATCTCCGATCACATAGAGCAGGTTACCACTAGAGTAGATCTCACATGGGTCTCATACTCATTTCCCTCGATGCACTTTCTATCACATTGCGTGATAGACCCTTAGTGAATTGATCTGCCAGATTATTTGATGTGTGGACATAATCCACAGTAATAACTCCGGAGTTTTTCAACTTTCTGACAGATTTCAATCTCCTCTTAACATGCCTTGTAGACTTCATGTTATTCCTAGAACTGTTAACCTTTGTAATCACCGTTTGGTTGTCACAGTTCATGGAAATAGCCGGTATCGGTTTTTCAACCACCGGTAAGTCTAATAGGAAATCACGAAGCCACTCGGCCTCAGCCCCAGCAGTGTCTAATGCTGCGAGTTCTGCTTCCATTGTAGACTTCGTTAAGATAGTCTGCTTGCAAGACTTCCAGGAAACAGCGCCACCTCCAAACAGAAACACATATCCGCTTGTGGCATAAAGCTCATCAGCATCAGAAATCCAGTTGGCATCACAATAGCCTTCCAGCACTTTTGGGTTTCCGGTATAATGAATACCATATGTCATAGTACCTTTCAAATACCGCAACACTCTCTCAAGAGCACGCCAGTGATCATCTCCTGGTTTCGACACAAACCGACTTAGCTTACTCACAGCATAAGAGATGTCTGGCCTTGTTGCACTTGCAAGGTACATGAGCGAGCCAATGATCTGGGAGTATGTCAATTGATCCCTTGCTATTCTCCGATTCTTTCTTAGTAGCACACTGGGATCATAAGGTGTTGGAGCAGGATCACAGTCACTAAACCCAAAGCGACTCAATACCTTTTCCACATAATGGGATTGTAACAAAGTTACCCCACCATCAGCTTCTCTAACAAGCTTGATGTTTAGAATGACATCAGCCTCTCCCAAATCTTTCATCTCGAAATTGCTCGATAGAGGATTTTTAACTTCCTCAATCACATTGAGATTTGATCCAAAGATCAAAATGTCATCAACATAAAGGCACAGCATAACAGTCTCACCCCCACCATACCGATAGTATACACACGTGTCAGATTCATTTACAACAAAGCCAGCTGTTGTAAGAGTATTATCAAACTTTTCATGCCATTGCTTAGGTGCTTGTTTTAGGCCATACAATGATTTTATCAACCTGCACACCTTGTTCTCTTGACCATCCGCTATAAACCCTTCTGGCTGATCCATATAGATCTCCTCATCCAACTCTCCATTTAGGAAAGCTGTCTTAACATCCATCTGATGAATGATAAGACCATAAGAGGCTGCCACGGCTATTAATGTGCGTATTGTAGTCAATCGAGCCACTGGCGAGTAGGTGTCAAAGAAATCTTCACCCTCCTTTTGGGTATATCCTTTGGCCACAAGCCTTGCCTTGTACCTCTCAATTGTACCATCAGGCCTAAGCTTTTTCTTGAAGATCCATTTGCAACCTATAGGTTGACAACCATAAGGACGATCAACGACCTCCCAAGTTCCATTAGACATAATAGATTCCATCTCACTCCTTACTGCTTCCTTCCATAAGTCAGCATCAGGAGAGGAATATGCCTCACTAATGGTAGTTGGTGTGTCTTCCACAAGGTACACTATAAAGTCATTACCAAAGGATTTTGCAACCCTCTGTCTCTTGCTCTTTCGAGTGACTATAGTATCATCCTCCTCAGGGATGTGCACGTGAGAATCCTCAGCATGATCTATAGGAATCGACAGTTCGTGCTCATGGGGAATTATAGTCTCATGACTTATATCACTAGGTGTATTCTTCATGGGAAACTCATTCTCAAAAAATGTTGCGTCTCTTGATTCCATGATAGTATCAACATACATATCAGGCACATCAGATTTTATAATTAAGAACCTATACCCAGTGCTGTGAAAAGAGTACCCAAGGAATACACAATCAACAGTTTTAGGCCCAAGTTTACGCTTTTTGTTGATTGGCACATTCACTTTGGCCAAGCAACCCCAAGTGCGCAAATATGAGAGATTTAATCTTCTCTTTTCCCATTCCTCAAATGGAGTGATCTCTTTGTTCTTTGTTGGAACTCTATTCAGAACATGACATGCTGTCAAAATCGCCTCACCCCACCATGCCTTGGATAATCCCGCTGTACTCAACATGGCATTCACCAAATCTGTTAGAGTGCGGTTTTTCCTTTCAGCAATCCCATTGGATTGTGGTGAGAATGGCGGTGTCCTCTCATGAATAATACCATGTTCCACGCAGAAATCATCGAACACATTAGAGAAATATTCTCCACCTCGATCAGACCTTAACCGTTTTATTTTCCTCTCAAGTTGGTTCTCAACTTCAGCTTTATAGGCCTTAAAATAATTGAACGCTTCATCTTTTGTTTTTAAGAGATACACATAACAAAATCTAGTGGAGTCATCTATAAAAGTGAGAAAGTATCTTTTACCACCTTTGGTCAAAATTCCATTCATCTCGCACAGATCAGAATGAACAAGTTCTAGAGGTGCCAAATTCCTCGCCTCAGCAGCCTTGTGTGGCTTGCGGGGTTGTTTTGATTCAACACACACATGGCACTTAGACTTTTTGACCAAGTTAAATTTAGGAATTAAATTTATATTTGCTAACCGCATAAGACAGCCAAAGCTTGCATGACAAAACCGTGAATGCCATAAATCTGACTCATCAGAAAAATTAACAGAATTCACCAGTTTATTACACACATCATGCAGTGATAAACAGAACAATCCTCCGCAATCATATCCTTTACCAACAAACGTACCATGTTTCGACACAACACATTTATTAGACTCAAGAACAACTTTATATCCATCTCGACATAGCATCGAAGCGCTAACGAGATTCTTCTTGATAGAGGGCACATGCTGCACGCTCTTCAATGGCACCGTCTTTCCCGAAGTAAACTTCAGAATGACCGTACCAACACCAAGAACATGAGCACGTGACCCATTTCCCATCAACAAGGCGCCAGACCTCCCGACCTGATAGGAAGTGAACATAGAGGCATCAGCACACACATGAATGTTTGCACCACTGTCCATCCACCACTCAGGTGAATTACAGACTGAAAGAACAAATGGTAAAGAATTACCATACCCAGATGTTCCTTCTTCAGTCTCAGTGGTTACAACATTAGCTGATTTCTTGTCTTGAGTGAACTTGCGATCAGGGCACTCTCTTGCCCAATGTTGATCACTGCCACAGACAAAGCATCCTCCCTTTCCCTTGTTATTGTTGTTCTTCTTTTTAAACTGTGCTGTATGAACAGGCTTATTTGCATTCTCTTGTTTGTTCTGGTTTTTCTTCTTGTTAAACTTGCGGAAGTTTCTCTTCTGCACCACATTAGCAGTAGAGGTCTCAACACCTTTTCCACTGTCCTTTGTTCTAGCCCTTTCCTCAACATCAAGAGTACCAATGAGCTCTTCCACATTGAACTCTTGTCTCTTATGTTTGAGAGAGGTAGCAAAGTCCTTCCAAGAAGGTGGCAACTTGGCGATTATACCGCCAGCCACAAACTTGTCAGGCAAAGGACAAGGAAAAAGTTCGAGTTCCTTAGCTAGTGCCTGAAACTCATGAGCCTGTTCCACTACAGATCGGTTCTCAACCATCTTGTAGTCATACAGCTGCTCCATGAGATACAGCTCGCTACCAGCGTCAGTAACTCCAAACTTTCCAACAAGAGCATCCCACAGCTCTTTCCCCGTGGGAAGGATGATATAGCTTTTCTGGAATTTAGTATCCAGTGCACTAATTACTGCTCCTCGAAAGAGGTTGTCTTCAGCCTTAAACTTAGCTTCATCCTCAGGAGGTAAGTTTGCAGGCTTGCCCTCAGCGGCATGAAAACAAGACATTGCAGTTAGCCACAATTCCATTTTAGCTTTCCATATCAAGAAGTTTTTACCGTCAAAAGGATCAGGCTTTAGCACAGCAGCAAAACCTCTGACAGAAAAATGCCTAACATTAGGTTTTTGGATTGTTAGAATTATAGGCATTTTCCGTATTATTTTAATTCCATAAATTAACATTATGATGATGACATATAAATAATTAACCATAGAAATCGTGATCTTAAATTGATCCATACCAATATGGATCAAGGGAACATAAAGCATGTAAATAAAATAAGTATATAAACATGGTTCATGAATTATTACGGAACAATTAAGAATAAGTAGATAGCAATATAAACAGCATGGCTGTAAAACTAAAACAAACAGATATAACATATTATAAAATGACAGAACAGAAGAGCTAAATACGTGACTACATATGAAACTACAGAGGTGAACATATGAAACATATGTAATCTGCAGAACGTAAAACAGTAAGTAAATAAACTGATCATACCCTCCGATGCGCTCTGATGATCCAGATCCCTGACCAGCTTCTTTTGTCATGTTGGAGATGTTTTGGGCAGTCGCGTAGACGCTCCCCAAAAACCTAATTGCCGATCCCCCGTGCAAGGTCTCGAACGGCACCGGCCCTCTCGCTTCTCTGTGCGCGCAGAGTCACGAGATGGAAATACCCTCACTCGGCGGCTGGATTGTGAGACTGAAAGTGTTTCTCGCGTGTACCGAGTGACAGGGGTGCTCCTCTATTTAACCTCTCGCAGAGGGAAGCTGAAGGAGAAAGGTCGCCGAGTCACGCCAAGAGTCGGCCAGCTCTAGCCGAGTTATGTCATGAGTCGGCCAGCTCTTGCCGAGTCACGCCATAAGTCGGCAGCTGAAGGAGAAGGGTCACTCGGCTGGCTGACGAAGAGACAGGGTCACTCGGCAGACGAAGAGACAGGGTCACTCGGCTGACGCGGTTAGTGAGTGCTAAAAATTAACACAACCACCCACGCCCGCGCGCCTGCCTGCCTGCCTGCCTCGCCTCGCCACGCCCGGCCCGGCCCGGCCCGGCCGGCGGCGGCGCGCGCGCGTGTGGCACGCCCTTGTCCATTTCTTGACTTCTCAAGTTAAGTGGAATAAATCCCACCATATAAGTCAAGGCAAAAGACCCTTGGACTTCCAATGTGGTACTATTGGTATTCTCCACCATTACACACCATAGAGTTTATTCAATAAATAGGTCAAGCCCATAAAAGATCCAACAGAACGCCTCGGTGACGACGCTAGGCACGGACGCGCCGCCGCTGCCGCTGCTGCCCAACCCCAAGCACGGGCTGGCGGCAGCGAGGAGTGCTAGTCCAAGAGCCAAGGCCGTCAGAATCATCGTCGTCGGCGTCGGTGAGTTCGCCGAACTGGGTAGGAGGTCTCAGCTCGGTTGCTTAATTAGCTAGCTAGTACATGTTCTGACTTCTGAGTATTGAGGATGGCATGGTGGGGTGCATGGCTTTTATCTACCACATAACCTTATATTTTATACCATTTTCTGCCCTTACATGAGTCCATTTTTCGCCATGTATTCTTGCTGGTACGTGTGCTTTGCTGCCGGCGTGGGCATGTGTATTCGCTCCCACGTGGTTTGTGGCGCTGGTTGCGTCCGTCGCCAGTATTCACTAGGCACTAGCAGCCGTCGTCTACTGTTCGAGTCCATGGATGATGCATCGTGAGGATATATATCGTGGCTGGCCTGATGCGTGTCACGTGTATGCCCAATCGAACGTACGAACGGTCAATCAGATAGAAAGACTTCCAAGATTGCTGCGGTTGATAGTTGCATAGTTTGACCACGCACACATGACACACCATTCTTCTCTTGGCCTTTCTAGACATCAATGCCACCGACAAAGCTCTCCGCTCTAATAATCCGTGGAAGTCAACTTTCAGGTTTCAGCTTCAGCCTGGAAATGCAGTTTATAATATGAGTTTAAATAGTTTGAAAAATATTTTTAATCTAAATAATAAATAAAATAACTAATTTAAATATTTGCTAAAGTTTCCTAGCTTTAACTCCATAATTTTGTGAAGTACCTGATGACTTACTCCACCAACTCCACTAAATAATCTAGAGCCGTAGCTAGCACACCAGTGTCTGTGGTGTTTTATCCCAAATGTGTGCATACTATAGAAATGTTGTTGTTACTGCTAGAGGCTCAGAAAATCTAGCCCAGTAACCCTTTGTCCCCTTCCACTTCCTGGCGACTGACGACCCCTGCTCCCTCAATCCCTTGCGCAGTCGCGCTCAAGGAAGGTGCTCGACGGCATAGGACAGTCGTCGACGGAGACGCGGGCTTGACAGCGAGGGCCCGAGTAGAGATGACAGTGGGAACCTGTTCTCCGATTTTTCATGAGAATTTTTTCTATTAGGAGATGGGTATAAGGTAATTTAGTCCTATCGAGAATCAAAACGTAGAAGATTTAGTCCCCGTCATGTTCGTGGGGATGGGGAACCATCACCTCCTTGTGTATCCGCCCATAAACTTCTCTTGATCTAAATTAGTCTATTGACTTGTTAAAATTATACTAAAAATTCAAACATAGCCTATTATAAAAAAGCAAACTAAACTCTAAAATAAATGTCTCTTATTATAATTTAAAATCTTGATTGTTTAGTTTACATTGGTTTGATATAATTAATTTAAATTTGCTTTTAAAAATTGCACTTCCTAACTAGGACGAATTCTTTGTGTGGATAAATTCTCCTACGGAGATGGGGATAGGAGAAAAGACTTCTCACGAGCGTTTATGGGGACAGAGACAGAATTTTTCTTCCTATACAAACGTGAATGGGAGCCATTCTCCGATGGAAATTTTCGATCGTCATCCCTAGGTGGGAGGAGGCAGTGCACGACGGGAGGGACGAGGAACACACAACTGAATTGGAGAAACACATTTCGGATTTGATACCCTGAGTACATGTCGGCACACGCGTGTGGTTGCAAAAGGACCCGCCGAACGCGGGGAGAGCCTAAATAGCGTTGCGCTTTTAACAGAAGGGATGTGTTTCACTGCTGTAGTGCTGTGGCTTTCATGGTGGGTAATGTGGCGCCAATCGCCAATCGGTATTAAGGTCTCTTGTTATTCTCGAAATTTCTTGATTCGGTCGATGTTAGACCCATGCTGCAAACGGAAAGTAAAAGCACAAGCATACACAACTATGTACAGAGGGAACATACAGTTGCTTCATTATTCATTCAGGTCGAACAAAGTGGCTCAGCCCAGTCGTTTTATTATTATTATTACGATGATTATTATTACTGCATGCTAGCTAGCTCGTACTAGTCAGTAAACTCTTGGTTTACTTTTCGCGAGGGTGCGACGCCGAGCATTTATTGTGGACGAGCTAGCACTAGCAGGAGCCATGGGTACAACGTGGACGCCGTCGCCTAGCAAGTGAGGTTGGGCCCTGGGTCGACGCGGAGCTGCTGGCAGTACTGCTTGTAGTAGCCGACGCGCGCGTTCATCTGGGCGGGGTTGTTCCCGTTGCACTCGAGGGCGCCGTTGATGGCCCTGATGGTGGCGCCGAAGCCCTGCGGCATCACACGGTGCACGTTGTTCATCCAGAACCAGAGCGCCGTCTTGAACGCGATCACGGCGTCCTGCGCCACCCTGTTGGGGTCGGCGAGCCCGTTGAAGCCGATGTCCCTCCCGGCGGGCCCGTAGTTGTAGTTCCACGAGATCTGCAGCGGGCCGCGCCCGTAGTACTTCTGCCCCGCCGCGCACGGCCACTGCCTGTTGCTCGCGTCGCAGTAGGCGTTGCTCTTGTTGATCTCGCTGATGTAGCAGAAATCTGATCGAAAATGCATGGTCAGCATGACGACGATGATCGGTCGGTCAGATCAAAGGTCCTGCATGCTAGTTCCGTGTTGTTAGGTTAGGTGTTAATAACTTACGTCCGGTCTCGTGCGTGACGTGCGCGAAGAAGGCGGCGATCTCGCGCTTGCCCTCCACCTCCGTCCCGCCATGGGCGAAGCCCGGGTACGCGTTGACGGCGCTCAGGAACGCGCTCCGGGTGTAGAAGTTCTTGCCCTCGCACCCGCTCCCGGCCTGGTTCTTGATGCCGTTGAAGAACGCGTCGGTGACCACATTAGCCACGTTCGCACCGCCACTGCCTCCGCCGCCTCCGCCGCCGCCGCCGCCGCCGCCGCCGCCCGAGCGGCACGGGCCCGACTGGCACCCGTCGCCGCAGTAGGCGTCGGTCGTGCCGCAGTAGCCGAACTTGCTGCAGCAGAAGTTTGGCTGGCAGCCGCAGTTCTGCGCGGCGGCCGGGCCGGCGGCAGCGCACAGGAGCGCTAGCAGGCCGAGGGCCAGGATCCTCGGCGCGTTTGCCATACTGGGTTCACAGCGAACTACTTCAGCTTCGTTCTGCCAAGGTTCGTGTTCGTTGCTGCGGTGCAGCTTGTTGTGTGAGGTGATTTGAGGTGTCACAAGGGTGCCCCTTTATATAGGGATCGGAACGTGCATCCTGTCGATGCATGGCATGCGACGTGGAGTGGCTAGGTGTGATGTCCACCATTGCACGCGGGAACGTACAGCTGTCCCACGTTTTATGATGAACTTTTGACGCATGGGTCAGCAATGCATGCAACGCACCATGTATCGAGACACAAGCACTCTAGCCTAGGTTGAGATATCATCAGATTTGGATTGCCGCCGCCGCCGCCCATCGCGGTGGAAAATCCGCACATGCTACCTGCTAGAAGTCACCGCTTTCCTGCGATTTTTCTCGTCTGCGAAGACAATTTGCCGCCATCATCTTATATATTATCCGGCCGCCGCGGGCAGCCGTATTTTGTTTGCTTCAATTCCACGTACCAGTACCACGCATGTGAGGATTTATTGGTGGCCTCGGTCTCCGTGTTCCAAAGGCTAGCAGGAATCGGTCAAGCAAGAACGGAAGACTTCCAAGCAGCTACAGCCTGGAGCACGTACCGGTGATGGATTGGGCGGTTGGGCCACACATATGCATGCACGATCAAACGAAGACTAGGATTTTCCCTTTTTATATATTTTTAGTATTTCTCTAGAAAGCTCTTTAGAGTTTTTCTTCCTTA
Source organism: Zea mays (assembly GCF_902167145.1). Lineage (NCBI taxonomy): Eukaryota > Viridiplantae > Streptophyta > Magnoliopsida > Poales > Poaceae > Zea > Zea mays. The sequence goes on along the minus strand of NC_050097.1, from coordinate 35,083,986 downwards.
TTCACTATTCATGGTTTCGCTACTCTTAGAGTATATTCATCTTTTTATATCTGACGCTAAATAGTACAAAAATGAACTACAAAACGTCAAGTAAAGAAAATAAAAAGGGAGTATAATAGAGTATTGTGTTCTCTCGCGAGGAATTTAGAAGATTTTCTTGAGACGGAGTTAGTTTCGTGGGGCTTGAGCTAAAACAATAAATTGCCTCGTCTATACAACGACATACTCCCCCCTTGTTATGTAAAACTCCCTCCAGACCAAAATATTAGTTGTTTTAGCACTTATATTGTTCAAGAAATAGATATTTTCAGTTTTAATTTAATCTAGAAAATCACAGTGATATATGTGACAACATGTATATGTATGTGTATTACTACTCACGTAAACAGTAAACAACAGTAAAATATGCACAAATACTTAGAACAAAGTGTGCCCTACGGATGCTCCGATGCTCAAGGCAAAAGTGGCTTCATTCACACGAGATATCTCGTGTGCATGTTCGATGTAATCGTACGCAGTCGACGCAGGCAGATATACGCAGTGCGGTCCCTCTAACGGCGTCGGCGATGAGCAACCTGATTAGTGCTGGTCGAGCAGACGAAGCAAGCAGTCGCGAGTACGCTCCCTAAAAACCTGATCACCCGCACACTCGTGCAAGTGTCGCTCTGTGGACGGCGATTTCGAAGGCCTGCTCTCCCACACTCTTTGTGCTCGCAGAAGGTGGGGACGGGAATAGATGTGTGTAACGTGTCTGAGACTGTTTGGTGTTCGTACGTGATGTCGTCACCAGAAGCAGTCTCACCTAGCTCCTCCGTATATATACACGCGCAGATGGAGACCAACGGGAAGTAACGGTCGCCATCAGAGCTACCGTTACAGCCTGCCAGAAACTGGCGCCATCAGTGACGTCTGTTACTAGCTGACAGTCATTACAACCCGTCTGTTAATAGTCATAACACAGGAAACGACCAGTAACGGACGATCATCACTCCAGGCAAAATCGCAACCGTTAGGAATAAATATTCGGACCAAAGTCTGATCTACCACGGCCACGGCCTAGTCGGGCCAGCGGCGCGCGCGTGTGGCAGTTCCTCATCCTTTTCTCAGCTTCTCAATAGACGCATCAATGGTCCACATATTTAAGTTGATTGAATTGTCCCTTGAACTTCTGGTATGATACTGAAATACTAGTACATCGTACCATTAAAGTGAACATTTAGCATTGACTATTATTGAATATTAATTTGGGCCATGCCCACATTAATTCAACATATATTTTATGTCTATATTCAAATGAGTAACAATTAATCTAGCCATGTATATATAACACATACATTAAATATTGTACGAATCTAGTAAAAATAAAAAAACGACTAATATTTTAGGGCAGACGGAGTACAAAATACAAAACATGCACATGCCCTCACTTGATTTATTAATTAGACCCTATATCATCTGTATAATCAATGGCGATTGGTTGATAATTACATTATAAAGCCTAGCAAATTTAAACAATTATTTCATGCAAAATTATTCTTTATTCTGTAGAATCTCTTATATTTGGGTACAAGTTTTAAATGGGTGTGCGTGACCGTTCCAAGTTTCAACATAATTAATACTTGAGTTATCTTCGTATATAATGTAATCTATACGAAGTTTCAACATAATTACATTAAGTTTTAAATGGGTGTGTGTGACCATTCCAAGTTTCAACATAATTACATTAAGTATCCAAATTTTAACATAATCAGTACTTTATTTTATCATTTTCATGTGAGGACATGAATTATTTTCGTATAGAATGTTTATTAGTTTTTGTAACTTCTTTGAAATTATTGAATGAAACTAGAATATTTTATGAATTTAATTGCATTTTGATGATTTTCTATAGAAAAGTAATAATAATACAAAAATAGCCTCAGAAATTCATGATTTTTTACGGAGACACAAACATATAGTCCTCAAAAACATTTGGACTATAAAATCTATAATATGTTATTGTTTCTTCCATTCCATTTCCATTTATTGCGTGAGTTACACGTGAGGTCACTCTATGTATCAAAGTTTTAACATAATTGACACTTCACTTATCATTTTCATGTGGGGACTTGAGGTTATCTTCGAATAGAACGTTTATTAGTTTTGGTAACTTTTTTGCAATTTTGGATCGAAACTAGTGTATTTTATGAATTTAATTATATTCTGATGATGTTATGTAGAAAGAAATTAATTAGAAATTCATGAAATTATATGAAGGTACAACATATGGCCAAATATAGACATAAAAAATAGTGGGACCATAAAATTCACAAGATGCCAACGTTTCTTCTATTTCATTTCCAATTATTGTTTGAGTTACACGTGAAATCACTATAACTATTCAAGTTTCAACATAATCAATACTTCACTTCACTATTTTTATGTGGGAACTTGAGGTTATATTCTTATAAAATATTTATTAGTCTTGATAATTCATTTGCAATTTCATGGTTGAACAAGAATATTTTATGATAAGCAATTAATGCATTATCCGATAAGTATCCGATATCCGACCAAATAATATTTGTATTCATCACTTATCTGCCTGAATAAATATCCGATCCATTTATCCGTATCCATACCGTTTATAATTATTCGTATCCGAACCTGGATCCATTTTAAATACACCAGGGTAGGATACATGTGTTGGTCACTCATTCTAGATTGCTGTACGCAATAAAAACAAGACAACACAATATTAAGAGAGTAATCAACCTTCGTCTTCGAGTAGTCACCCCTTTGGGAAAACTTCTTCGTAGACGAAGGTTAAGATTTTACTAAATGAATTATGGTTTATCATTATCAGTAAATAAATGAATCTAAAAGAGATTAAGAAGTTTTGAATATGACAATTAATCTTACACATCAATAACATATTTCTGCTCCATCGTATAATAAATTTATAAACATACCTTCGGCTCTAGAAAGTGATTTAGAGCGAAGGTGGAGAGAAGATTACACGCAATAGTTGTTAGGCCCTTCCCCTCAAAAGGTACTTTATGCAGCGCACTGTTCATCTATAGGGAGTCGTACAAATTCGTACAATATTACATTTATGCCCTCAGAGATTACACATAGAGTTTACAAATAGCACATGGACATTGTCTTTTTCCCTCAGCGACTTGGATAACGCCTTCTCCTTGTATCATCTTCCTGTGTTGTTATGACGAAGCTACCTTCGTTACCCTTTCACCGTTCACATCGAAGCTATTCTGGTTCCAAAGCTCCTGTAATACTTGGCAACATGCTGATAACAAATGGTTAGCCGTGTTTTTTAGGACCTTCGGAAGATGAAGGCACCCAACAACAGGATAAGCTACTATCCGTTTGTATCCGCCTATTTTCACCCCTATTCGAGGTTGAGAGATACTTAGGGCAGTTTAGGATTTTGTTTTCCTTTAGCTGTGCTGTAAAGGGTGTATGAACTAGTAGAAATGACCTAGGTAAGTCTAATAAGTCTAGTGTGGTGCACAATAGTGTCTTTAGCTCTAGGTAGCTCATGTAAGGCTCAAAATAAGTATGGATCAAACCCCATTACCATGTTTCCAAAGTTTGGAATGTTTGAAGGGTTTTAAAGGTGTTGAGCTTTGAGTTTCAGTGGTGTCAGACCAATGGTGATGGTCTAATGTCTCCATTTATACATCCAATGAGAGCTTGACCATGAAGCCTTTGAATAGTAGAGCATCAAACTATTGCAGATAGGCCATATGGTCTATTTAAATAGAGTAGAGATCAAGTTAGGGGATGTGTTAGACTGGTCTGACGATGGTCATTTATGCCCTCAACAATTACATACATAGTTTACAAGATGTCACAAGGACAATATCGTAATTTGTATTTAATAACTTGAGCAACATCTTTTCCTTGCATTGTCTTATTGTTTCGTCGTGACGAAGCCTGCTTGATGAAGCGTGCTTCGTTGTACTTCCTTTACGTTATGTCGAAGCCACGTTGTCTATACGTTTCATCGTGATGAAGCATGTTGGACGAAGCTTACTTCACTTCTCTTGTGTTATATCGAATATTTTCTAGTGACGAAACTCATGTAATATTCAGTAGTATGCTGAAAACAAATGGTTAGCCGTGTTTTTGAGGGCCTTCGGAAGAGGAAGGCCCCCAATAGCACACCCTCTCTATTTTGCATATTCACAACTAACGATATATATAATCGAGCGACACTAATATGATTTTCATGCCCCTGAGTATGGATTTTCATGCCCCTGAGTGTGGATTTTGTTTTGGTTTTCAAAGTATAGATGACAAGGTTATGGATGGATTATTTCTAAGTGTTATTTGGGGTTGAGAGATACTTAGGGCGGTTTAGGATTTTGTTTTCCTTTGGCTGAGCTGTAAAGGATGTATGAACTAGTAGCTTGACTTAGGTAAGTCTAATAAATTTAGTATGGTGCATAGTAGTGTCTTTAGCTCTAGGTAGCTAATGTAAGGCCCAAAATAAGTATGGATCAAACCCCATTACCAAGTTTCCAGAGTTTGGAATGTTTGAGGGGTTTTGAAGGCGTCGAGCTTTGAGTTTCAGTGGTGTCAGACCAATGGTGATGGTCTAACGTCTCCATGTAGACATCCAATGAGAGCTTGATTATGAAGCCTTTGAATAGTAGAGCATCAACCTATTGCAGATAGGTCCTATGGTCTAATTAAATAGAGTAGAGAGTTAGGGATGTGTTAGACTGGTCTGACAATGTCATTGGACCACACAGCTATAGTAGCTAGGGTTCTCCATATAGGGTCGTCAAACTCTATAAATAGTGTTGTCTTCAAATCAGTGTAATGGTTTGACGACCTCTACTAAGTGGTCAAAGAGGTTTTCATGAGCATCAATATGGTGAGCGTAGCTCGGTGCAATAACTCAAACGAATAATTTTGACAAATAAAGTTAATAATTATTGTTATGTCTCATTGGATCGTGAGAATTGCTCCGACGCTTGTGTTATATATATCCACCAACATAATTATTATATACATAATTGAGCGACACTAAGAGCATCTCCAAGAGACTAGCTAAATAACTCGCCAAGCCAAATTTTGGCTACTCAATAGCAAAATAAATCTCCAACAGACTAGCTATCTGACTCGCAAGCTATCTGACTCTCTAAATTGGCTCTCTCACTAGCTAAATTTGGCTAGCCACCTGACTAGCCAAACTAGATAGATAATATGTTGGACTGAGATGCAGATATAGAGTGTAATCTTTATGAAAACATAAATAGATAGTCAAATAGAGAGCAAAAAATGAAGAGTCTCTTAAAGATGCTCTAATATGATTAAATATGAAGCGATCATAGCACTTGTGTTGTCGTTACGTCACTTAACTTCTATATAGATAGAATCAAGTGACATTAATTGGAATATATATATATATATATAGTTTATATATTAGGAGCCCTGGGCTTCCAATAACTAGAGGAAGCCCAAGGCAGACGGTGCAATCCGGTCGAGCCGGGCCACATCCGGACGTCTATAAAACAGGACCCGGAGTGCTAGGGTTCAGTTTTTTACGCTCCACCCCGATTCATTAGCGACGCCGTGTGCGACGACGGCGGTGGACCCCCAGCCGGTGGCCGCAACTCCATGACCTCGACACGCGGTGGCGGAGGTTCCTCGATCCGGATTAGTGGCGGCGGTTCCCAGGTCGGTGGTGGCGGCTCCCCGATCCAGAGGGCGAGCGACAGCGGGGCCCTTGTGCGGGCAAGCTGTAATACCCACTTTGTAATTGGTTAGAAATAATATCAATTGTGAAACAATTTCTCTTTATGTGAGTTTGACCTTTATGCATCATCACATGTGAACACCCTATGTAAAAACAAATAATTAATAACATAAAAGCCACTAAAATATGTATCATGCTGGTTTTCATGGTTGTGTGCATCTTTTGACCACATAATATATCATATGAAAAGAAATATATTAAATTCCCAAGGGAAAATTTGGAATATAAAAGAAATTATAGAAGTTAGAAGAAAAAGAAGATATACAAAGATTTAAGATAAAAACAATGTATATATAAATATATCTCCAAATTGATACTGTTCATGGCATAATATAAAATTGAGGATAAATTTTCCACAAGAATGGAAATTTAAATTTGAAAGGAGTTTGAATTTGAAAAGGAGAAAAATGGAAACATAAAATAAAAAGAATAAAGGAAAAAGACTGCCTAGGCCAACCACCTCAGTCTGGCCCACAAAACCTTTTCTATCCCGCGACCCATCACTGTGTCTGCACGCGCGCAAGAGTCATGGGAGCGACTGCTGGGCGGGCCCGACCGTCAGTCGCTCTAGGCGTTTTCTTTTCTCAACCCGTCTCTGTCAGGTGGGGCCACCTTGGCAGGACCCTTGTCCCTGGTCGTGAGAGCGGCGTGAAGCCGGATTCTGTGCCGATCTCCGCGCGAGGTGCGTGGACCTCTCAACCGAATACTCCCTGGGGATATATAGCCGTGCGTCGGGGAGCTCGGCTCCTCCCTTTTCATCCTCCAGCGACGCAAATCACCACCGCCAATTTGGAGCAAGAGTCGGCGTTGGGGCGGTCCTCGGTTCGTCTCCGCACGGCCGGTGAATTCCGGTGTACGCCAGCTTTCGGGAAGAGGAGCGTTGCGCCATTTCTGTATCATCTCGTGGAGGTGTTGTGCGCAGCCTATCGAAGTGGAATTTCGTCTGCCTCGACCGAAATTTCTCGCCGACCGTCAAGGATGACGCTGTTCTGCGCACCTTTGCGGTCTGTTTCCCCACGTTTGGATTTCCTGGTGAGAACCTCCCTTCCGTGCTCGCCATCACCTTCTCTAGGTTTAGCACCGGCCAATTTTTGGTTTGGGGCGTCCGAGCGTCGGCGTGCCGTCCACCGGCGATGCTCCGCCGCTGGCAGCCCTGTGCGCCGCCGTGTGCGATGCGCTCTGAGGGAGCCAAAAGGCGCCGGGATTCCGTGGGTCGTTGATCTATCCACGGATGACCAAGATTAAAAGATGCGCTTACCCTTTCATGTGATCGAATCTGAGTCGTCGATGTTAATCCAACGGTTAGAGTCGGGTCTTGGGCGAATAGCATCCGGGCGATCGATCTCAGATCCAACGTTCAGTATTGTGTACCGCTTCATCAACGTTCTGATTTAGTTTGGGCCATGGGAATCAAATCGGATGGTTCATGTTGGCCCGTACCCGTTCGCGCTCGCTGTTTTGTAAAAGAACCCCTCACCTTTTAGCGAATCAACCCGCCGTCCATGCCAGTAGCTTTCTGTGTCTTAGGCAAACTTACTCCGGGACCTCTGGACTCTCTTGAAATTGATGCGAGGTCCAGACAGTGGATAATGTTCATAAAATCAATTAGAAAACGAATTTTAGTGTTAAATTTATTGCAGAAACTTGCTAAATTCATAGAAAATTCATATGAGCTCCAAATTACTCCATTCCAATTTCTAAAATTTTATAATTTTATTATCTACAACTTAGTGTCTCTGTTTTGTCATGAAAATAGTAAGAAAATTTATTCCTCACTTAATCCATTTTAAACACATAAAACCTTTGAAAATTCATATCTTAAAATCTATAACTCCAAAAATTATGATTCCCGTTCCTAGGATTTTATTTTAATGGGTAGATTATTACTGTGTATTTTGTTTATATGTTTGGTGTAATGTTAATTTTGCATATACATGTTTGTATGTATTGCTACGTTTAGCAGTGAGGACACGAGTCACCTGTAGAGCAAGTTGGTACCTGGAATCTCAAGTCCCAGGCAAGTTGTGCCCTTGATCACTTCTTTTTACCCAGTCATGTTCTGATTAATCATAATGATCTGCATAGGTTAATTTTGATGGGACCCAATAGGTTACACCAGTTTGACTATCTTTATACCTTGATTACCACCACACTTTTTGGGTAGTACCTGCTATTGCTTTATGTGGTTATGGGTATGGAGATACATTTTATTCATGATTACATTTTTATTATCAGTTGTTATTTACTGTTCATGATAAGATCATTATGTTAATTGGAACATGGAGAACCACCCGGGAAAACAGTGCTACCACAAGGGTTTATGGACGCCCTTGGCTGATTAATTAGGAAAGCTAGTGGAGGACTACCTTACCCGAAAGGGGCAAGGGCAGTAGGGAGTGGTCAGTTGAAAGGGAATTAGGCTTACACCTAGTTCCTATATATTTTTGGTGGTTGAATTGCCCAACACAAACAAATTGGACTAACTAGTTTGCCCAAGTGTATAGACTATACAGGTGTAAAAGGTTCACACACAGCCAATAAAAAGACCAAGTTTTGGATTCAACAAAGGAGCAAAGTGGCAACCGAAGGCCCTCTGGTCTGGGAGCACCGGACTGTCCGGTGTACACCGGACAGTGTCCGGTGCACCACCGGACAGTGTCCGGTGCACCACCGGACAGTGTCCGGTGCACCAGAGGACTCCAACGCGAACTCGCCACCTTCGGGAATTTTCCAGGCTGGCGCGCTATAATTCACCGGACTGTCCGGTGTACACCGGACAGTGTCCGGTGCTCCAAGGAAGCGCGGCCTCAGGAACTCGCCAGCCTCGGGATTTCACTTCAGCTGCTCCGCTAAAATTCACCGGACTGTCCGGTGTGCACCGGACTGTCCGGTGTACCAGCGGAGCAACGGCTATCTCCGCGCCAACGGCTCTCTGCCGCGCATTTAATGCGCGCTCTGCGCGCGCAGATGTCAGGCGCGCCCATTCCGGCACACCGGACAAGGAACAGTAGATGTCCGGTGTGCACCGGACACCCAGGCGGGCCCACAAGTCAGAAGCTCCAACGGCTAGAATCCAACGGCAATGATGACGTGGCGGGGGCACCGGACTGTCCGGTGTGCACCGGACTGTCCGGTGTGCCATCGCGCAGACAGCCTCCCAACGGCCACATTTGGTGGTTGGGGCTATAAATACCCCAACCACCCCACCATTCATTGCATCCAAGTTTTTCACTTCCCAACTACTACAAGAGCTCTAGCATTCAATTCTAGACACACCTAAGAGATCAAATCCTCTCCAATTTCCACACAACGCCATAGTGACTAGAGAGAGTGATTTGCTTGTGTTCTTTCGAGCTCTTGCGCTTGGATTGCTTTCTTCTTTCTTGATCCGTTCTTTGCAATCAAACACACTTGTAATTGAGGCAAGAGACACCAATCTTGTGGTGGTCCTTGTGGGAACTTTGTGTTCCAAGTGATTGAGAAGAGAAAGCTCACTCGATCCGTGGATCGTTTGAGAGAGGGAAGGGTTGAAAGAGACCCGGCCTTTGTGGCCTCCTCAACGGGGAGTAGGTTTGCAAGAACCGAACCTCGGTAAAACAAATCTCCGTGTCTCACTTGCTTATTCGCTTGGGATTTGTTTTTGCGCCCCCTCTCGCGGACTCATTTCTTTATTACTAACGCTAACCCCGGCTTGTAGTTGTGTTTATATTTGTAAATTTCAGTTTCGCCCTATTCACCCCCCCTCTAGGCGACTTTCAATTGGTATCAGAGCCCGGTGCTTCATTAGAGCCTAACCGCTCGAAGTGATGTCGGGAGATCACGCCAAGAAGGAGATGGAGACCGGCGAAAAGCCCACTACAAGCCAAGGGAGCACTTCATCGGAAGAGTCCCGCACCAAGAGGAAGGAGAAGAAGAAAATCTCCTCCAACAAAGGGAAGGAGAAGAAATCTTCTTCTCACCACAAAGAGAAGAAGGAAAAATCTTCTTCCCACAAGACGCATCGGAGTAAGGACAAGCAAAAGAGGATGAGGAAAGTGGTCTACTACGAGACCGACACTTCATCAACATCAACCTCCGGCTCCGATGCGCCCTCCGTAACTTCTAAACGCCAAGAGCGTAAGAAGTTTAGTAAGATTCCCCTACACTACCCTCGCATTTCTAAACATGCACCTTTACTTTCGGTCCCATTAGGCAAACCACCAACTTTTGATGGTGAAGATTATGCTAGGTGGAGTGATTTAATGCGATTTCATCTAACCTCACTCCACAAAAGTATATGGGATGTTGTTGAGTTTGGTGCACAGGTACCATCCGTAGGGGATAAGGATTATGATGAGGATGAGGTAGCCCAAATCGAGCACTTCAACTCTCAAGCAACAACGATACTTCTCGCCTCTTTAAGTAGAGAGGAGTATAACAAAGTACAAGGGTTGAAGAGTGCCAAGGAGGTTTGGGATGTGCTCAAAACCGCGCACGAGGGAGACGAGCTCACCAAGATCACCAAGCGGGAAACGATCGAGGGGGAGCTCGGTCGGTTTCGGCTTCGCAAAGGGGAAGAGCCACAACACATGTACAACCGGCTCAAGACCTTGGTGAACCAAGTGCGCAACCTCGGGAGCGTAAAGTGGGACGACCACGAAATGGTTAAGGTTATTCTAAGATCTCTCATTTTCCTTAACCCCACTCAAGTTCAATTAATTCGTGGTAATCCTAGATATACTAAAATGACCCCCGAGGAAGTTATCGGGAATTTTGTAAGTTTTGAGTGCATGATCGAAGGCTCGAGGAAGATCAACGAGCTTGATGATCAATCCACATCCGAAGCTCAACCCGTCGCTTTCAAGGCGACGGAGGAAAAGAAGGAGGAAGCTACACCAAGTCGACAACCAATAGACGCCTCCAAGCTCGACAATGAGGAAATGGCGCTCGTCATCAAGAGTTTCCGCCAAATCCTCAAGCAAAGGAGGGGGAAAGACTACAAGCCCCACTCCAAGAAGGTTTGCTACAAGTGTGGTAAGCCCGGTCATTTTATTGCCAAATGTCCCATATCTAGTGACAGTGACCGAGGCGACGACAAGAAGGGGAGAAGAAAGGAAAAGAAGAGGTACTACAAGAAGAAGGGCGGCGATGCCCATGTTTGTCGGGAATGGGATTCCGACGAAAGCTCAAGCGACTCCTCCGACGACGAGGACGCCGCCAACATCGCCGTCACCAAAGGACTTCTCTTCCCCAACGTCGGCCACAAATGCCTCATGGCAAAGGACGGCAAACGGAAGAAGGTTAAATCCAACTCCTCCACTAAATATGAATCTTCTAGTGATGATAATGCTAGTGATGAGGAGGATAATTTGCGTTCCCTTTTTGCCAACCTTAACATAGCTCAAAAGGAAAAATTAAATGAATTGGTTAGTGCTATTCATGAAAAGGATGACCTTTTGGATTCCCAAGAGGACCTCCTTATTAAGGAAAATAAGAAGCATGTTAAGGTTAAAAAGGCTTATGCTCTTGAAATTGAGAAATGTGAAAAGTTATCTAGTGAGCTAAGCACTTGTCGTGAGATGATTGACAACCTTAGACATGAAAATGCTAGTTTAAATGCTAAGGTTGATTCACATGTTTGTAATGTTTCAATTCCCAATCCTAGAGATAATAATGATGATTTGCTTGCTAGGATTGAAGATTTAAACATTTCTCTTGCTAGCCTTAGAAATGAAAATGAAAACTTGCTTGCTAAGGCTAAAGATTTTGATGTTTGCAAAGTTACAATTTCCGATCTTAGAGATAAAAATGATATTCTACATGCTAAGATTGTTGAACTTAATTCTTGCAAACCCTCTACATCTATCGTTGAGCATGTATCTATTTGCACTAGATGTAGAGATATTGATGTTAATGCTATTCATGATCATATGGCTTTAATTAAACAACAAAATGATCATATAGCAAAACTTGATGCTAAAATTGCCGAGCATAACTTAGAAAATGAAAAATTTAAATTTGCTAGAAGTATGCTCTATAGTGGGAGACGCCCGGGCATCAAGGATGGCATTGGCTTCCAAAGGGGAGACAATGTTAAACTTAATGCCCCTCCTAAGAGATTGTCCAATTTTGTTAAGGGCAAGGCTCCCATGCCTCAGGATAACGAGGGTTACATTTTATACCCTGCCGGTTATCCCGAGAGCAAAATTAGGAGAATTCATTCTAGGAAGTCTCACTCTGGCCCTAATCATGCTTTCATGTATAAGGGTGAGACATCTAGCTCTAGGCAACCAGCCCATGCTAAGTTGCCTAGAAAGAAAACCCCTAGTGCATCAAATGATCATAATATTTCATTTAAAACTTTTGATGCATCATATGTTTTAACTAACAAATCCGGCAAAGTAGTTGCCAAATATGTTGGGGGCAAGCACAAGGGCTCCAAGACTTGTGTTTGGGTACCCAAAGTTCTTGTGTCTAATGCCAAAGGACCCAAAACCATTTGGGTACCTAAAGTCAAGAACTAAACTTGTTTTGTAGGTTTATACATCCGGAGGCTCAAGTTGGATACTCGACAGCGGGTGCACGAACCACATGACTGGGGAGAAAAAGATGTTCTCCTCATATGAGAAAAACCAAGATCCCCAAAGAGCGATCACATTCGGGGATGGAAATCAAGGTTTGGTCAAAGGTTTGGGTAAAATTGCTATATCTCCTGACCATTCCATTTCCAATGTTTTTCTTGTTGACTCTTTAGATTACAATTTGCTTTCCGTATCTCAATTATGTCAAATGGGCTACAACTGTCTATTCACTGATATAGGTGTCACTGTCTTCAGAAGAAGTGATGATTCAATAGCATTTAAGGGAGTGTTAGAGGGTCAGCTATACTTGGTAGATTTTGATAGAGCTGAACTCGACACTTGCTTAATTGCTAAGACTAACATGGGATGGCTCTGGCACCGCCGACTAGCCCATGTTGGGATGAAGAATCTTCATAAGCTTCTAAAGGGAGAACACATTTTAGGATTAACCAATGTTCATTTTGAGAAAGACAGGATTTGTAGCGCATGCCAGGCAGGAAAGCAAGTTAGCACTCATCATCCACATAAGAACATAATGACGACCGACAGGCCACTGGAGCTCCTACACATGGATTTATTCGGCCCGATTGCTTACATAAGCATCGGCGGGAGTAAGTACTGTCTAGTTATTGTGGATGATTATTCTCGCTTCACTTGGGTATTCTTTTTGCAGGAAAAATCTCAAACCCAAGAGACCTTAAAGGGATTCTTGAGACGGGCTCAAAATGAGTTCGGCTTAAGGATCAAGAAAATAAGAAGCGACAACGGAACGGAGTTCAAGAACTCTCAAATCGAAGGCTTCCTTGAGGAGGAGGGCATCAAGCATGAGTTCTCTTCTCCCTACACTCCACAACAAAATGGTGTAGTGGAGAGGAAGAATAGAACTCTATTGGATATGGCAAGGACCATGCTTGATGAGTACAAGACTTCGGATCGGTTTTGGGCCGAGGCGGTCAACACCGCTTGCTACGCCATCAACCGGTTATATCTACACCGAATCCTCAAGAAGACATCATACGAACTCCTTACCGGTAAAAAGCCCAATATTTCATATTTTAGAGTCTTTGGCAGCAAATGCTTTATACTTGTTAAAAGAGGTAGAAAATCTAAATTTGCTCCTAAGACTGTAGAAGGCTTTTTACTTGGTTATGACTCAAACACAAGGGCATATAGGGTCTTTAACAAGTCCACTGGACTAGTTGAAGTCTCATGTGACGTTGTGTTTGATGAGACTAACGGCTCTCAAGTAGAGCAAGTTGATCTTGATGAGATAGGTGAAGAAGAGGCTCCATGCATCGCGCTAAGGAACATGTCCATTGGGGATGTATGTCCTAAGGAATCCGAAGAGCCTCCAAATGCACAAGATCAACCTTCCTCCTCCACGCAAGCATCTCCACCAACTCAAAATAAGGATGAAGCTCAAGTTGATGAAGTAGAAGATCAAGCAAATGAACCACCTCAAGATAATGGCAATGATCAAGGGGGAGATGCAAATGAGGAAGACAAGGAAGAAGAGGAACAAAGGCCGCCACACCCAAGAGTCCACCAAGCAATCCAACGAGATCACCCCGTAGACACCATCCTCGGCGACATTCACAAGGGGGTAATTACTCGATCTCGTGTTGCCCATTTTTGTGAACATTACTCGTTTGTTTCCTCTATTGAGCCACACAGGGTAGAGGAAGCACTCCTAGATTCGGATTGGGTGGTGGCGATGCAAGAGGAGCTCAACAACTTCACAAGAAATAAGGTATGGCATTTAGTTCCACGTCCTAACCAAAATGTTGTAGGAACCAAATGGGTCTTCCGCAACAAGCAAGATGAGCATGGTGTGGTGACAAGGAACAAAGCTCGACTTGTGGCCAAAGGATACTCCCAAGTCGAAGGTTTGGATTTCGGTGAAACCTATGCACCCGTAGCTAGGCTTGAGTCAATTCGCATATTATTAGCCTATGCTACTTACCATGGCTTTAAGCTTTATCAAATGGACGTGAAAAGTGCCTTCCTCAATGGACCAATCAAGGAAGAGGTCTATGTTGAGCAACCTCCCGGCTTTGAAGACAGTGAGTATCCTAACCATGTCTATAAGCTCTCTAAGGCGCTTTATGGGCTCAAGCAAGCCCCAAGAGCATGGTATGAATGCCTTAGAGATTTTCTTATTGCAAATGGATTCAAAGTCGGCAAGGCCGATCCTACACTCTTTACTAAAACTCTTGAAAATGACTTGTTTGTATGCCAAATTTATGTTGATGATATTATATTTGGGTCTACTAACGAGTCTACATGTGAAGAGTTTAGTAGGATCATGACACAGAAATTCGAGATGTCTATGATGGGGGAGTTGAAGTATTTTCTAGGATTCCAAGTCAAACAACTCCAAGAGGGCACCTTCATTAGCCAAACAAAGTACACTCAAGACATTCTAACCAAGTTTGGGATGAAGGATGCCAAACCCATCAAGACACCCATGGGAACTAATGAGCATCTCGACCTCGACACAGGAGGTAAGTCCGTGGATCAAAAGGTATACCGGTCGATGATAGGTTCATTACTTTACTTATGTGCATCTCGACCAGACATTATGCTTTCCGTATGCATGTGTGCAAGATTCCAAGCCAACCCTAAGGAAGCTCACCTTACGGCCGTAAAACGAATCTTGAGATATTTGGCTTATACTCCTAAGTTTGGGCTTTGGTATCCTAGAGGATCCACATTTGATTTGATTGGTTATTCGGATGCCGATTGGGCGGGGTGTAAAATCAATAGGAAGAGCACATCGGGGACTTGCCAGTTCTTGGGAAGATCCTTGGTGTCTTGGGCTTCAAAGAAGCAAAATTCGGTCGCTCTTTCCACCGCCGAAGCCGAGTACATTGCCGCAGGCCATTGTTGCGCGCAACTACTTTGGATGAGGCAAACCCTGCGGGACTACGGTTACAAATTAACCAAAGTTCCTTTGCTATGTGATAATGAGAGTGCAATCAAAATGGCCGATAATCCCGTCGAGCATAGCCGCACTAAGCACATAGCCATTCGGTATCACTTTTTGAGGGATCACCAACAAAAGGGAGATATCGAGATTTCATACATTAATACTAAAGATCAATTAGCCGATATCTTTACCAAGCCTCTTGATGAACAATCTTTTAACAAACTTAGGCATGAGCTAAATATTCTTGATTCTAGGAATTTCTTTTGTTAGCTTGCACTCATAGCTCATTTGTATACCTTTGATCATATCTCTTTCATATGCTATGACTAATGTGCTTTCAAGTCTATTTCAAACCAAGTCATAGGTGTATTGAAAGGGAATTGGAGTCTTCAGGCGAAGACAAAGGCTTCCACTACGTAACTCATCCTTCGCCGTCGCTCCAAGCAACTCTCCGTTCTAGGGGGAGAAAACATGAGCACCAAGCAAAAGGACTTCTTCTTTGGTATAATCTTAACTCATTTATTTATGACCAAAGAGGAAGATAGCGCTTTAAGGGCTCTAATGATTCCGTTTTTGGCGATTCATGCCAAAAAGGGGGAGAAATGAGCCCAAAGCAAAAGGACCGCACCACCACCTATTTCAAATTTCAAAAAACTCAGTGTTGAATATTTTTCAATTGGTATCCTATTGTGTTCAAAAGGGGGAGAAAGTAGTATTTCAAAATGATACATCAAAACCCTCTTGAACACTAAGAGGAGGATCTCATTTAGGGGGAGTTTTGTTTAGTCAAAGGAAAAGCATTTGAAACAGGGGGAGAAAATTTCAAATCTTGAAAATGCTTTGCAAAATCTTATTCATTTGCCTTTGACTATTTGCAAAAGAACTTTGAAATGGATTTACAAAAGAATTTGCAAAAACAAAACATGTGGTGCAAACGTGGTCCAAAATGTTATATAAGAATGAAACAATCCATGCATATCTTGTAAGTATTTATATTGGCTTAATTCCAAGCAACCTTTACACTTACTTTATGCAAACTAGTTCAATTATGCACTTCTATATTTGCTTTGGTTTGTGTTGGCATCAATCACCAAAAAGGGGGAGATTGAAAGGGAATTAGGCTTACACCTAGTTCCTATATATTTTTGGTGGTTGAATTGCCCAACACAAACAAATTGGACTAACTAGTTTGCCCAAGTGTATAGACTATACAGGTGTAAAAGGTTCACACACAGCCAATAAAAAGACCAAGTTTTGGATTCAACAAAGGAGCAAAGTGGCAACCGAAGGCCCTCTGGTCTGGGAGCACCGGACTGTCCGGTGTACACCGGACAGTGTCCGGTGCACCACCGGACAGTGTCCGGTGCACCAGAGGACTCCAACACGAACTCGCCACCTTCGGGAATTTTCCAGGCCGGCGCGCTATAATTCACCGGACTGTCCGGTGTACACCGGACAGTGTCCGGTGCTCCAAGGAAGCGCGGCCTCAGGAACTCGCCAGCCTCGGGATTTCACTTCAGCTGCTCTGCTAAAATTCACCGGACTGTCCGGTGTGCACCGGACTGTCCGGTGTGCACCGGACTGTCCGGTGTACCAGCGGAGCAACGGCTATCTCCGCGCCAACGGCTCTCTGCCGCGCATTTAATGCGCGCTCTGCGCGCGCAGATGTCAGGCGCGCCCATTCCGGCACACCGGACAAGGAACAGTAGATGTCCGGTGTGCACCGGACACCCAGGCGGGCCCACAAGTCAGAAGCTCCAACGGCTAGAATCCAACGGCAATGATGACGTGGCGGGGGCACCGGACTGTCCGGTGTGCACCGGACTGTCCGGTGTGCCATCGCGCAGACAGCCTCCCAACGGCCACATTTGGTGGTTGGGGCTATAAATACCCCAACCACCCCACCATTCATTGCATCCAAGTTTTCCACTTCCCAACTACTACAAGAGCTCTAGCATTCAATTCTAGACACACCTAAGAGATCAAATCCTCTCCAATTTCCACACAACGCCATAGTGACTAGAGAGAGTGATTTGCTTGTGTTCTTTCGAGCTCTTGCGCTTGGATTGCTTTCTTCTTTCTTGATCCGTTCTTTGCAATCAAACACACTTGTAATTGAGGCAAGAGACACCAATCTTGTGGTGGTCCTTGTGGGAACTTTGTGTTCCAAGTGATTGAGAAGAGAAAGCTCACTCGATCCGTGGATCGTTTGAGAGAGGGAAGGGTTGAAAGAGACCCGGCCTTTGTGGCCTCCTCAACGGGGAGTAGGTTTGCAAGAACCGAACCTCGGTAAAACAAATCTCCGTGTCTCACTTGCTTATTCGCTTGGGATTTGTTTTTGCGCCCCCTCTCGCGGACTCATTTCTTTATTACTAACGCTAACCCCGGCTTGTAGTTGTGTTTATATTTGTAAATTTCAGTTTCGCCCTATTCACCCCCCCTCTAGGCGACTTTCATCAGTGTAGGGAGGTCCTTGGTTGATTTTGCTGCGATGGCGGTCAGGCAAGGGATCCCTGCATTGGAGCTTCCTATAACTGTAGCGGGTTTTCTGAAGCTAGTGGAACTTTGTAAAGGCCTCGTAGTGTTACCCTGCCTCGCCTCCTCGGTAGAGGTGTATGGGAAGTCGCGATCCCTTGGCAGATGGGTAACATGACTTGTGGGTAAAGATGTGCAACCTCTGCAGAGTGTAAAACTGGTATACTAGCCGTGCTCACGGTCATGAGCAGCTCGGACCCTCACATGATTAACTTATGGAACTAAATTCAATTTGTCATATGCATTGCATCGCAGGTGATGTTGTTACTTTCGTTCTACTACTTAATTGGGTTGGTATTTACTTATACTTAGTAATTGCTAATAAAATTTTGACCAACTTTAAAAGCAATGCTCAGCTCTAACCATCCTCTTTGGTAAGCCTTACACTTCATGTGAGCTCCCACCTTTGGCGAGTTCATGCACATTATTCCCCACAACTTGTTGAGCGATGAACGTATGTGAGCTCACTCTTGCTGTCTCACACCCCCCACAGGGTCAAGAACAGGTACCGCAAGATGAGGCGTTTGGAGGATGCTGTGACGAGTTCGTGAGAGGTCTAGGCCGTCGTCTCCCAGTCAACTTTGGGTTGCTGGACCGTTGTCTCCATATAATGTAATTATTTATTTATTTTGTACAAAACTACGATTATATAGTAAAGATGTGACATTCGATCCTGTGCCATCATTCATCATATGTGTGAGACTTGGTCCCAGCACACCTGGTGATTATGTTCGCGCCCGGGTTTTGGTGCCCCCGAAACCCGGGTGTGACACAAGCGGCGGCGTCCCCGAGGTCCCGAGGAGGCGGCACTTCCAAGGCCGGCGAGCAAGCGACGCCCGTCGACGTGCGAGTAGCGACGGCGACGCATGAGGCGCGATGTTCGAGCGAGCGGTGTCACAGAAGGGCCGAGATGCACGCAGCGATGATCGCGCGTGATATCCTCCGACCCGGCGCAGTTTTCTTTTCGATTATTGTGTTTTATGCCTACCACATGTATTATTTACGCCAACAATTATACGATTTTATGCTTAAACATGGAGTTTGTATATCAGTTTACTGCATGCACATTGGAAAGACAATTCCTTGATTTATGTTGTTCGTAATTTGTGCGCATGCAATGGAAGCTCCCACGATTTTTGCCATAATTTTTGGATCTGTATAAAAATAGAAACCGCATGCATGGGGCTGCCATGTTTTCGGATCTGTCATAAAAATAGGATAGTAATAACAACCTACTAGAGTTATCAACCTCTCACATTGACTCGGTATTTACGCTTATAATTGAGGGATTTTATGCTCAAAACTTAAGGTTTTTACGCTCCACCGAAGATACGTCCACCAGTGAACAACATGCCAGATTTTTTACGTAGTATACCGAATTGCATAATTATCTACAAAGTGTGACATATTTAGTATCGGTATATATCATAAAATGGTCATTACGAGTCTAGCTGCATGGCTGTTGCAGCGATCCTAAATTTATGGTGGAAATAAAGCATTTAACATAAAAACCGCCACACATCTTTCCTAAATTTACGCGCATGCAAGGGAACGTGTTTGACTCATGCATGCATTTTGCCATAATTTTTGGATCTGTATAACCGCATGCATGCGGCTGCCATGTTTTTCGGATCTGCCATAAAAATAGGATCGTAATAACAACCTACTAGAGCTATCAACCTCTCACATTGGCTCGGTATTTACGCTTATAATGGAAGGATTTTATGCTCAAAACTTAAGGTTATTACGCTCCAACCCGGAGATGCGTCCACCAGTGAACAACTATGTCAGATTTTTTACGCAGTGTAATAAATTGCATAAATAGCTACACCATGTAGTATAATTTGTATCAATATATATCATAAACTAGATATAATGTGTTTAGGTGCATGTCTGTTGGAGGGATCCTATATTTATGAAGGAAATAGAACATTAAATACGATTTTTTGTTTCTATGTGTGCAATTCATTTCCTTTCATTGCACATTATTTTCATCATAAATTCGTGTGCATGCAGGTGGTAACATATTTTTACGCAGTATACCGAATTGCATAATTATCTACACAGGGTAGCATATTTAGTAGCAGTATATATCATAAAATGGTCCTTACGAGTCTAGTTGCATGGCTGTTGCAGCGATCCTAAATTAATGGAGAAAATAAAGCATTTAAAAATAAAAACTGCCACACATATCTTTCCTAAATTTATGCGCATGCAAGAGACATGTTTGACTCATGCATGCATTTCTTTTTTGCGCGCACAGACGTGGGCGCGGGTGGTGCAACCGACAGCCTGGTTCAGTTGGTGCGCTGGGTTGAACCAGGTTGCAGGGATAATCATCGACCTGGACTTACTTTAACTATTAGAAGCTCAGGGCTCCCGTTATAACTACCATATATATATATATATATATATATATATATATATATATATATATATATATATATATATATATATATATATATATATATATATATATATATATATATATATATATCTACTACACCTTAAGTACCTAGCGAGGGCGTCCACCAGGCATCCGTGCCCCCGCCAGTCCGCCACCAACGCACGCGCGACGCCTCCAACTGCGACCGAGCCATTAGCGCCTACGTCTGCGCCGCGCCTCCCATCAACGGCGCGCCTCCACTGGAGTCATCTTCGCCCCCAAATCCCAGCGCCCTTCCCCAGTCCGCCTTCAATGCCGATGGAGCCATCCTCGCCCCAACTCACCGTCGACGCTACCATGGCTACGTCGTACTCTCCTCCCTCGCCCACACCCCCCTCTCTCTGTCAATCGCCCGCGAAACCCTAGGATATTCTTGCCTCGCGTGCAGCTGCGCTAGACCTCCTCCCTCACTCATCCCCCGCGCGCAGCCGCCACGCCATCGACCCCGGCTGCCGCAGTCCGCAACGCCCTCCTATGCGGCAGGCATTCACGTGGGGTACGAGTCCTCTACGCCGAAGCATGCCTCCGTCCCCGCCATGGATGCAGTGGCGAAGGACCTTCCTGGACATGGAGAATAGCTTGCTCGGATCTTCCTCCACCGTCCTCCCATGGGGCTGTCGGAGATTCCAGGATTTTGCACTATCTTGTTCCTCCTCAAAGTTTCTCCCGGGATGTTTGCCTTAATCCTGTGATTGGGCAGTGGGGCATAGTTGAGCTATATAAATCCGGATACACTGTTTTGATGCAGTGCTCAGGGATAGAAGGATTATAGGAGGGGGAAGGTACAAGATGAGTTCCGCGAAAGCAAACAGGGGTCTGGTATTTGTTCTTCTGCTTATTGTTTTGCCTGCGCTTTCGATCGGTACACACGCATGTTGATTTCCTGGCCTGTTCAATCTATTGTTGTTTTTATTTTTTGTAATTTCCTTGTTTTTTCCTTATATTGTACGAGCTACACAAAGAGAAAAACAATGAACTCAGAACTTGTTAAGAAATAATTAGTATGTAGTATTGGAAATATGTAATATTTTTCAGGCATGCAGAAGTGAATGGTTTGATTCACTGGTCTCCTAAAATTTGCTTTTGCAGGAGAAAGGAAGTTGCGCGATGAAAAGTATCACAAGTTATATATTCTGTCAGGTAATTTTCTGACAACTTATACTAATCTACGAATCCATATTCTTATAAGTTTGAAAGCGATCTTCCAAGCCTCGCTCCAAGCTTATACCCAACTAACACTCACATTGCTGCTTGGCTCTTCTTTGTACCAAGAAGGTTAATACATGCTCACCCTATGGATAGCGTGCATATAAATAGTCCTGTATAGAATGTGTTGAGATGTCACCCCTTCAGAAACAGTGGGCACTCTGTGTTAATTTTCTTATTAGTTTGGATGTACCCACATTTTTAAACCTTTTATTTTCTCTAAGCTTCAAACCCCGCATGGATCTTGGAGCTGCCAAACGTGCCATTGTTTTATAATTTTTTTGGTTTTTTACTAGATACTACAAGTGGATTTTATAGCGGACTTTTTAGAATCTGAATTTAGCCCCATTACATTTATCGCTTTTCTAGATACACTGGTTTTAATATGTATTTGTAGATAATATGTAGCTAGGTTAATAACAAAATCTACGTCTGTAGAAAAAGTCAAAAGGCCTTACAATTTGGAATAGAGTTGATGCATTGGAGCTTGCTAATTATTTCTTAACAAGTTCTGAGTTCATTGTTTTTCTCTTTGTGTAGCTCGTACAGTATAAGGAAAAAACAAGGAAATTATAGAAAAATAAAAACAACAATAGATTGCTATCACGCTTATGTACTGTAGTTACGTGAAGCTGGAAACATTTTAATATGTTTGTTTGGTCTCCTTACATCTAAAAATAGTGATTTAGGAAATTGAAGGGAAAAACTTTGCTTTAATTTGTGCGAGGCTACCTTGGACGCCAGCTTTGATCAGGTGATCATTACATGGATTAGATTTTGCCTCTCCAACTCAACTCCTTTTCAATGCTCCATTGCTCCCATTCACGCACTCGCCATGACCTGTACACCTTTAATTGCTTCTTCAGAGTTATTTAGTTGTTCATCATCTCTAAAGATGCTGACATGGAATATGGCCAATATTTTATTTAGTTGTTCATCTTCAGAAGTTTCAGTCTAAGATCTTGCAGCTTCGTGCTGCTTCACGGAATATGGCCAACATTGTAAAAATCATTACGACACCAAAAACCGCTTATGATTTTGAGGTTTCTTGGAGAGCTCTTTCTGGTCGCAATGCTTAGCAAATACAGTTACTAAAGGTTTGTTTCCAGCTACCTATTTTTTTTTACTGGCACCATTGTTCTACGTGTAATTTCCTACCTGTTTGTTTTGAAGCAGTCGATTCCACCATCAAGCCTACCAGAGATTTTCAAGAGCACATTTTCTGCACCTTTTCTTATTGACATCGTTAAGTGAGCAACCTCAACTTTCGGGTAGGGTCACATGTTATATGTCCTTTTGCCCTATGCCATTCTGGGTTCATGTTTGTTATACATAACTATTATCTGGGTTCATGTTATACATAACTATTGTTTACATGCTTAAGGATGCAGCGATATTAGCTATCAGTATTTTGGAGAATTTGGCTCCAGTTTCACGTTTCGACTTGATAATCATGTGCCTGCCAGTGTTTGTTATAAATAACCCATTGATGCTGAATGATCAGATTTTAATGTGTACGGTTATGATTTATCTCTTCTCATCAAATAATGTGAGATATTGAGCTGAATGATAAATTATGTCTTGTTCATCTCCATGTAATCATTATGCACTAACGTTTTAATAACTAAAGCATAGGACGACAAATAGTGTTTCTACATCTTAATTTATCTTGTCATTACATGTTAACTTCGTAGCAAAGTACGAGCATACACCTATCAGAGTTTAAGAGTGTATGAGCATTGCATTGGAAAAAATGTTTATCTCAGCTCAGAAGGGTTACCCTACATCTTTTTTGGATAGAAAGTTGAGAGTTATCCTATTGAACTGAGATAAACCTTAAACAATGTTATATATAAATGCGTCATGATCGGTGAATGGAATTTGTTAGGGTGAGTAGAGTACGTTTGTTTCATGTTAAAACATACATTTCAGTTACATAATAAAAAATCGACGTTTTGTTCTTTTATGTCTTGGACATAGGATGCAAATATTCTTCGGAGCAACTTGGTGATCGATCTGTTAAGTTATGAGGACAATTCGTACCGATATGTCATCCTTGCAAACATACAACAGAGACTTATCAATATCGCTAAAAATAATAGATTAGTGTACGATTGTCGATATATTTGCCCATCATTCAAAATATTATATTGATTCTTTAGAAATAATTTATGTGATATTATAGTATTTGTTCGACGTCATTTCATTTTATTTGAGTCAATATAATATTAATGTTACGGTGATATTTTGCCACACAGATTTTCTACATCATAGTGATGTTTGTCGTTCTGTATCTATATTTTATACTAATTTTTAGCTCTCGTAGCAACGTACGGGTATATACATAGTATATGTTTAAGATGTGTTCTCTCTGATGCCTTTCACTTGCACTCTCTCTTTTCCCCTTAGTCTGCAACTATGAATCCTATAGTCAGTAGCAAGTAGTGACAATAGCAACCTTTGGCTGAATAGTTCGCATTTGTTGTTGAATTCGTTGGCATATTACTTCGCTAAATAATTGTCTCTTGTTAATTTGTATATTACTCAGGTTACAAGGAGTGTAGATACTGCATCTAGACAACTGAGTTCGCAAAAGCAAAAAACTATTGATGCCATTTTGAAGGCCAGGTATAGATGTCCTTCATTACCTTGTTTCAAAATACTTAGCTGAAATGGCGTCTTCACAATTACTTACAACGACGACATCATCGTTTCATAATTTCCTTTGCCTCATGTGCCAGAAAGACTTCTGATTGTTTTAGCTTTTGCCTTTTGTCTGCAGCGGATTGCCTTTGTCCATTGTGTTAGTAGGAGTTGGTGATGGTCCCTATGATTAGAGCAATACTTCTTTTTACGGGTGTTTTGCAAAAATTTAAGATATAAAAACCTTTGTATAAAAATGGCAATACCAATTTCCAATATATTTATTTGCACAAATGCACATCCAACACATCCTTCAAAAGTAGCATGTCTGTATGGATCTCCTTTGCTTTCATAATTTATTACCGCCTGATTTTAAGTGTAGGATTGCACTATCCCATTTAAACAAGGTTTATTTATGTGATATATATGAATTGTAAAAATGTACGAGCACCTAACAATTATTCATAAAAATCATATCTCTACTCCTATTAAGAGGCGGAGGATGGCATGCACAGGGGTGAGGCCATGCCGTGCCCCCTCGTCCTCTCGTCCCGTAGAAACCTCGACGTCGCTCCCCCCGCGCGAACTTAGTATCGACAGTTTTGCTCTTTCGGCTCGCTCGCCGTTTCATTTCGTTCCCCCATTCTTCTTGTACGCAACTGATTGTGACCCTCGCCTCCCACCACTGAAACTGCCCCCGCCCGCGCTACCTTGAGGACGCCGTCGACGACGATGTGGCGGAAGCATGCTAGGTCTGCTCCACATGCTCCTCTCGGTGTGCGACGGTGTCTGGTCCACCTCGTCGGCCCTTGGTGCTGTGACCTCCTCTGGGGACAACTCTAAAGGCTGTGACAGCCTACTCTGGTGGCACGACCTCGCATGCTGCCACGCTGGCAACGTCTCCATCATCGTCGCCTAGGCCAACCTGGTGCTTGAGGACCTTTATTATAACAGTGTAATACACATTTGTATATAAGTTATTATATGGTATTATAGGTTCCCGTTGCATCGCACGGACACTTACCTAGTGTATATATATATATATATATATATATACCAGATGCAAACTCATTCGTTTGCAGCCCATCATATTTATGATCTGCAGGCCCATATATATGGATAGAAATTATATGAGGGGCTACAACCCGACGAGTTTGCATTGGGTAATGGGTATGAAGAGATTTTTTCCCATTAATTAAATGATATAATCTGTATATTAGGAACTGCTTCATTTTTCTTGTATACAATAAACAGGTACTCTCAAACTCTGAGCTTCACTACAGCCGACTGAGTTTTCCAATGAGGCCCGCATATGCATGAACCCAACACAACACTTGAATAGGGTCCTAGCAGGTGAGGTTGTTCCCCGGGCCGACGCCGAACTGCTCGCAGTACTCCTTGTAGTAGCCCACGCGCGCGTTCACGGCGGCGGGGTTCTCGCCGTTGCACTCGAGGGCGCCGTTGATGGCACGGATAGTGGCGCCGAACCCCCGCGGCATGACCTGGTGCGCGTTGCTCATCCAGAACCAGAGCGCCGTCTTGAACGAGACCACGGGGTCCTGCGCCACCATGTCCGGGTTCCCCAGCCCGTCGAAGCCGACGCTCCTCCCGGCGGGACCGTAGTTGTAGTTCCACGAGACCTGCAGCGGGCCGCGTCCGTAGTACTTCTTCCCCGGGGCGCACGGCCACTGCGTGTTGCTCGAGTTGCAGTAGCTGTTGTTCTTGTTGACCTCGCTGACGTAGCAGAAATCTGTCGATCGGTATCAAGCCATATCAGCGGTACGGTATATGTGCGCGGGCAGTCATACATGACCCCACAGAAGAAAGATTGCATTCTGCAGTTAGGTGACGTGAGGTTCCAGTTCCATGAACACTTACGGCCGGTCTCGTGCGTGACGTGCGCGAAGAAGGCGGCGAGCTCGCGCTTGCCGTCGGCCTCCGATCCGGCACGGGCGAAGCCGGGGTACGAGCTGGCGGCGCTCAGGAACGCCCTTCGCGAGTAGAAGCTCAAGCTACTGCCCTCGCACCCGCTCCCGGCCTGGGACTTGATGCCGCTGAGAAATGCGTCGGTGACGACGCCACTCACGTTCGCGCCGCCGCTACCGGCGCCCCCGGCCGTGCACGGGCCGGACTGGCACGTGTTGCCATTGCAGTAGTCGAAGCTGGTGCCGCAGTAACCGAACTTGCTGCAGCAGTAGCCTGGCGGGCAGCTGCCGCAGTCGTTCTGCGCGGAGGCCGGAGCTGCGGCGCGGAGGAGCGCTAGCCCGATCAGAGCCAGGACGACGGTCAGGATCGTTGCCGAGTTTGCCATAGCCATGACCATGAATGATGATGATCTGTGTTTCAGGACTGAGATCAGGTGGTTGGAGACGGCACATGCGTTTATATTCATAAATTCATGGGCGCTCTACTCATATGGCCCCATCGTCTTCTCGATGCATGCATGTGGCGCTCCTCCCAGTCCCAGCTTTGTCACCGCTGTGGCGCTGTCGACCAACACGTAGGTACTATCGTGTGCCCTTTCTAGTCGTTTTTGGCGTCTAGGATAGGAAGATGATGATTGCTGCATGCCGAAGCTGGCACCGGGCGCCGTATATTGTTGCCCACCAGTTCAAAGCATCGTCACGCACTCACGCATGGGCAAACTTGCGTACGTGTTTCCACAATCCAATGTAACATAAACGCATAACCTAAGTGAATATGTAATGGGCTCCGGAGCGGCCGGCAAGAAAGCAGAACCTACAAATCTGGTTTTGTAGGTTGCGAGCCCAGTAAAGGACCGGGCCTACCTGTAACGGGCCATCAGAGGCCCAGATCATCCAGTGGAAAGCCTGTGCTCTCTTTGTGCTGCACCTGCACTGCTGCTGCTACTCCAGGCTTGGTTCTGCACGCTCGTCAGTACCGACCGTAAGAATACTTTGTGAATAAACTACGTGCAGTTTCCTGCACAGGAGAATCGTATCGCAACTCCCGGAAGGCAGAGGAGACGATATTGTGACAGCTGCCACTACCGCAAATCGATTCCAAGCCCACCGTCATGTGAGCCCCAGCCGGATCGAGCACCCTGAGTGGAAAGAAAATTCCAGATGAAGTATCCTGTCAGAAAAGAAAACGCCCGATCACTCTGGCACGAATACAGAGCCGACACGGGCAATTAATAAGCACCGCACTTGGCGCCCCCAAAAAACTAGTCGCCGACGAAGACCGATCCGCCAGCGCGAGCGCTCCGCCTCCGCCACGTACGCCGGTCCCTCCCCGAACGGCGACCGATCGGGGGGAACAGGCAGGCAGGCTACAGAGGAATCCTTCGGTTCCAACGGCCAGGCAAGGCGCAGGGGCGGCACGTGACCACGCGCGGTCGAGACGACGATTACCACCCCGGCCAGATGGAGCCTGCATGCCGGCCGGCTGCCACATCGTGATCAGAGGGCCATGGGCGCATGGCCTTCTGTCGCCGCGTTCTGCGGCGCCCGATCGATCGGAGGTTTACTGTTGCGCGAGCTAGCTGCGGACGCAACGCAAGCATGCATGGCCTCGCCTATAAGTGGATGGAACGGCACCGGTCCGGTCAGATTGAGCTAGCTCGTCGTCCCGGGTGAGCACCCGCTCTCGATCGACGTGTAGCTAGGAAACCAGAGCAGAGCTGACTGGCCTATACATACGTAGGCTACGAGGGGGTCGGATAACCGGAGATGGCGATCGATGAGCGGAGCGTGCACGGCGGCGCCGCACTGGTCCTGCGGCTGCTGGTCTGCGTCGTCGCGGCGCGGGCTGTCTCGGCCGTCGCCGATGGTGAGAGCCCCTGAACTGGAAGCTGTCATTATTTGTTGTTGTTGTTGCCGGTGCCCCTAGCTAGAACGAAATCTTCTTTAGCTGCCATGCCATATCCTCTAGCTAACACTCATGGCATTATGTCAAGATTTGGTGATTGTTGCTGATATTATTACCGAAAGTAGCAACAGTACCCGCACAAAATATGCTGCCATACATGCTGAAACTATTGTCGGCCGGGTTTTAATTAGACTAGCATGCGTTTTCGTACGTGGCCATTATATCACTTATGTTGTATCAGAAGAAGCCGCCATTATTTCTTTTCTTAAGCAACAAACACACACGTACGATAGGCAAGAAAAGGTTGCGCCATAAACATTTATTTACATTCTTCGATAAATTGTCATGCACCATAAATATTAATACAACTTTATATAAGTTATATATATGTGTGTGTGTGTGTGTTTCGGCATGGAGGGAATATGTTCGTTCATGTGAGCTCAAGTATCAGTTATTAAAAAAAAATCAACGTGTTGACTTATCAGTTAATGTTCCCAAAGGAACCATGGTTCTGCTATCTCGCGTGCTTATCAATATATGTATGTCAGACAAGCAGACCGTTCTGTTTGACTAGCACTAATAATTTACTCTCGTCATGCATGATTTGCCTCCTTATCTTTTTTACGATCTGCAACGGTTCGTGATGGGATATGATCTCAATTTGTTTGAGGTGATCACCGGCCGGCCACATGCACCCATCTGCATTGCTTGTCTTGCTGAAACTTGTACTGTTTCTCTGCCGACATCATGCAACGTGTAGAGGAGTATAATCAGCATACGGATCACAAGATAGCTGGCTCGATCAGCTGTTTCAGTGGCATGAATGAATCACAGGCTGACTCAATCAGCGTGCCACCGTGCCGTGCCGTGCAGGTCCTCTGCTGAACGGCAACTTCGAGGACCCGCCGAACCAGTCCCAGATGAGCGGGTCGGTGGTGACCGGGGAGCACGCGGTCTCCTACTGGAAGACGTCCGGCCACATCGAGTTCATATGCTCCGGCCAGAAGCAGGGGGACATGGTCCTGACGGTGCCGGACGGCTCGCACGCGCTGCGGCTGGGCAGCGGCGCCTCCATCCAGCAGCAGATCAGCCTCACGAAGGGCCTGTACTACTCCCTCACGTTCAGCGCGTCGCGCACCTGCTCCCAGAACGAGATGCTCAACGTGACGGCCGCCCCCGTGTCCGGCTCCCCCGCCCAGACCGGCGAGCTCCCCACCCAGACGGTGTACACCAGCAGCGGCTGGGACTCCTACTCCTGGGCCTTCAGGGCGGAGGCCGGTCTCATGTCCATCACAGTCACCCACAACTGCGGAGAAGAGGAAGATCCCGCGTGCGGCCCCATCGTCGACGCCTTTGCCATCAAGACGCTCAGCCAGCCTGAGGCCAGCCAGAGTAAGATCCACTCCACTTCATTCCAACGATCGGCTGTGCTGGTGGCTGCCTTGTTGCGTCGTTCTCTCCTCTCCTGATTTACTATATATAATACTGGCCCGCCCGGGCCCCGGCAGATAACATGCTGAGGAACGGGGACTTCGAGGAGGGCCCGTACATCCCGCCGGACTCGCAGTGGGGAGTGCTGGTGCCGCCGGTGGACGAGGACGACGTCTCCCCGCTGCCCGGGTGGAATATCATGGCGTACAAGAAGTCGGTCAAGTACATAGACTCGGCGCACTTCGCGGTGCCGCGCGGCGCGCGCGCCGTGGAGCTGGTGTCCGGCGTGGAGACCGCGCTCCTGCAGGAGGTGTACACCACCGTGGAAGGGAGCTGGTACAGGCTGGAGTTCTCGGCCGGGGACGCCGACGGGTGCGCGTCGTCGTATGATGACGGCTCCTCGTCCGGGATGAAGGTGAAGGCGTACGCGGGGACGGCCGAAACGACCGTGGACGTCGATTTCCGCGACGCCGGCGGTTCCAAGCGCGGGAAGATCGAGTTCAGGGCCACCGCCAGCCCCACCAGGGTGGTGTTCGTCAGCTTGGGCTACCACACCAAGTCCGACAACAGCGGCACGCTCTGCGGTCCCGTCGTAGACGACGTCTCGCTTGTCCCCATACCGCAGCCGTATGCTCGCCGCCTGCTTCTATAAGGCCTAACTCATGCTGCGTCTTTTTCTTTTTCTTTTTCTTTTTTGTAGAAGTACCCATGCAGCTTGGCCGCTTGGGTAATGGAGAGTGTGACTGTGCTGGTTTACTGGCCCATTTTGGCTTACCTTAATTTTGCACTACTACATTTATTCGTTTTTCTAGCTCATTAATGTGCGGTTATTTGACAAAACAAAATATGTACACCGAATTAAGTTCTTTTCATTAAAAATAGCACCGTAATCTTACTATTACTAGCTAGAGGCAGCATGTTAGCTCTCAAAACACGGATCAGAAAAAAATCTAAAAATTCTCATAAGACCTTGTTCGGTTATTCCTATTACACATGAGTTAGATGTAATTGTTAAAAATTATGAAAGATTTTAATTTATTTGGGATTTAATCTCACTCAACCTCACTCAATCTATATGGATTGAGAGCAAAACGAACAAACTCTAATAAAGTGTAGCCCAACCTACGACGGGGTGGAGGAAAGAATACCGAATAAATCGATATGACGAGGAATGTGTGTAATCGGTGTCATCCGCAATGATGGATAATTTTCAGTTTTTCACCTAAATTTACCAGGACGTATAAAACAAGAGTTTGTGAGGCACTATTAGGGCTAGTTTAGAAACTCAAATCCGTTTCGGGATTGAAGGTGATTGAAAAGCAAATTAGTTCATTCTCATATCAATCCCCTCCAATCTCAAAGGGGATTTGAGGTTCCCAAATTAGCCTTAGGACTGATTTGGTGATAAGGTGTCACAAGAGGAACCATAAGATTCCACCCCATGAATCCCCTTGTGATCCTTGGTCTGAAAGGGGGCAGAACGTCCCTACATCTAGTCATCGACGGCTTGCGCTACCGATACCATTGATGATTAAACTCGTAGTTTGGGTTACAAGTAGTCGGTGCTCCTATCGGGGTGGATTGGAGCTTATGAGCTGAGAGGTGGAGTCCTAACTAAGTCTTGGCTTGACGTGGCTCTAACCTACTGGTCCTTGTTGGTTCTCCTCCTCCTGTTCACCCTTGTGAGTTCGTCTCCGTCTGAAGGTGTCTAGTCATCTCCAAGTCGATCTCTTCTCTCTGTCTCAATTCACCGCCCTGTTCTGAGGTGACCCTCCCCCTTTTATAGGCCGGGAGAAGGGTCGGCAAGTGATGGATTCTCTAGGAAGGAGTCGTAAGGCAACGTTTTACCCTGGGTGAGTCCATCCGTACTCGTGGGGCCCAGGGGTGCCTGGTTGTCGCGTATTTTATGTAGCGGATGACGTGGGGGCGGCGATGGTCCAAGGCGTCATTATTTCGGCTACGTCGACCCCTGACTTTCGTAGCCTGGATCTAGGTGTAGCCCGTCATGTAGTGCCATGTGGGAGGTGTGCGCACTTAGGCCTAGCTCGATAGGCCATGAGTTCGTCGTAGACTGAGGGGCGCGTGGGCTGTTAATGCATCGCAGTTCGGGGGGGTCATGAGTGTTATGCGGCCCGAGGGGTTCATAGGTCATGAGTGGGAAGCGGACCGTGCCCACGCTGTCACTCGGTGCCAGGCCTGATTAATGCGGCCAGTCATTTATGGCGGGCCAGTCCGAGGCCGGGTGCGAGATCCACTCGAGTAGTTCCTTTCCGACACACCTGTCCTCCCTTGTCAGGCTCCACCATGCACGGTCCCAAGCTCGGTGTCGCGGGGTATCGACCGAGAACGAGTCCTTCCAGGGTTGGCACATCTATCTCTTCGGATTGACTAACGGGTCCCAGTGATTAGGGGCTCTTTCCTTAGCGCGCTCATTAACATGTGGGTCCTAGGGTCCGGGGGTCATTCCCCCGACACAGATCCATATATATATGGAGTACAATTGATAGTGCGCTTCACCGATCGAACCAATCAAATTATTTATCAATGTCTTACTTTCTTGCTCTAGGAGCAGCAGTAATTAGTCTTTTTTATCTACGTCTTTACCTCTCTGTGACTCTACGTCGTCTTGAGACGTCTTGAGTGTCCTACCGACTATAAAGCAAACCTTATAATCGCTCCTCCCTGACGGGATTATTTCGAGAAGACGAGATCTAGGTGTTGTAGACGACCGCCGCCGTTGCCTTCGTGCACGCGTGGGCCATCAGACCCTAGGGACGGATCGTCCAACTCTACCGTGCACTCTTGCTGCACGATCACAGACCGTCTAGCCCCGTAATATGACCGTCTGTCACCACAGAGAGACCATCAAACAGAACAAACCCTAATGTTTGGTCCCGATTCGGGTCCAACATAATCATTCCGTTTTCTCTGACTCTTTAAAGCTGTGATTAGTTTCGCTACCGTAGGAGCGAACTTGAGGTTGGGAGCGCAAATAACTGGCGGTGCGTCGAGCACTAGCTCTGCAGTCTGCACTTGCCCGGCGCCTTGGTACTACCCCCGACCCCGAGCTCTGAAATGGGCCATAAACAACTCCGTGATTCTGGACGGCCATGTGAGAGCACGCGGGCGTACCAAGCACGCCGTCCCCAGTCACCACCCGGCCGAGGAGAGGAGGTCGAACGGCCATTCCTTACCCACACCGCGCTTCAGGTGTCAGGAGTCAGGACCCGCCGGTGATGCGCTGCTAACCACCTCGTTCGTGGAAGCGCCCGCGGATCCGGCGCACGTTTCGCTCTGTCGGCCTGACGAGGACGCGCCTCGGCCAGGCCAACATCGCTGCCATGATTGGGTGTTCCAACGACGAGACAGAGTTCTCTACGCCACACGTCCCCCTATAAGTGCAAGCTTGAAAATAGCTATCGACACGAACTCAGTGTGCTCATAGGTTCCTGACGTACGTATCTCAGTTGCGTTCGAGCGTTGTGGACTTGTGGTGGTTTCCTTCCTGCGCCGGAGAAGGTAGACGATGGGAAGGGGAAGCGATGCAGTGCCGGACGCCCGTCGAGCTGCGCTGCTCTTGATCGTCTGCTTGGCGGCTCGAGCGGCTTCTGCGATCCAGGATGGTAAGAGGTGGCAACTGTGCTGTGTTTCGTGAACTCTCTCCACGCCGTAAACAACTAGTTCGTAGCTTATGTTTGATTTTTCTTTCGAGCTATACTTTTATTGTCAAACTGAAATTGGGGGCCGGGGATCATCTCCTGCAGTCCGATCCATTTCTAACGATGCTAGTTCAGAATTCAGATTAGGCGCGTGGCCTACTGGCGTCTCATTGCCAAGGTGTTTGCTAAGCTGAAATGTCAGTTCTAACTGCGCGGTTCAATGGTTCATGCTCAGGCCTGTTGCCGAACGGCAACTTCGAGGAGGCGCCGCCCAAGTCGCAGCTCAACGGCACGAGGGTGATGGGGCGCAACGCGATACCGCACTGGGAGATCTCCGGGTACGTGGAGTACATCGGGTCGGGCCAGAAGCAGGGCGACATGCTGCTGCCGGTGCCGGAGGGCGCGTACGCCGTGCGGCTGGGGAACGAGGCATCCATCCAGCAGCGCCTCGCCGTGACGCCGGGCGCGCGCTACTCCATCACCTTCAGCGCGGCGCGCACCTGCGCCCAGGCCGAGCAGCTCAACGTGACGGTCGCCCCCGAGTCGGACGTACTCCCGATCCAGACGGTCTACACCAGCAGCGGGTGGGACTCCTACTCCTGGGCCTTCCAGGCCGCGGGCAGCGTCGTGACCCTGATCGTCCACAACCCCGGCGTCGCCGAGGACGCAGCCTGCGGCCCCCTCATCGATCTGTTTGCCATTAAGACCATGCCGACTCCTCGGAGCAGCAAGAGTGAGATTTCTCTCTAGCACCTTCCGAACCGAAGCCACGAGACGCTGAAGGAATGGCTAAATTTTCCTGCAGATAATATGCTGAAGAACGGGGACTTCGAGGACGGTCCGTACATCTTCCCCAACACGCAGTGGGGGGTGCTGGTGCCGCCGATGGACGAGGACGACTACTCCCCGCTGGCCCCGTGGATGGTCCTGTCGTCCACCAAGTCGGTGAAGTACGTGGACGCGCCGCACCACGCCGTGCCGCACGGCGCCCGCGCCGTGGAGCTGGTGTCCGGCATGGAGACAGCGCTGGTGCAGAACGTGGCCACCGTTCCCGGACAGCTCTACAGGCTCCAGTTCTCGGCCGGGGACGCCGGCAACGGCTGCGTGGGCTCCATGACCGTCCAGGCGTACGCCGCGCGGGGCAGCGTGAAGGTGCCGTACCAGTCCCAGGGCAAGGGCGGCCACACGCGCGGCGTGCTGGACTTCGCGGCGGTCGCGGACCAGACCAGGGTGGTGTTCGTCAGCATGGGCTACATCATGAAGCCCGACGGCACGCTCTGCGGACCCGTCGTCGACGACGTCTCGCTTGTCTCCACGCGGAACCATCCTGCTCGCCGCTTGCTTCTGTGATGCTACCGACAAGATTCGTTCATGGGTTAATGTGAATGGCTGTGAGTGTGCTCGAACTCGAATGCTCGGGCTTCATTTAACCAGATCTGGGTAGATTCCACGGCCATCACATGTATTTGCATCGCTGTTTTGTCTTTCTTGGCCAAATGTACTTGCTTCGTTGTAGTTGTATAGACTATGTATGCTTCGACGGGTGTCCATCAGACCGTGTTTACTGGTACATTGGTGTTTGATTGCCTTCGTCCGTAATCGATCACACTTCGTGTGTTTGGTTGCACGTCCGATGATAGCCTGACTCACTACATACGTTGACTCTCTAAATGTGTTCGGTTACCCGTATGAAGATGATTAAGCATGTATGCATCGATGCAAGTTACTTATTTGCAGAAGTCTTTTACCTTAATGTCGAGATACGTGCGAAAGTGCCATATGTGTTGGGCCATGCTCACGTGAGTCCGGCTATACAGACACAGGCATCCAATCAGCGCCACTGTAAATACATATCGGCATATACAACGTCGATCCCCTTCCCAACCCAACTCTTACATTGGGCTTGTTCGTTTTGCTCTTAATCAATATAAATTGTATGAGGTTAAATAAATTTAAATCCTAAATAATTCAAAATCTTTCATGATTCAAAATGAATTATGAGTAGCAACGAAGAAATATATTTCCTTACATTTTTTTTTTGTAATTTTTGTGGCGTAGTAACTCACGTGCATTTAATTAACTAGTTAAAAAGTGGCTCTGCATTGACCACTCAGGACTGTTGGGTTTTAGCCATTTGGTAACCCCGAAGATTTTAAATGTCCATTCAATCACTGTTACTATACAAACTACTCCTAAAACAACTCAGGACCATGTGAGCAGACGCAGGTTTTAGCCGCGCCATCCCCAGTCACCACCCGACCAGTGAACGCGGCACCGAATCGCACAGGAAGGAGGATACCCTGCTATCCGAGGCACAGCACTTTTTCCGCCGGAGAAGACAGCTGAAGAGAGGGGAAAGGGATATGGTGCAGAACGCTCCCTACGCTGCACTGTTCTTGCTCGTCGCCTTGTTGCCCGAGCAGCTTTGGCCATCCCGGATGGTGAGAACTTTGGAAAAATCTTTTCAGTTTTCGATAAACAAATAGGGTGTCTCATGAGTGGTGTGATCAAAATTTTCTGACGACGCCAGTTTTTCTCATGGCACTTGGCAGGCACGTGACACCCCGTCTCGTGCTATGCCACACACGAATGGAGAAATTTGCCATTATGGAAATCATCAGGCGCGGCTTCGACGTTTTGGAGACGTAGGCGAGGGATTCGCTGTTATGAAAAACTTAGGGACAACCCACACTTCAAAATGGACATGACCACGCCATTACATGGATCGAAAAACGATTAGTATCGTTGATACCGTTGCCGTCTCCAGCGCCGTGAGCGTCGTCGAGGTGTTCGTTCTCTCCTCCTCCTAGCAGACATCTTCCTTCTCTCCTCTCTCACACAGGTGTCTCTCCTATCTCGCACCAGAGGCGGCCTCCCTGCTCGCACCATCTCGCTCGCACCAGTGACCTCACTGCTCGCAGCATAGCCGAACCAGAGAGCTGTCTCGCAGCAGAGATTCCCCCCCCCCAACTCTCCCCACCGACGCGAGATCCGCACGCATGCCGGTCGCCGTTGTCTGGGGCCTGATTCAACAGCGCCGCCCGTGAGTTTGTGATTGTTGTTCTTCATTCATTGAACTTCTCTTCCTCAGTCGTACCCTACCCCAACCAGATCTAGCTCGTTGTAATTGTGCAGTGTGTGCAGCATGGATGATTTGGAGCTGTTTAATGACGCAGGCATTGTGATTTCTTCGCCCCAAGGTACTTATTATTGGTCGGCCGTGGTATGAATCGTGTACATTGAACCATTGATGTTGTAAATGTTTGGTTGAATTATTGGCAGGTGCCGTAATGTCTTCACCGCCTAGTTCAAGTTCCTTACCACTAGTTCCATTAGGTGGTAATACTGCTAATAAGGTTAGTTTTGCTTCATTTTTGTACACTAGTGTGGTTAGGATTGTATGTGAGTTCACTTAGTCATGCAGGTCAATGATTGGGAATCTTTTGTACTATCTGATTTTTGGGATGAGGAAGGGAGACATGATGTTCCAAGTGAGATGGAGATGTATTCTCAACTAGGACTCAATGAAGAGGACAAGGCAAAGGAAAATAAAATAGATGAAGCTGGTTTAGGAGGTACAAGTAATGTGGATCAATCGGAGTGAAAGGGAAATAAGCTTACACCTTTTCCTAATTGATTTTGATGGTTGAATTGCCCAACACAAATAATTGGACTAACTAGTTTGCTCTAGATTATAAGTTTTACAGGTGCCAAAGGTTCACAATAGACCAATAAAATGACCAAGAAAGGGTTCAAACAAAGAGAGCCAAAGACAACCGAAGTGTGCCCTGGTCTAGCGCACCAGACTGTCCGGTGTGCCACCGGACAGTGTCCGGTGTACCAGGGAACTCAGCTTCAAACTCGCCACCTTCGGAAAAATCAGAGGGCACTCCGCTATAATTCACCGGACTGTCCGGTGTGCCAGCGGAGCAATGGCTACTTCAGCGCCAACGGTCGACTGCAACGCATTCAATGCACTACAGTGCGCGCTACAGTCAGAGCAGCGTCAGAAGGCGCACCGGACAGTCTACAGTACTTGTCTGGTGCACCATCGGACAGCCAGAAGACCCCACCTGTCAGAGCTCCAACGGTCGAACCCTAACGGCCGGGTGACGTGGCTGGCGCACCGGACAGTGTCCGATGGCGCACCGGACTGTCCGGTGCGCCATGCGACAGCAGCCTCCACCAAACGGCTAGTTTGGTGGTTGGGGCTATAAATACCCCAACCACCCCACCATTCATTGCATCCAAGTTTTCCACCTTCCAACCTCTTACAAGAGCTATAGCATTCAATTCTAGACACAACCAAAGAGATCAAATCCTCTCCCAAGTCCGGAATCACTCCAAATCAAATAGTGACTAGAGAGAGTGACATTTGTGTTCATTTGAGCTCTTGCGCTTGGATTGCTTCTTTTCTTTCTCATTCTTTCTTGTGACCAACTCAATTGTAACCAAGGCAAGAGACACCAATTGTGTGGTGGTCCTTGCGGGGACTTAGTGTCCCGTGTGATTGAGAAGAGAAGCCCACTCGGTCTAAGTGACCGTTTGAGAGAGGGAAAGGGTTGAAAGAGACCCAGTCTTTGTGACCACCTCAACGGGGAGTAGGTTTGCAAGAACCGAACCTCGGTAAAACAAATCCTTGTGTCTCACTCTTTATTTGCTTGCGATTTGTTTTTCACCCTCTCTCTCGGACTCGCTTATATTTCAAACGCTAACCCGGCTTGTAGTTGTGATTAACTTTGTAAATTTCAGTTTCGCCCTATTCACCCCCCTCTAGGCGACTTTCAATTGGTATCAGAGGCCGGTGCTTCATTAGAGCCTAACCGCTCGAAGTGATGTCGGGAGATCACGCCAAAAAGGAGATGGTGACCGGCGACAAGCCCGTTACAAGCCACGGGAAGGCTCCATCGGGAGAGTCTCGCAACAAGGGGAAGGATAAGGAATCCTCCTCACAAAAGTCGCATCAGAGTGGTGACAAGAAAAAGAAGATGAGGAAAGTGGTGTACTACGAGACCGATTCCTCATCGCCATCCACTTCCGGCTCCGACGCGCCATCCATAACTTCTAAGCGCCATGAGCGCAAGAAGTTTAGTAAGATTCCCCTACGCTACCCTCATATTTCAAAACGTACTCCTTTACTTTCCGTTCCATTAGGCAAACCACCGGTTTTTGACGGTGAAGACTATAATATGTGGAGTGACAAAATGAGGCATCATCTAACCTCACTCCACACAAGCATTTGGAACGTTGTTGAGTTTGGTGTACAGGTGCCATCCGTAGGGGATGAAGACTATGATTCGGATGAAGCGGCCCAAATTCATCACTTCAACTCCCAAGCCACTACTATACTCCTCGCCTCTCTAAGTCAAGAGGAGTATAATAAGGTGCAAGGGTTGAAGAGTGCAAAGGAAATTTGGGATGTGCTCAAGACCGCGCACGAAGGAGACGAGGTGACCAAGATCACCAAGCGGGAGACGATCGAGGGGGAGCTCGGTCGCTTCATGCTTCACCAAGGAGAGGATCCGCAAGCCATGTACAACCGCTTGAAGACCTTGGTGAACCAAGTGCGCAACCTCGGGAGCACCAAATGGGATGACCATGAGATGGTCAAGGTTATTCTAAGATCCCTCATTTTTCTTAACCCTACGCAAGTTCAGTTAATTCGAGGTGATCCTAGATATAAGCTAATGTCTCCCGAGGAAGTCATAGGGAAGTTTGTGAGCTTTGAGCTAATGATCAAAGGCTCAAAGAAAATCATCAAGCAAGGCGCCTCCTCCACGCCCGAGGCACAACCCATCACATTCAAGGCAACGGAGGAGAAGAAGGAAGAGTCTACATCAAGTAGACTCCCCATCGACGCCTCAAAGCTCGACAATGAGGAGATGGATTTAATCATCAAAAGCTTTCGACAAATCCTCAAGCAAAGGAGGGGAAAGGATTACAAGCCCCGCTCCAAGAAGGTTTGCTACAAATGTGGTAAGCCCGGTCACTTTATAGCAAAATGTCCTATTTCTAGTGACAGTGACAGGGGCAACGACAAGAAGGGAAGAAGAAAGGAGAAGAAGAGATACTACAAGAAGAAGGGCGGCGATGCCCATGTTTGCCGGGAGTGGGACTCCGACGAGAGCTCCACAGACTCCTCCTCCGACGAGGACGCCACCAACATCGCCGTCAACAAGGGACTCCTTTTCCCCAACGTCGATCACAAGTGCCTCATGGCAAAGGACGGCAAAAAAAAGAAGGTTAAATCTAAATCCTCCACTAAATATGCCACCTCTAGTGATGAGGCTAATTCTAGTGATGATGAGGATGATTTGTTTACTCTTTTTGCCAATCTTAACATGCAACAAAAAGAGAAGTTAAATGAATTGATTAGCACCATTCATGATAAGGATGAACTTTTGGATAGCCAAGAGGACTTCCTAATTAAGGAAAATAAGAAACATGTTAAGGTTAAAAATGCTTATGCTCTAGAAGTAGAAAAATGTGAAAAACTTTCTAGTGAGCTAAGCACCTGCCTTGATTTGATTGCTAACCTTAGGAATGAGAATGCTAGATTAATTACTAAGGTTGATTCAAATGTATGTAATGATTCATATGCGAATCTTAGAAATGATCATGCTATTTTTATTGCTAAGATTGAAAAATTAAATGTCTCTCTTGCTAGCCTTAGAAATGAAAATGAAAAATTAATTGCTAAGGCTAATGAATTAAGTGTTTGCAATGCTTCCATTTCCAATCTTAGAGATGAAAATGCCATATTACATGCTAAGATTGTTGAATTAAATTCTTGCAAACCATCTACATCTACCATTGAGCATGTTTCTATTTGCACTAGATGTAGAGATGTTGACATTGATGCTATTCATGATCACATGGCTTTAATTAAACAACAAAATGATCATATAGCAAAATTAGATGCTAAAATTGCCGAGCATGAACTAGAAAATGAAAAATTTAAATTTTCTCATAGTATGCTTTATAGTGGGAGACGCCTTGGCATCAAGGATGGCATTGGCTTCCAAAAGGGAGATAATGTCAAACTTAATGCCCCTCCTAAAAAATTATCTAACTTTGTTAAGGGCAAGGCTCCCATGCCTTAAGATAACGAGGGTTACATTTTGTACCCTGCCGGTTATCTCGAGCATAAGATTAGGAGAATTCATTCTAGAAAGTCTCACTCTGGCCCTAATCATGCTTTTATAAGAGTGAGACATCTAGTTCTAGGCAATCAACTCGTGCTAAATTGCCTAAGAAGAAAACTCCTAGTGCATCAAATGAACCTAGCATTTCATTTAAAACTTTTGATGCATCTTATGTTTTGACTAACAAATCCGGCAAAGTAGTAGCCAAGTATGTTGGGGACAAACACAAGGGATCAAAGACTTGTGTTTGGGTACCCAAAGTTCTTGTATCTAATGTCAAAGGACCCAAAACTGTTTGGGTACCTAAAATCAAGAACTAAATTTGTTTTGTAGGATTATGCATCCGGGGGCTCAAGTTGGATCATCGATAGCGGGTGCACAAACCACATGACTGGGGAGAAAAGGATGTTCTCCTCCTACGAGAAAAACCAAGATCCCCAACGAGCTATCACATTCGGGGATGGAAATCAAGGTTTGGTCAAAGGTTTGAGTAAAATTGCTATATCACCTGACCATTCTATTTCCAATGTTTTTCTTGTAGACTCTTTAGATTACAACTTGCTTTCTGTTTCCCAATTATGTAAAATGGGCTACAACTGTCTTTTTACAGATACAGGTGTTACTGTCTTTAGAAGAAGTGATGATTCAGTAGCTTTTAAGGGAGTATTAGAGGGTCAGCTATACCTGGTTGATTTCAATAGAGCTGAACTCGATACTTGCTTAATCGCTAAGACTAACATGGGTTGGCTCTGGCATCGCCGACTAGCCCATGTTGGGATGAAAAATCTTCACAAGCTTCTAAAGGGAGAGCACATTTTGGGACAAACAAATGTGCATTTTGAGAAAGACAGGATTTGTAGCGCATGTCAAGCAGGGAAGCAAGTTGGCGCTCATCATCCACATAAGAACATCTTGATGACTGACAGGCCACTCAAGCTTCTCCACATGGACCTATTTGGCCCGATCGCTTACATAAGCGTCGGCGGGAGTAAGTACTGTCTAGTTATTGTGGATGACTATTCTCGCTTCACTTGGGTATTCTTTTTACAGGAAAAATCTCAAACCCAAGAGACTTTAAAGGGATTCTTGAGACGGGCTCAAAATGAGTTTGGCTTGAGGATCAAGAAAATTAGAAGCGATAATGGGACGGAGTTCAAGAATTCGCAAATCGAAGGCTTCCTTGAGGAGGAGGGCATCAAGCATGAGTTCTCTTCTCCCTACACGCCACAACAAAATGGTGTAGTGGAGAGGAAGAATAGAACTCTATTGGACATGGCAAGAACCATGCTTGATGAATACAAGACTTCGGATCGGTTTTGGGCCGAGGCGGTCAACACCGCATGCTACACCATCAACCGGTTGTATCTACACCGAATCCTCAAGAAGACATCATACGAACTCCTCATCGGTAAAAATCCCAATGTTTCATATTTTAGAGTCTTTGGTAGCAAATGCTTTATTCTTGTTAAAAGAGGTAGAAAATCCAAATTTGCTCCTAAGGTTGTAGAAGGCTTTTTACTAGGATATGATTCAAACACAAGGGCATATAGAGTCTTTAACAAGTCCATTGGACTAGTTGAAGTTTCTTGTGACATTGTGTTTGATGAGACTAACGGCTCCCAAGTGGAGCAAGTTGATCTTGATGAATTAGATGATGAAGAGGCTCCATGCGTCGCGCTAAGGAACATGTCCATTGGGGATGTGTGTCCTAAGGAATCCGAAGAGCCCATTCAAGCACAAGATCAACCATCCTCCTCCATGCAAGCATCTCCACCAATTCAAGATGAGGATGAGGCTCAAGATGATGAAGAAGAAGATCAAGAAGATGAGCCACCCCAAGACGACGGTAATGATCAAGGGGGAGATGCAAATGATCAAGACAAGGAGGATGAGCAAGTTCCAAGGCCGCCACACCCAAGAGTCCACCAAGCAATCCAACGAGATCACCCCGTGAACACCATCCTCGGCGACATTCATAAGGGGGTAACCACTAGATCTCGTGTTGCACATTTCTGTGAACATTACTCTTTTGTTTCCTCTATTGAGCCACACAGGGTAGAGGAAGCACTTCAAGATTCGGATTGGGTGATGGCGATGCAAGAGGAGCTCAACAACTTCACGAGGAATGAGGTATGGCATTTAGTTCCACGTCCTAACCAGAATGTTGTAGGAACTAAGTGGGTCTTCCGCAACAAACAAGACGAGCATGGTGTGGTGACAAGGAACAAAGCCCGACTTGTGGCCAAGGGATATTCACAAGTCTAAGGTTTGGATTTCGGTGAAACCTATGCACCCGTAGCTAGGCTTGAGTCAATTCGCATTTTACTTGCCTATGCTACTTACCATGGCTTCAAGCTTTATCAAATGGACGTAAAAAGTGCCTTCCTCAATGGACCAATCAAGGAAGAGGTCTATGTTGAGCAACCTCCCGGCTTTGAAGACAGTGAGTATCCTAACCATGTTTATAGACTCTCTAAGGCGCTTTATGGGCTCAAGCAAGCCCCAAGAGCATGGTATGAATGCCTAAGAGATTTTCTTATTGCTAATGGCTTCAAAGTCGGAAAAGCCGATCCTACACTCTTTACTAAAACACTTGAAAATGATTTGTTTGTATGCCAAATTTATGTTGATGATATCATATTTGGGTCTACTAACGAATCTACATGTGAAGAGTTTAGTAGGATCATGACACAAAAATTCGAGATGTCTATGATGGGGGAGTTGAAGTATTTCCTAGGATTCCAAGTCAAGCAACTCCAAGAGGGCACCTTCATTAGCCAAACGAAGTACATTAAAGACATTCTAACCAAGTTTGGGATGAAGGACGCCAAGCCCATCAAGACACCCATGGGAACTAATGGGCATCTCGACCTCGACACGGGAGGTAAATCCGTAGATCAAAAGGTATACCGGTCGATGATAGGTTCCTTACTCTATTTATGTGCTTCACGACCGGATATTATGCTTTCCGTATGCATGTGTGTAAGATTCCAAGCTGATCCTAAGGAAACTCACCTTAGGGCCGTAAAACGAATCTTGAGATATTTATTTTATACTCCTAATTCGCCTTTGGTACCCTAGGGGATCCACATTTGATTTAATTGGTTATTCCGATACCGATTAGGCAGGGTGCAAAATTAATAGAAAGAGCACATCGGGGACTTGCCAGTTCTTGGGAAGATATCGGGTGTCTTGGGCTTCAAAGAAGCAAAATTCTGTGGCTCTTTCAACCGCCAAAGCCGAGTATATTGCCGCAGGCCATTGTTGCGCGCAATTGCTTTGGATGAGGCAAACCCTTAGGGACTACGGTTACAAATTAACCAAAGTTCCTCTTCTATGTGATAATGAGAGTGTGAAAGTCGCCTAGAGGGGGGGTGAATAGGGCGAATCTGAAATTTAACAACTTAAACACAACTACAAGCCGGGTTAGCGTTAGAAATAGAAACGAGTCCGAGAGAGAGGGCGCAAAACAAATTGTGAGCAAATAAGGAGTGAGACACGATGATTTGTTTTACCGAGGTTCGGTTCTCGCAAACCTACTCCCCGTTGAGGAGGCCACAAAGGTCGGGTCTTTTTCAACCCTTTCCCTCTCTCAAACGGTCCCTCGGACCGAGTGAGCTTCTCTTCTCAAATC
The DNA here is from genome assembly GCF_902167145.1 of Zea mays. Taxonomy (NCBI): domain Eukaryota; kingdom Viridiplantae; phylum Streptophyta; class Magnoliopsida; order Poales; family Poaceae; genus Zea; species Zea mays. The sequence continues at coordinate 35,040,200 of NC_050097.1, read as the reverse complement.
AACCGGGAACAAAACTTCCCCGCAAGGACCACCACACAATTGGTGTCTCTTGCCTCGGTTACAGTTGAGTTTTGATCACAAGAACAAATGAGAAAGAAAAAAGCAATCCAAGCACAAGAGCTCAAAAGAACACGGCAAATCTCTCTCGCTAGTCACTAAAGCCTTGTGTGGAATTGAAGAGGATTTGATCACTTGAGTGTGTCTAGAATTGAATGCTAGAGCTCTTGTAAGGTGTAGAAGTGTGAAAACTTGGATTACTTGAATGTGGGGTGGTTGGGGGTATTTATAGCCCCAACCACCAAACTAGCCGTTGGTGAAGGCTGCTGTCGACGGGCACACCGGACAGTCCGGTGCGCCACCGGACACTGTCCGGTGCGCCAGCCACATCACCAGGCCGTTAGGGTTCGACCGTTGGAGCTCTGACGCGTGGGCCCGCCTGGCTGTCCGGTGGTGCACCGGACAAGTCCTGTAGACTGTCCGGTGTGCCACCCGCGCGTGCGCTGCCCCTCTGCGCGCGCAGGCGCGCATTAAATGCTGTAGCAGGTGATCGTTGGCGTGGACTAGTCGTTGCTCCGCCGTTACACCGGACAGTCCGGTGAATTATAGCGGAGCGAATTCCCGAAGCTGACGAGTTCAGAGCCGCTCTTCCTTGGTGCACCGGACACTGTCCAGAGGTACACCGGATAGTCCGGTGAATTATAGTGAAGCGCCTCTGAGAATTCCCGAAGGTGTGAAGTTCAGCTTGAAGTCCCCTGGTGCACCGGACACTGTCCGGTGGCACACCGGACAGTCCGGTGCGCCAGACCAGGGCACACTTCGGTTATCCCTTGCTCTTTTGTTTGAACCCTTATCTTGGTCTTTTTATTGGCTTATTGTGAACCTTTGGTACCTGTAGAACTTATAAACTTGGGCAAACTAGTTAGTCCAATTATTTGTGTTGGGCAATTCAACCACCAAAATCAATTTAGGAAATAGGTGTAAGCCTAATTCCCTTTCAATCTCCCCCTTTTTGGTGATTGATGCCAACACAAACCAAAGCAAATATAGAAGTGCATAACTGAACTAGTTTGCAATATGTAAGTGCAAAGGTTACTTAGAATTTGAGCCAATAAACATTACTTACTAGATATGCATGGATTGTTTCTTTGTTTTTAACATTTTGGACCATGCTTGCACCACATGTTTTGTTTTTGCAAATTCTTTTTGTAAACCCTTTTCAAAGTCCTTTTGCAAATAGTCAAAGGTAAATGAATAAGATTTTGCGAAGCATTTTCAAGATTTGAAATTTTCTCCCCTTGTTTCAAATGCTTTTCCTTTGACTAAACAAAACTCCCCCTCAAATAAATTCTCCTCTTAGTGTTCAAGAGGGTTTTAAGATATCAATTTTGAAAATACTACTTTCTCCCCCTTTTTGAACACAATAAGATACCAATTTGAAATTTACCAATTGAAAACCATTAGTCTTAAAATTAGGGTGGTGGTGCAGTCCTTTTGCTTTAGGCTCATACTTTCTCCCCCTTTGGCATGAATCGCCAAAAACGGATACTTTGAGTGAGAAATAAGCTCTTTACTAACTACTTTCTCCCCTTTGGAAAATAAAACATATGAGTGAAGATTATACCAAAGACGGAGAATTGCTCTAAGCGACGGCGAATGATGAGTAATAGAGTGGAGTGGAAGCCTTTGTTTTCGCCGAGGACTCCAATTCCCTTTCAATACACCTATGACTTGGTTTGAAATTCACTTGAAAACACATTAGTCATAGCATATATAAAAGAGACATGATCAAAGGTATATTTATGAGCTAAGTGTGCAAGACATCAAAAGAAGTTCCTAGAATCAAGAATATTTAGCTCATGCCTAAGTTTGGTAAAAGTTTGTTCATCTAGTGGCTTGGTAAAGATATCGGCTAATTGATCTTTAGTGTTAATATATGCAATCTTGATATCCCCCTTTTGTTGGTGATCCCTAAGAAAATGATACCGAATGGCTATGTGTTTAGTGTGGCTATGCTCAACGGGATTATCCGCCATGCGGATTGCACTCTCATTATCACATAGAAGAGGAACTTTGGTTAATTTGTAACCATAGTCCCGCAGGGTTTGCCTCATCCAAAGCAATTGCGCGCAACAGTGGCCTGCAGCAATGTACTCGGCTTCGGCGGTCGAAAGAGCCACAGAATTTTGCTTCTTTGAAGCCCAAGACACCAAGGATCTCCCCAAGAACTGGCAAGTCCCCGATGTGCTCTTTCTATTAATTTTACACCCCGCCCAATCGGCATCCGAATAACCAATTAAATCAAATGTGGATCCCCAAGGGTACCAAAGCCCAAACTTAGGAGTATAAGCCAAATATCTCAAGATTCGTTTTACGGCCGTAAGGTGAGATTCCTTAGGGTCGGATTGGAATCTTGCACACATGCATACGGAAAGCATAATATCCGGTCGAGATGCACATAAATAGAGTAATGAACCTATCATCGACCGGTATACCTTTTGATCGACGGATTTACCTCCCGTGTCGAGGTCGAGATGCCCATTTGTTCCCATGGGAGTCTTGATGGGCTTGGCATCCTTCATCCCAAACTTGTTTAGAATATCTTGAGTATACTTCGTTTGGATAATGAAGGTGCCCTCTTGGAGTTGCTTCACTTGAAATCCTAAGAAATACTTCAACTCCCCCATCATTGACATCTCGAATTTCTGTGTCATGATCCTACTAAATTCTTCACATGTAGATTCGTTAGTAGACCCAAATATAATATCATCAACATAAATTTGGCATACGAACAAATCATTGTCAAGAGTTTTAGTAAATAAAGTAGGATCGACCTTGCCGACTTTGAATCCATTAGCAATAAGGAAATCTCTAAGGCATTCATACCATGCTCTTGGGGCTTGCTTGAGCCCATAAAGCGCCTTAGAGAGCCTATAGACATGATTAGGGTACTCACTGTCTTCAAAGCCGGGAGGTTGCTCAACATAGACCTCTTCCTTGATTGGTCCGTTGAGGAAGACACTCTTCACGTCCATTTGATAAAGCTTGAAGCCATGGTAAGTAGCATAGGCTAATAATATACGAATGGACTCAAGCCTAGCTACGGGTGCATAGGTTTCACCAAAATCCAAACCTTTGACTTGGGAGTATCCCTTGGCCACAAGTCGGGCTTTGTTCCTTGTCACCACACCATGCTCATCTTGTTTGTTGCGGAAGACCCACTTGGTACCTACAACATTTTGGTTAGGACGTGGAACTAAATGCCATACCTCGTTCCTAGTGAAATTGTTGAGCTCCTCTTGCATCGCCATCACCCAATCCGAATCTTGGAGTGCTTCCTCTACCCTGTGTGGCTCAATAGAGGAAACAAAAGAGTAATGCTCACAAAAATGTGCAACACGAGATCGAGTGGTTACCCCCTTATGAATGTCGTCGAGGATGGTGTCGACGGGGTGATCTCGTTGGATTGCTTGGTGGACTCTTGGGTGTGGCGGCCTTGGTTCTTCATCCTCCTTGTCTTGATCATTTGCATCTCCCCCTTGATCATTGCCGTCATCTTGAGGTAGCTCATCTCTTTGATCTTCTCCTTCATCAACTTGAGCCTCATCCTCATTTTGAGTCGGTGGAGATGCTTGCGTGGAGGAGGATGGTTGATCTTGTGCATGTGGTGGCTCTTCGGATTCCTTAGGACACACATCCCCAATGGACATGTTCCTTAGCGCGACGCACGGAGCCTCTTCATTACCTATCTCATCAAGATCAACTTGCTCTACTTGAGAGCCGTTAGTTTCATCAAACACAACGTCACAAGAAACTTCAACTAGTCCTGAGGACTTGTTAAAGACTCTATATGCCTTTGTGTTTGAGTCATATCCTAGTAAAAAGCCTTCTACAGTCTTAGGAGCAAATTTAGACTTTCTACCTCTTTTAACAAGAATAAAGCATTTGCTACCAAAGACTCTAAAATATGAAATATTGGGCTTTTTACCGGTTAGGAGTTCATAGGATGTCTTCTTGAGGATTCGGTGTAGATATAACCGGTTGATGGCGTAGCAGGCGGTGTTGACCGCCTCAGCCCAAAATCGATCCGGCGTCTTGTACTCATCAAGCATGGTTCTTGCCATGTCCAATAGAGTTCGATTCTTCCTCTCCACTACACCATTTTGTTGTGGGGTGTAGGAAGAAGAGAACTCATGCTTGATGCCCTCCTCCTCAAGGAAGCCTTCAATTTGTGAATTCTTGAACTCCGTCCCATTGTCGCTTCTAATTTTCTTGATCCTTAAGCCGAACTCATTTTGAGCCCGTCTCAAGAATCCCTTTAAGGTCTCTTGGGTTTGAGATTTTTCCTGCAAAAAGAATACCCAAGTGAAGCGAGAATAATCATCCACAATAACTAGACAGTACTTACTCCCGCCGATGCTTATGTAAGCGATCGGGCCGAATAAATCCATATGTAGGAGCTCCAGTGGCCTGTCAGTCGTCATGATGTTCTTGTGTGGATGATGAACACCAATTTGCTTCCCGGCTTGGCATGCGCTACAAATCCTGTCTTTCTCAAAATGAACATTTGTTAATCCTAAAATGTGCTCTCCCTTTAGAAGCTTATGAAGATTCTTCATTCCAACATGGGCTAGTCGGCGGTGCCAGAGCCAACCCATGTTAGTCTTAGCCATTAAGCAAGTGTCGAGTTTAGCTCTATCAAAATCTACTAAGTATAGCTGACCCTCTAACACTCCCTTAAAAGCTATTGAATCATTACTTCTTCTAAAGACAGTGACACCTACATCAGTAAATAGACAGTTGTAGCCCATTTGACACAATTGGGAAACGGAAAGCAAATTGTAATCTAATGAATCAACAAGAAAAACATTGGAAATGAAATGGTCAGGAGATATAGCTATTTTACCCAAACCTTTGACCAAACCTTGGTTTCCATCCCCGAATGTGATAGCTCGTTGGGGATCTTGGTTTTTCTCGTAGGAGGAGAACATTTTCTTCTCCCCTGTCATGTGGTTTGTGCACCCGCTATCGATGATCCAACTTGAGCCCCCGGATGCATAAACCTACAAAAACAAATTTAGTTTTTGACTTTAGGTACCCAAACGGTTTTGGGTCCTTTGGCATTAGACACAAGAACTTTGGGTACCCAAACACAAGTCTTGGAGCCCTTGTGTTTGCCCCCTACAAACTTGGCAACTACCTTGCCGGATTTGTTAGTTAAGACATAAGATGCATCAAAAGTTTTAAATGAAATGTCATGATCATTTGATGCATTAGGAGTTTTCTTCTTAGGCAACTTAGCACGAGTTGGTTTCCTAGAGCTAGATGTCTCACCCTTATACATAAAAGCATGATTAGGGCCAGAGTAAGACTTTCTAGAATGAATTCTCCTAATTTTGTGCTCGGGATAACCGGTAGGGTACAAAATGTAACCCTCGTTATCCTGAGGCATGGGAGCCTTGCCCTTAACAAAGTTAGACAATTTCTTAGGAGGGGCATTAAGTTTGACATTGTCTCCCCTTTGGAAGCCAATGTCATCCTTGATGCCAGGGCGTCTCCCATTATAGAGCATACTTCTAGCAAATTTAAACTTTTCATTTTCTAAGTTATGCTCGGCAATTTTAGCATCTAATATTGCTATATGATCATTTTGTTGTTTAATTAAATCCATATGATCATGAATAGCATCAATATCAACATCTCTACATCTAGTACAAATAGACACAAGTTCAACGGTAGATGTAGAGGGTTTGCAAGATTTTAATTCTTCAACCTTAGCATGTAATATATCATTTTCACTTCTAAGGTTGGAAATAGTAACATTGCAAACATCAAAATCCTTAGCCTTAGCAATCAATTTTTCATTTTCACATCTAAGGCTATCAAGAGAAATATTCAATTCATCAATCTTAGCAAGCAAATCAACATTATCATCTCTAAGATTGGGAATTGAAACATTACAAACATGAGAATTGAAAGGGAATTAGGCTTACACCTAGTTCCTATATAATTTTGGTGGTTGAATTGCCCAACACAAATCTTTGGACTAACTAGTTTGCCCAAGTGTATAGATTATACAGGTGTAAAAAGGTTCACACTCAGCCAATAAAAGACCAAGTTTTGGATTCAACAAAGGAGCAAAGGGGCAACCAAAGGCACCCCTGGTCTGGCGCACCGGACTGTCCGGTGTGCCACCGGACATGTCCGGTGCACCAGGGGGACTCAGACTCAAACTCGCTACCTTCGGGAATCTCCAGAGGCGACTCGGCTATAATTCACCGGACTGTCCGGTGTACACCGGACAGTGTCCGGTGCGCCAAGGGAGGTCGGCCTCAGGAACTCGCCAGCGTCGGGAAACTCCAACGGCTCGTCCACTATAATTCACCGGACTGTCCGGTGTGCACCGGACTGTCCGGTGCGACTCCGGAGCAACGGCTATCTCCGCCCCAACGGCTCTCTGCGGTGCAATAAATGCGCGCACAGCGCGCGCAGTTGTCAGGCGCGCCCATGCTGGCACACCGGACAGCAAACAGTACCTGTCCGGTGTGCACCGGACACCCAGGCGGGCCCACAAGTCAGAAGCTTCAACGGTCAGAATCCAACGGCAGTGATGACGTGGCAGGGGGCACCGGACTGTCCGGTGTGCACTGGACTGTCCGGTGTGCACCGGACTGTCCGGTGCGCCATCGAGCAGACAGCCTCCCAACGGCCACTTTTGGTGGTTGGGGGCTATAAATACCCCAACCACCCCACCATTCATTGCATCCAAGTTTTCCCACTTCTCAACCACTTACAAGAGCTAGGCATTCAATTCTAGACACATACAAAGAGATCAAATCCTCTCCAATTCCACACAAGGCTTTAGTGATTAGCGAGAGAGATTTGTCGTGTTCTTTTGAGCTCTTGCGCTTGGATTGCTTCTTTTCTTTCTCACTTGCTCTTGTGATCAACACTCAATTGTAATCAAGGCAAGAGGCACCAATTGTGTGGTGGCCCTTGCGGGGAAGTTTTGTTCCCGGCTTTGATTTGAGAAGAGAAGCTCACTCGGTCCGAGGGACCGTTTGAGAGAGGGAAGGGTTGAAAGAGACCCGGCCTTTGTGGCCTCCTCAACGGGGAGTAGGTTTGAAAGAACCGAACCTCGGTAAAACAAATCCGCGTGTCACACACTTCATTATTCGCTTGCGATTTGTTTTGCGCCCTCTCTCGCGGACTCGTTTATACTTCTAACGCTAACCCGGCTTGTAGTTGTGTTTATATTTGTAAATTTCAGTTTCGCCCTATTCACCCCCCCCTCTAGGCGACTATCAATTGGTATCAGAACCCGGTGCTTCATTAGAGCCTAACCGCTCGAAGTGATGTCGGGAGATCACGCCAAGAAGGAGATGGAAACCGGCGAAAAGCCCACTACAAGCCACGGGAGCACTTCATCGGAAGAGTCCCGCACCAAGAGGAAGGAGAAGAAAAAGGACTCCTCCAAACGGAAGGAGAAAAAGTCTTCCTCTTCTCACCACAAAGAGAAGAAGGAAAAGTCTTCTTCCCACAAGCCGCATCGGAAAGGCGACAAGCACAAAAGGATGAGGAAGGTGGTCTACTACGAGACCGACACTTCATCAACATCGACCTCCGACTCCGATGCGCCCTCCGTCACTTCTAAGCGCCAAGAGCGCAGGAAGTACAGTAAGATCCCCCTACGCTACCCTCGCATTTCCAAACATACACCTTTACTTTCCGTCCCATTAGGCAAACCACCAACTTTTGATGGTGAAGATTACGCTAGGTGGAGCGATTTAATGCGATTTCATCTAACCTCGCTCCACAAAAGTATATGGGATGTTGTTGAGTTTGGTGCACAGGTACCGTCAGTAGGGGATGAGGACTATGATGAGGATGAGGTAGCCCAAATCGAGCACTTCAACTCTCAAGCAACAACAATACTCCTCGCCTCTCTGAGTAGAGAGGAGTATAACAAAGTACAAGGGTTGAAGAGCGCCAAGGAGATTTGGGATGTGCTCAAAACCGCACACGAGGGAGACGAGCTCACCAAGATCACCAAGCGGGAAACGATCGAGGGGGAGCTCGGTCGGTTCCGGCTTCGCAAAGGGGAGGAGCCACAACACATGTACAACCGGCTCAAAACCTTGGTGAATCAAGTACGCAACCTCGGGAGCGTAAAGTGGGATGACCACGAGATGGTTAAGGTTATTCTAAGATCTCTTATTTTCCTTAACCCTACTCAAGTTCAATTAATCCGTGGTAATCCTAGATATACTAAAATGACCCCCGAGGAAGTTATCGGGAATTTTGTGAGTTTTGAGTGCATGATCGAAGGCTCGAGGAAGATCAACGAGCTTGATGATGCCACCACATCCGAAGCTCAACCCGTTGCATTCAAGGCAACGGAGGAGAAGAAGGAGGAGTCTACACCAAGTCGACAACCAATAGACGCCTCCAAGCTCGACAATGAGGAAATGGCGCTCGTCATCAAGAGCTTCCGCCAAATCCTCAAGCAAAGGAGGGGGAAGGATTACAAATCCCGCTCCAAGAAGGTTTGCTACAAGTGTGGTAAGCCCGGTCATTTTATTGCTAAATGTCCTATATCTAGTGACAGTGACCGAGGTGACGACAAGAAGGGGAGGCGAAAGGAGAAGAAGAGGTACTACAAGAAGAAGGGCGGTGATGCCCATGTTTGTCGGGAGTGGGACTCCGACGAAAGCTCAAGCGACTCCTCCTCCGACGAGGACGCCGCCAACATCGCCGTCACCAAGGGACTCCTCTTTCCCAACGTCGGCCACAAGTGCCTCATGGCAAAGGACGGCAAAAAGAAGAAGGTTAAATCCAACTCCTCCACTAAATATGAGTCTTCTAGTGATGATAATGCTAGTAGTGAGGAAGATAATTTGCGTACTCTTTTTGCCAACCTTAACATGGAACAAAAAGAGAAATTAAATGAACTAATTAGTGCCATCCATGAGAAGGATGATCTCTTGGACTCCCAAGAGGACTTCCTAATCAAGGAAAATAAAAAACATGTTAAGGTTAAAAATGCTTACGCTCTACAAGTTGAAAAATGTGAAAAATTATCTAGTGAGCTAAGTACTTGCCATGAAACAATAGACAACCTTAGAAATGAAAATGCTAATTTGTTAGCTAGGGTTGATTCTCATGTTTGCAATGTTTCAATTCCCAACCCTAGAAATGATAATGATGATTTGCTTGCTAGGATTGAAGAATTGAACATTTCTCTTGCTAGTCTTAGATTAGAAAATGAAAATTTGATTGCTAAGACTAAAGATTTTGATGTTACTATTTCCGACCTTAGAAGTAAGAATGAAATATTGCATGCTAAGGTTGTAGAACTAAAATCTTGCAAACCCTCTACATCTACCGTTGAGCACACTTCTATTTGTGTTAGATGTAGAGATGTTGATATTAATGCTATTCATGATCACATGTCTTTAATTAAACAACAAAATGATCACATAGCTAAATTAGATGCTAAAATTGCCGAGCACAACCTAGAGAATGAGAAATTTAAATTTGCTCGTAGCATGCTTTATAATGGGAGACGCCCTGGCATTAAGGATGGCATTGGCTACCAAAGGGGAGACAATGTCAAACTTAGTGCCCCTCCTAAAAGATTGTCAAATTTTGTTAAGGGCAAGGCTCCCATGCCTCAGGATAACGAGGGTTACATTTTATACCCTGTCGGTTATCCCGAGGACAAAATTAAGAAAATTCATTCTAGGAAGTCTCACTCTGGCCCTAATCATGCTTTTATGTATAAGGGTGAGACATCTAGTTCCAGGCAATCAACCCGTGCTAAGTTGCCTAAGAAGAAAATTCCTAATGCATCAAATGATCATGCTATTTCATTTAAAACTTTTGATGCTTCTTATGTGTTGACTAACAAATCCGGCAAAGTAGTTGCCAAATATGTTGGGGGCAAGCACAAGGGGTCAAGGACTTGTGTTTGGGTACCCAAAGTTCTTGTGTCTAATGCCAAAGGACCCAAAACCATTTGGGTACCTAAAGTCAAGAACTAAAATTGTTTTGTAGGTTTATGCATCCGGGGGCTCAAGTTGGATACTCGACAGCGGGTGCACAAACCACATGACTGGGGAGAAAAGGATGTTCTCCTCCTACGAGAAAAACCAAGATCCCCAACGAGCTATCACATTCGGGGATGGAAATCAAGGTTTGGTCAAAGGTCTTGGTAAAATTGCTATATCTTCTGACCATTCTATTTCCAATGTTTTTCTTGTAGATTCTTTAGATTACAATTTGCTTTCCGTATCCCAATTATGTCAAATGGGCTACAACTGTCTATTCACTGATGTAGGTGTCACTGTCTTTAGAAGAAGTGATGATTCAATAGCATTTAAGGGAGTGTTAGAGGGTCAGCTATACTTGGTAGATTTTGATAGAGCTGAACTCGACACTTGCTTAATTGCTAAGACTAACATGGGTTGGCTCTGGCACCGCCGACTAGCCCATGTTGGGATGAAGAATCTTCACAAGCTTCTAAAGGGAGAACACATTTTAGGATTAACAAATGTTCATTTTGAGAAAGACAGGGTTTGTAGCGCATGCCAGGCGGGAAAGCAAGTTGGAACCCATCATCCACACAAGAACATCATGACGACCGACAGGCCACTGGAGCTCCTACACATGGATCTATTCGGCCCGATTGCTTACATAAGCATCGGCGGGAGTAAGTACTGTCTAGTTATTGTGGATGATTATTCACGCTTCACTTGGGTATTCTTTTTACAGGAAAAATCTCAAAACCAAGAGACCTTAAAGGGATTCTTGAGACGAGTTCAAAATGAGTTCGGCTTAAGGATCAAGAAAATAAGAAGCGACAACGGGACGGAGTTCAAGAACTCTCAAATCGAAGGCTTTCTTGAGGAGGAGGGCATCAAGCATGAGTTTTCTTCTCCCTACACCCCACAACAAAATGGTGTAGTGGAAAGGAAGAATCGAACTCTATTGGACATGGCAAGAACCATGCTTGATGAGTACAAGACACCGGACCGGTTTTGGGCCGAAGCGGTCAACACCGCCTGCTACGCCATCAACCGGTTATACCTTCACCGAATCCTCAAGAAGACATCATATGAACTCCTAACCGGTAAAAAGCCCAACATTTCATACTTTAGAGTTTTTGGTAGCAAATGCTTTATTCTTGTTAAACGAGGTAGAAAATCTAAATTTGCTCCTAAAACTGTAGAAGGCTTTTTACTTGGTTATGACTCAAACACAAGGGCATATAGGGTCTTTAACAAGTCCACTGGACTAGTTGAAGTCTCATGTGACGTTGTGTTTGATGAAACTAACGGCTCTCAAGTAGAGCAAGTTGATCTTGATGAGATAGGCAATGAAGAGGCTCCATGCATAGCGCTAAGGAACATGTCCATTGGGGATGTGTGTCCTAAGGAATCCGAAGAGCCTCCAAGTGCACAAGATCAACCATCCTCCACCACGCAAGCATCTCCACCAACTCAAAATGAGGATAAGGCTCACGTTGATGAAGGGCAAAATCAAGAAGATGAGCCACCTCAAGATGATGGCAATGATCAAGGGGGAGATGCAAATGATCAAGAAAAGGAGGATGAGGAAGAACCAAGGCCGCCACACCCAAGAGTCCACCAAGCAATACAACGAGATCACCCCGTCGACACCATCCTCGGCGACATTCATAAGGGGGTAACTACTCGATCTCGTGTTGCACATTTTTGTGAACATTACTCTTTTGTTTCCTCTATTGAGCCACACAGGGTAGAGGAAGCACTACAAGATTCGGATTGGGTGGTGGCAATGCAAGAGGAGCTCAACAACTTCACTAGAAATGAGGTATGGCATTTAGTTCCACGTCCTAACCAAAATGTTGTAGGAACCAAATGGGTCTTCCGCAACAAGCAAGATGAGCATGGTGTGGTGACAAGGAACAAAGCACGACTTGTGGCCAAGGGATATTCCCAAGTCGAAGGTTTGGATTTCGGTGAAACCTATGCACCCGTAGCTAGGCTTGAGTCAATTCGCATATTATTGGCCTATGCTACTTACCATGGCTTTAAGCTTTATCAAATGGACGTGAAAAGTGCCTTCCTCAACGGACCAATCAAGGAAGAGGTCTATGTTGAGCAACCTCCCGGCTTTGAAGACAGTGAGTACCCTAACCATGTCTATAGGCTCTCTAAGGCGCTTTATGGGCTCAAGCAAGCCCCAAGAGCATGGTATGAATGCCTAAGAGATTTCCTTATTGCTAATGGCTTCAAAGTCGGCAAGGCCGATCCTACTCTATTCACTAAAACTCTTGAAAATGACTTGTTTGTATGCCAAATTTATGTTGATGATATTATATTTGGGTCTACTAACGAGTCTACATGTGAAGAGTTTAGTAGGATTATGACACAGAAATTCGAGATGTCTATGATGGGGGAGTTGAAGTATTTTCTAGGATTTCAAGTCAAGCAACTCCAAGAGGGCACCTTCATTTGCCAAACAAAGTATACTCAAGACATTTTAAGCAAGTTTGGAATGAAGGATGCCAAGCCCATCAAGACTCCCATGGGAACAAATGGGCATCTCGACCTCGACACGGGAGGTAAGTCCGTGGATCAAAAGGTATACCGGTCAATGATTGGTTCATTGCTTTATTTATGTGCATCTCGACCGGACATTATGCTTTCCGTTTGCATGTGTGCTAGATTCCAATCCAACCCTAAGGAATCCCACCTTACGGTCGTAAAACGAATCTTGAGATATTTGGCTTATACTCCTAAGTTTGGGCTTTGGTATCCTCGGGGATCCACTTTTGATTTGATTGGTTATTCGGATGCCGATTGGGCAGGGTGTAAAATCAATAGGAAGAGCACATCGGGGACTTGTCAGTTCTTGGGAAGATCCTTGGTGTCTTGGGCTTCAAAGAAGCAAAATTCGGTCGCTCTTTCCACCGCCGAAGCCGAGTATATTGCCGCAGGCCATTGTTACGCGCAATTACTTTGGATGAGGCAAACCTTGCGGGACTACGGTTACAAATTAACCAAAGTCCCTTTGCTATGTGATAATGAGAGTGCAATCAAAATGGCCGACAATCCCGTCGAGCATAGCCGCACTAAGCACATAGCCATTCGGTATCATTTTCTTAGGGATCACCAGCAAAAGGGAGATATCGAGATTTCTTACATTAATACTAAAGATCAATTAGCCGATATCTTTACCAAGCCACTTGATGAACAATCTTTTACCAAACTTAGGCATGAGCTCAATATTCTTGATTCTAGAAATTTCTTTTGCTAAACTTGCACACATAGCTCATAAATATACCTTTGATCATGTCTCTTTCATATGCTGTGACTAATGTGTTTTCAAGTTTATTTCAAACCAAGTCATAGGTGTATTGAAAGGGAATTGGAGTCTTCGGCGAAGACAAAAGGCTTCCACTCCGTAACTCATCCTTCGCCATCGCTCCAAGAAAAGGACCGGACTTCGTCTTTGGTATAATCTTAACTCACCTAATTATGACCAAAGGGGAAGATAGTACTGAAAGGGCTCAAATGATTCCGTTTTTGGCGATTCATGCCAAAGGGGGAGAAATTATGAGCCCAAAGCAAAAGGACCGCACCACCACCAATTTCAAAAACTTAATTATTCAAAGAGTATCTTCAATTAGTATTCTATTATGTTCAAGAAGGGGGAGAAAGTAGTATTTCAAAAATGATATATCAAAACCCTCTTGAACACTAAGAGGTGGATCTAAATTTAGGGGGAGTTTTGTTAAGTCAAAGGAAAAGCATTTGAAACAGAGGGAGAGAATTTCAAATCTTGAAAATGCTTCTCAAAATCTTATTCATCTACCTTTGACTATTTGCAAAAGAACTTTGAAAAGGATTTACAAAAGAGTTTGCAAAAACAAAACATGTGGTGCAAGCGTGGTCCAAAATATTAAATAAGAAAGAAACGATCCATGCATATCTTGTAAGTATTTATATTGGCTCAATTCCAAGCAACCTTTACACTTACATTATGCAAACTAGTTCAATTATGCACTTCTATATTTGCTTTGGTTTGTGTTGGCATCAATCACCAAAAAGGGGGAGATTGAAAGGGAATTAGGCTTACACCTAGTTCCTATATAATTTTGGTGGTTGAATTGCCCAACACAAATCTTTGGACTAACTAGTTTGCCCAAGTGTATAGATTATACAGGTGTAAAAAGGTTCACACTCAGCCAATAAAAGACCAAGTTTTGGATTCAATAAAGGAGCAAAGGGGCAACCAAAGGCACCCCTGGTCTGGCGCACCGGACTGTCCGGTGTGCCACCGGACATGTCCGGTGCACCAGGGGGACTCAGACTCAAACTCGCTACCTTCGGGAATCTCCAGAGGCGACTCGGCTATAATTCACCGGACTGTCCGGTGTACACCGGACAGTGTCCGGTGCGCCAAGGGAGGTCGGCCTCAAGAACTCGCCAGCGTCGGGAAACTCCAACGGCTCGTCCACTATAATTCACCGGACTGTCCGGTGTGCACCGGACTGTCCGGTGCGACTCCGGAGCAACGGCTATCTCCGCCCCAACGGCTCTCTGCGGTGCAATAAATGCGCGCACAGCGCGCGCAGTTGTCAGGCGCGCCCATGCTGGCACACCGGACAGCAAACAGTACCTGTCCGGTGTGCACCGGACACCCAGGCGGGCCCACAAGTCAGAAGCTTCAACGGTCAGAATCCAACGGCAGTGATGACGTGGCAGGGGGCACCGGACTGTCCGGTGTGCACCGGACTGCCCGGTGTGCACCGGACTGTCCGGTGCGCCATCGAGCAGACAGCCTCCCAACGGCCACTTTTGGTGGTTGGGGGCTATAAATACCCCAACCACCCCACCATTCATTGCATCCAAGTTTTCCCACTTCTCAACCACTTACAAGAGCTAGGCATTCAATTCTAGACACATACAAAGAGATCAAATCCTCTCCAATTCCACACAAGGCTTTAGTGATTAGCGAGAGAGATTTGCCGTGTTCTTTTGAGCTCTTGCGCTTGGATTGCTTCTTTTCTTTCTCACTTGCTCTTGTGATCAACACTCAATTGTAATCAAGGCAAGAGGCACCAATTGTGTGGTGGCCCTTGCGGGGAAGTTTTGTTCCCGGCTTTGATTTGAGAAGAGAAGCTCACTCGGTCCGAGGGACCGTTTGAGAGAGGGAAGGGTTGAAAGAGACCCGGCCTTTGTGGCCTCCTCAACGGGGAGTAGGTTTGAAAGAACCGAACTTCGGTAAAACAAATCCGCGTGTCACACACTTCATTATTCGCTTGCGATTTGTTTTGCGCCCTCTCTCGCGGACTCGTTTATACTTCTAACGCTAACCCGGCTTGTAGTTGTGTTTATATTTGTAAATTTCAGTTTCGCCCTATTCACCCCCCCTCTAGGCGACTATCAAGAATCAACCTTAGCATTTAATTTTTCATTTTCATTTCTAATGTTGGCAATAGTATCATGGCATGTGCTTAGCTCACTAGATAAATTTTCACATTTTTCTACTTCTAGAGCATAAGCATTCTTAACCTTAACATGCTTTTTATTTTCCTTGATTAGGAAGTCCTCTTGGGAATCCAAGAGATCATCCTTCTCATGGATGGAACTAATTAGCTCATTTAGTTTTTCCTTTTGTTGCATGTTGAGGTTGGCAAAAAGGGTACGTAAATTATCCTCCTCATCACTAGCATTATCATCACTAGAGGATTCATATTTAGTGGAGGATTTGGATTTAACCTTCTTCTTTTTGCCGTCCTTTGCCATGAGGCACTTGTGGCCGACGTTGGGGAAGAGAAGTCCCTTGGTGACGGCGATGTTGGCGGCGTCCTCGTTGGAGGAGGAGTCGGTGGAGCTCTCGTCGGAGTCCCACTCGCGGCACACATGGGCATCGCTGCCCTTCTTCTTGTGATATCTCTTCTTCTCCTTTCTTCTCCCCTTCTTGTCGTCGCCCCTGTCACTGTCACTAGAAATAGAACATTTGGCAATAAAGTGACCGGGCTTACCACACTTGTAGCAAACTTTCTTGGAGCGGGGCTTGTAATCCTTCCCCCTCCTTTGCTTGAGGATTTGGCGGAAACTCTTGATGATGAGCGCCATTTCCTCGTTGTCGAGCTTGGAGGCGTCGATGGGTTGTCTACTTGATGTAGACTCCTCCTTCTTCTCCTCCGTCGCCTTGAATGCCACTGGTTGTGCTTCGGGCGTTGAGGAGGTACCTTGCTCGATGATTTTCTTTGAGCCTTTAATCATTAGCTCAAAGCTCACAAATTTTCCTATAACCTCCTCGGGAGACATTAGCTTATATCTAGGATCACCTCGAATTAATTGAACTTGTGTAGGGTTAAGAAATACGAGGGATCTAAGAATAACCTTGACCATCTCATGGTCATCCCATTTTTCGCTCCCGAGGTTGCGCACTTGATTCACCAAGGTCTTCAAGCGGTTGTACATGGCTTGTGGGTCCTCCCCTTGGTGAAGCATGAAGTGACCGAGCTCCCCCTCGATCGTCTCCCGCTTGATGATTTTTGTCACCTCATCTCCTTCGTGCGCGGTCTTGAGTATGTCCCAAATTTCCTTCGCACTCTTTAACCCTTGCACCTTATTATACTCCTCTCGACTTAGAGAGGCGAGGAGTATAGTAGTGGCTTGGGAGTTAAAGTGGTGAATTTGGGCTACTTCGTCCGAGTCGTAGTCTTCATCCCCTACGGATGGTACCTGTACACCAAACTCAACAACATTCCATATGCTTGTGTGGAGTGAGGTTAGATGATGCCTCATTTTGTCACTCCACATATTATAATCTTCACCGTCAAAAACCGGTGGTTTGCCTAATGGAACAGAGAGCAAAGGAGTACGCTTTGAAATGTGGGGATAGCGTAGGGGGATCTTACTAAACTTCTTCCGCTCATGGCGCTTAGAAGTGACGGACGGCGCGTCGGAGCCGGAGGTCGATGGTGATGAAGAGTCAGTCTCGTAGTAGACCACTTTCCTCATCCTCTTGTGCTTGTCGCCTCTCCGATGCGACTTGTGGGGAGAGGATTTCTTCTCCTTCCCTTTCCCTTTGTTGGAGGAGTCTTTCTTCTCCTTCCTCTTGTTGCGGGACTCTTCCAATGAAGTCTCCCCGTGGCTTGTAGTGGGCTTGTCGCCGGTCTCCATTTCCTTCTTGGCGTGATCTCCCGACATCACTTCGAGCGGTTAGGCTCTAATGAAGCGCTGGGCTCTGATACCAATTGAAAGTCGCCTAGAGGGGGGGTGAATAGGGCGAATCTGAAATTTAACAACTTAAACACAACTACAAGCCGGGTTAGCGTTAGAAATAGAAACGAGTCCGAGAGAGAGGGCACAAAACAAATCGTGAGCAAATAAGGAGTGAGACACGATGATTTGTTTTACCGAGGTTCGGTTCTCGCAAACCTACTCCCCGTTGAGGAGGCCACAAAGGCCGGGTCTTTTTCAACCCTTTCCCTCTCTCAAACGGTCCCTCGGACCGAGTGAGCTTCTCTTCTCAAATCAACCGGGAACAAAACTTCCTCGCAAGGACCACCACACAATTGGTGTCTCTTGCCTCGGTTACAATTGAGTTTTGATCACAAGAACAAATGAGAAAGAAAGAAGCAATCCAAGCGCAAGAGCTCAAAAGAACACGGCAAATCTCTCTCGCTAGTCACTAAAGCCTTGTGTGGAATTGGAGAGGATTTGATCACTTGAGTGTGTCTAAAATTGAATGCTAGAGCTCTTGTAAGGTGTAGAAGTGTGAAAACTTGGATTACTTGAATGTGGGGTGGTTGGGGGTATTTATAGCCCCAACCACCAAACTAGCCGTTGGAGAAGGCTGCTGTCGACGGGCGCACCAGACAGTCCGGTGCGCTAGCCACGTCACCCGGCCGTTAGGGTTCGACCGTTGGAGCTCTGACGCGTGGGCCCGCCTGGCTGTCCGGTGGTGCACCGGACAAGTACTGTAGACTGTCCAGTGTGCCACCCGCGCGTGCGCTGCCCCTCTGCGCGCAGGCGCGGATTAAATGCTGTAGCAGGTGACCGTTGGCGCGGACTAGTCGTTGCTCCGCCGTTACACCGGACAGTCCGGTGTGCACCGGACATGTCCGGTGAATTATAGCGGAGTGAATTCCCGAAGCTGGCGAGTTCAGAGTCGCTCTTCCTTGGTGCACCGGACACTGTCCAGTGGTACACCGGACAGTCCAGTGAATTATAGTGAAGCGCCTCTAAGAATTCTCGAAGGTGTGAAGTTCAGCTTGAAGTCCCCTGGTGCACCGGACACTGTCCGGTGGCACACCGGACAGTCCGGTGCACCAGACCAGGGCACACTTCGGTTATCCTTTGCTCTTTTTGTTGAACCCTTATCTTGGTCTTTTTATTGGCTTATTGTGAACCTTTGGTACCTGTAGAACTTATAAACTTGGGCAAACTAGTAAGTCCAATTATTTGTGTTGGGCAATTCAACCACCAAAATCAATTTAGGAAATAGGTGTAAGCCTAATTCCCTTTCAGAGTGCAATCCGCATGACGGATAATCCCGTTGAGCATAGCCGCACTAAACACATAGCCATTCGGTATCCTTTTCTAAGGGATCACCAACAAAAGGGGGATATCGAGATTGCATATGTTATCACCAAAGAACAATTAGCCGATATCTTTACCAAGCCATTGGATGAACAAACTTTTACCAAACTTAGGCATGAGCTAAATATTCTTGATTCTAGGAATTTTGAATGATATTTTGCATACATAGCTCATATATATACCTTTGATCATCTCTTTCATGTGCTATGACTAATGTGTTCTTTCAAGTCCATTTCATGCTAAGTCATAAATTGAAAGGGAAAAGGAGTCTTCGGCGAAGACAAGGCTTCCACTCCGCTCCATCGAATCATTCATCCTTCGCCATCGCTCCGCACTAACTCTCCAACCTTGGTATAATCTTCACTCCTTTACTTCCATCCAAAGGGGGAGAGAGTAGTTTAAAAGGGCTTATATTTCACTCATGCATCCGTTTTTGGCGATTCATGCCAAAGGGGGAGAGAGTATTAGCCCAAAGCAAAAGGACCGCACCACCACCAATTTCAAAAAACGTAGTCTTTCAATTAAAAGAAGTTTTCAATTGATATCTTATTTTGATATAATTTCAAATTGGTATACCCTCTTCAAAATTAATATCTAAAACCCTCTTGAACACTAAGAGGAGAATTTCATTAAGGGGGAGTTTTGTTTAGTCAAAGGAAAAGCATTTGAACCAGGGGGATTTCAAAACTTGAAAATGCTTCTCAAAATCTTATTCATTTACCTTTGACTATTTGCAAAAGAACTTTGAAAAGAATTTCCAAAACATTTTGCAAAACAAAATATGTGGTGCAAGCGTGGTCCAAAATGTTAATAAGAAGAAAAGCCATCCATGCGCATCTAGTAAGTAATATTTATTGGTTTCATTCCAAGCAACCTTTGCACTTACATTATGCAAACTAGTTCAATTCTGCACTTCTATATTTGCTTTGGTTTGTGTTGGCATCAATCACCAAAAAGGGGGAGATTGAAAGGGAAATAGGCTTACACCTTTTCCTAATTGATTTTGGTGGTTGAATTGCCCAACACAAATAATTGGACTAACTAGTTTGCTCTAGATTATAAGTTTTACAGGTGCCAAAGGTTCACAATAGACCAATAAAATGACCAAGAAAGGGTTCAAACAAAGAGAGCCAAAGACAACTGAAGTGTGCCCTGGTCTGGCGCACCGAACTGTCCGGTGTGCCACCGGACAGTGTCCGGTGTGCCAGGGAACTCAGCTCCAAACTCGCCACCTTCGGGAAAATCAGAGGGCACTCCGCTATAATTCACCGGACTGTCCGGTGTGTCAGCGGAGCAACGGCTACTTCAGCGCCAACGGTCGACTGCAACCGCATTCAATGCGCTACAGTGCGCGCCAGAGTCAGAGCAACATCAGAAGGCGCACCGGACAGTCTACAGTACTTGTCTGGTGCACCACCGGACAGCCAGAAGACCCCACCTGTCAGAGCTCCAACGGTCGAACCCTAACGGCCGGGTGACGTGGCTGGCGCACCAGACAGTGTCCGGTGGCGCACCGAACTGTCCGGTGCGCCATGCGACAGCAGCCTCCACCAAACGGCTAGTTTGGTGGTTGGGGCTATAAATACCCCAACCACCCCACCATTCATTGCATCCAAGTTTTCCACCTTCCAACCTCTTACAAGAGCTATAGCATTCAATTCTAGACACAACCAAAGAGATCAAATCCTCTCCCAAGTCCGGAATCACTCCAAATCAAATAGTGACTAGAGAGAGTGACATTTGTGTTCATTTGAGCTCTTGCGCTTGGATTGCTTCTTTTCTTTCTCATTCTTTCTTGTGACCAACTCAATTGTAACCAAGGCAAGAGACACCAATTGTGTGGTGGTCCTTGCGGGGACTTAGTGTCCCATGTGATTGAGAAGAGAAGCTCACTCGGTCTAAGTGACCGTTTGAGAGAGGGAAAGGGTTGAAAGAGACCCGGTCTTTGTGACCACCTCAACAGGGAGTAGGTTTACAAGAACCGAACCTCGGTAAAACAAATCCTTGTGTCTCACTCTTTATTTGCTTGCGATTTGTTTTTCACCCTCTCTCTCGGACTCGCTTATATTTCTAACGCTAACCCGGCTTGTAGTTGTGATTAACTTTGTAAATTTCAGTTTCGCCCTATTCACCCCCCTCTAGGCGACTTTCACGGAGCCTATTGAATTTGGAGACAATAGTGATGACCAACCTTATGAGGACTTCCTACCAAATGAGAAGAGGGTTATGTATGATAAAATGAATCCGTCAATGCAACCTGGTAGTTTGTTCCCCAACATGAAGGAATTTCG
Organism: Zea mays; assembly: GCF_902167145.1. Lineage (NCBI taxonomy): Eukaryota > Viridiplantae > Streptophyta > Magnoliopsida > Poales > Poaceae > Zea > Zea mays. Next base: position 35,019,304 of record NC_050097.1, on the reverse strand, counting down.
AATTGCTATGAGACAGTATGCCATAAAGCATGAGTTCGAGCTTGAAATCGAAGTAACTTCGACTACCAGATACGTCGGATATTGTAAAGGTGGTCATTGTCATTGGAGGATTTATGCACGAGAAGAAAAGAAAGGATTACCAACCATTGTGGTATGTTAATTCATAGCTATGTTGTGACTTTAGGGTTTGTTTGTGTACAAAGTTGTGATTCGACTATTTTTGCAGGTTGCTGTTTTGCATGATTCGCATACTTGCACATCTAGTGGTAGGCGGAAGACGACTACACCAAGTTGTGGATGGGTAGCTTTTCACGCTTTACCACTACTCATGAAGAAACCCCAGATGGGTGCTAAGGAATTGCAAGACACACTTCAAGGAGTTCACAATGTGACTATTGGTTACGACACAGTTTGGAAGGGGAAGGAGAAGGCATTAAAAGAGTTGTTTGGTAGTTGGGAGGAGAGTTTCAAGCAACTATTCTCTTGGCGGGAGGCTGTACTTGCTATGGAGCCTGATAGCATTGTAGAGATTGATGTGGTTTTAGAGGATGGGAAGTACTATTTCAACCGTTTCTTTTGTGCCCTAGGTCCGTGCATCTCAGGATTTAGGGATGGTTGTAGACCGTACTTAAGTGTTGACTCGACCGCACTTAATGGTAGATGGAATGGCCAGCTTGCTTCAGCAATTGGTGTTGATGGGCATAATTGGATGTATCCTTTAGCATTTGGGTTTTTCCAATCAGAGACAGTAGATAATTGGATTTGGTTCATGTCACAATTGAAGAAGGCTGTTGGAGAACTTGGAGTACTCGCTATTTGTTTGGACGCTCAAAAAGGCTTAATGCATGCAGTGACGCATTGTTTCCCTCATGCTGAGAAGAGAGAGTGCTTCCGACATCTCATGGGCAATTATATCAAAAGCTACTCAGGTTCTGAACACATGTATCCAGCTGCTAGGGCATATAGGAGTGAAGTGTTTGAGCATCATGTCAGCAAAGTAAGAAGTGTTCCTAAGATAGCTGAATATTTGGATCAACATCACAAATTCCTTTGGTACATGAGTGGTTTCGACCCATCTGTTAAATGTGATTACATAACAAACAACATGGCTGAGGTCTTTAACAACTAGGTGAAGGATCATAAGGACCTACCAATTTGTGACTTAGCTGATAAGATTAGGGAGATGACCATGGAGTTGTTTCATAGGAGGAGAAAGATTGGTGAAAGACTGCATGGTCTGATCTTGCCATCTGTTATGGCTACATTGAAAGCTCAGACTAGAGGGTTGGGCCATTTGACAATTGTCAAAAGCGACAATTACTTGGCAGAAGTGAGAGATAGTACAAATTGTTTGACAAAACATGTGGTGAAGGCAGAGTCGAGACAATGTTCTTGTGAAGAGTGGCAGCACACAGGGAAACCTTGTCAACATGGATTGGCAGTGATTATTGCCCAGGATGCAAGGAATGTTGGTATGAAGAACTTTGTCGATGATTATTATTCTATTGAGAAGTTTAGAAAAGCTTACATGGGAAGGATTCCACCAATTGGTGACCGTTCTTTTTGGACGAAGGTGGATTTTGCAAATGAAGTATGTGCACCAATGGCTAAAAGAGGGGTTGGGCGACAAAGGAAAAACAGAATGAAGAGCTGTCTAGAGGGTGGCAGTGGGAAAAATGAAAGGTCATAGAAAATGCTCAAGGAACATCAAAGATAAAAAGACAGTACACTTGCCCAAACTGTGGTCAACTAGGTCATCGAAAAACCAGTTATAAGTGCCCTTTAAATGGAACAAAGAAAAGATTATAACTTGATTTTTTATTTTATTGACCTATGTTTGTCTTCAGTACTTACATATTTTTGTTGCTTTGTAGGAAGAGGAAGCCTAGGAAGAATACCACGAAAAATTGGATCTCGAAAGAGTTGCGGACTTCAACATCACAACCTAGTGCTCCTAATGAAGATGTAGAAGCAGTTGGTGATGCAGAGGCGACTCAAGATGTAGAAACAGCTGTAATAGACAATGGTGGCCATGAAGATGAAGCACTAGTCTGTGTGCCGGCTGAAGATGCAGCACTAGTCCGTGTGCAAACTCCTCCTAGTTCTGCACCAAGAAGTGTCAAGTGGCTCGTTAAGAAAATTACTCCGAGGAAAAACTTGAAGCGTGCTGCGCAAAGTCCGTAGATGTGGGTCTGTTTGTGCCCAACTACTGCTGTATTATTCTTTGCTAGTTCTCAGATACAAACTGCTTGTTGTTTGCTATCAGATTCTGAGCACAACTGCTTGCTGCTTGCTGTATGAAAAAAACAAACTGCTTGCCCAACTACTGCTTGCTGCTTGCTGCGTTTCCAGAATTCTTTGTTAGTTCTCAGAAACAAACTGCTTGCTGTATGAACTCATGCAGAAACTGCTTACTGTTTGCTATCAGATTATGCGTGCTATCTGGGAACTTGTTGTATGAAAAAACTGCGTGCACATACTTCATTTGTATCTGCGTGCTATCTGGGAACTGCGTGCTATCTGGGAACTGCTTGCTATCTGGCAAGTGTTGACAGGATGAACTTTGGCGTGCTGGGATCTGAACTCTGGCGTGCTGGGAAATGCGTGCTGGGAACTGCGTTGCTTTGGCCAACTAAAATCAGAAAACATTTCCCAGAAACAGTTCCCAGATCCTGAACGCACTGTTTTGTGAACCTGAACGCACTGTTCCCAGAAGCAGTTCCCAGAACCAGTTCCCAGAATCTGAACATTACCTGAACGCACTGATACATTAAGTGAACACACTAATACATTAACTGAACACACTGATACATTAACTGAGCACAACTAACTGCATAGATAGTCTTGAGTACATAGATAGTCTTACATAAACACAACCACATCACATAGAGATGTTTCAAGTACATAGTCTTGACATCACAAAAGTCTACATAACTGGTTACAAGTTCATCTCATGACCACAAAAGATAGAACCACAGAAGATTCATCTCATCTCACGATCCAACAGCTGGTCGTAGTCGTAGCCCATAATACGACAATGCTCGAACAAAGAGACATGCACTTTGTTCTCCTCTCACTTCATGTCTTCAAAAACCATTTCCCACAGCTCCGGATCTTCTGACACATATCCATCCACTTGGTCCTCAAAATCAGAAGGGTTAGAGTTGTCTTCAACATCTGAAAGGGGATGATCAAGGTCCCAACCAGGACATTTGTTCCCTAGATCTTCTTCACACACAATTGAAGTCTTCTCGAGACTCTTGCACACTTCCTTCAAATGGCCAGCAAGCTTTCCAACCTTACCCCCTTCAACTTCTGGGATGCTACAACACAACCTATTCATGTTTTGTAAAAGTGAAGATTGCCTCCTCATCTCTTAAATGGCATATCGCAGTGAGTTCTTGATGCTAACATGATACTTCAAGTCAACATGTTCCTGTACAAATTAAACTACTTGTTGGTCCAGTGGATGACTAATTTACCATGCTTCTGAAGAACTAACCCTAATTTGAATGAACAACAGCCCTGTACCCTATGCAGCAAAATAAGAGAGAAAGAAAATCAGTCACCTGTGATTCCACCGTGGAGTCATCTTCAACAAATCTTCGATACTTCACAGCAAAGACGGCTAGGTTAACCTTATCTGCTGCAATAGTGGCAGATTCAACAGCCGCACGTGCCTCCTTCTCAGCAACCAACGCCGCACATCTCGCCTCCGCAGCTGCAACAGCCGCAGCACGAGCAGCATCAACAGCTTCTGCAACAGCGACGACCGGAGCAGTTCGATCCATCTCTGCGATTTGGGTGAGGCGCCTAGGGTGTGGCGGCTAGGGTTGCGCAGGAAGAGAATAGGAGAAAAGAACGGCGGCTGCTAGGAGAAAGGTAACCGATGTAGACGACATGAGTATCAATGGTTTTAATCATAGACGTTACCTTGTAATGGCGTGGTCATATCCATTTTGGAGTGTGAGTTATCTCCAATTTTTCCATAACAGCAAATCTCTCGCCTACGCCTCCAAATCGTCGAAGCCGCATGAGGATTTGCATGATGACAAATTTCTCCACACGAATGAGTTCTGAACAACGCTACTACTGTCCTGCCTGCTCTGCTCCTCAACAGGGCAGCTGCCGAACGGCAACTTCGAGGACGCGCCGGCGAGATCGCAGCTCAACGGCACGCAGGTACTGGGGCTCTACGCGATCCCTCGCTGGGAAGTCTCCGGGTTCGTGGAGTACATCGGGTCAGGCCAGAGGCAGGGGGACATCATCCATTCATCCTCCCGGTGCCGGAGGGAGCCTACGCCGTGCGGCTGGGGAACGAGGCCTCCATCCGGCAGCGGCTGGCCGTGTCGCGGGGCGCGCGCTACTCCGTCGCCTTCAGCGCCGCGCGCACCTGCGCCCAGGCCGCTCAACGTGACGGTCGCCCCCGACTCCGACGTGCTCCCCATCCAGACGGTGTACGCGAGCAGCGGCTGGGACTCCTACTCCTGGGCGTTCGAGGCTAGGCACGGCGCCGTGACGCTCATCGTCCACAACCCCGGCGTCTCTGAAGACCCGGCCTGCGGCCCGCTCCTCGACTCGTTCGCCATCAAGGCTCTCCGGCCGCCTCCTGTGCCCACCAAAAGTAAAAGACCCTGGCGCCATATTGTTGTCTTGGAACTTGGCCGACGAAATAACTAGGCATTCCTATTTCGGATGGTCGTCTCTCGTCTGAACCATCTTTGATCATATTGTTGGAAAGATGGAAAAAAGGTTGGACCCATGAAAAGGTAAACACATGTCTTATGGGAAAAGACTCATTCTGACTAACTCTTGTTTAAGTAGTCTACCAATCTATACTATGGGGTTCTACCTCCTACCTAATAGGATTCACAAGAAAATGAGCTCGATCAGAGCTAACTTCTTTTGGCAAGGGGCCGAAGACTCAAAAAAATACAACATGGCGAAATGGGATAGTTTAACCAGACCAAAAGACCAAGGCGGTCTCGAGATCACAAACACTCTCATGATGAACGAATGCTTGATTGTGAAATGGATATAGAAATTATGCCAAGGATCAGATGAGTTAAGGTACAAGCTGCTGCAAGCTAAATACATGCTCAGGAATAATTTCTTTCTCTCTAAGAACAAGGGAGTTTCTCAATTTTGGCAAGGCCTTCATCAGGTTAAGCATCTGTTTCAATGGGGTGCGACGAACAAGATAAAAATAGGGAAGGGACCCTGTTTTGGAAAGACGTTTGGATGGGAAAGGTGCCTATTAAAATCAAGTATCCTAGATTTTTTTATATATGCAGGGACAAGGATGTGCCTGTTTTTAAATGCTGTGAGAGAGGAGAGTGGAACATAGATCTGGTGAGGCCCCTTAATGATTCTGATTGTTGCTTATGGGAAGAACTTCATACTGAGCTTAGGGAGCATAATACCTCTCAAGGGAGAGACTTAGTGTTTTGGGATCTAGACAACTCTCGCAGATTCACTACGAAATCTCTTTACAGGTTTAGGTCCGATGGTGGTGTCAAAACCTCCGTTTACAAAAAAAATTGGAATTGCAAGGTGCCTTTGAAGATCAAGGTTTTTCTTTGGCAAATTTACAATAGGAAAATCCAAGCGGCCGCAGTGCTAGAAAAAAGGGTGGAAGGGTAGAACGATGTGTTCTCTGTGTGGGGACAAAGAGACAGATGATCACATCTTTATTCATTGTGTCCTTCCGAAATATGTTTGGGGAAGAATGAAAAATATTGCTGGTTGGGACCGTGTCCCCAGGTCTGTAGCTAGTCTGTTTAGCAATTGGGGAGTGGGATCCTCCCATGCTGCTTGTTCTTTCCATCTCTTTATTGTTGCCGGGCTGGTTTGGTCCCTTTGGTGTAACATAAATAAGATGATGATTATGGAAAAATTCCCTAACAATACGACAGCGATCATATATGAGATCATGTCTTTCTTGCAGAGCTGGAGCGTGCTACTCAAGACAAAGGATCAGGCGATGTTGGAAGATATACTGGACTCAGTGAAGAAGTGGTTACGGGAACATCATTCGGTTGAGGAAAATTGCAGTGACATTGGAGTGATCTGAAGTGGAAGATGTCCCTTCTTTTTGTCCCAGGCGTGGAGTTGGTGCTACTGATATGGATGTCATATGAGGGTTCTTTTTTGTTTGTGCTGGGCTGGTTTCTAGCTTTGTTAGGTTGTTTAATCGAGTGAAGCTTTCTAGTTGATGATATTTGAACTTTGTCAGGTTGATGCTATCAATGTGGAGCTTTGGTGACTCAGTCTTTAGTTTAGTAGAGGGGCTGTGTTTTTTTTTCTTGGTGGTCATGGGGCGTCAGTGTGGAGCTTCTCTGATTAACTGGTATTCCCAGTTCAACGTTGTGGGGTGTGCTCTATGTAGCTACCTTTGTTATTGCTTTTCTTAAAAGCTGACTAAAATCTCCTTTCAAAAAAAATCCTGGCGCCACGTTCAGCTGTTCGTGTTGTTCGAAAGAAACGAAAATGCTCAAAAAAAAATGCAATGAATATATGTCCCTGCACTCTGCAGACAACATGCTCCAGAACGGGGACTTCGAGGAGGGCCCGTACATGTTCCCCGGCGTGCCGTGGGGGGGTGCTGGTGCTGTGCCGCCGGTGGACGAGGACGACTACTCGCCGCTGCCTCCGTGGATGGTCCTGTCGGCGACCAAGTCCGTCAAGTACCTGGACGCGGCGCACCACGCCGTGCCACGCGGCGCGCACGCCGTGGAGCTGCTGTCCGGCACGGAGGCCGCGTTGGCGCAGGACGTCGCCACCGTGGCCGGACGTCCGTACAGGCTCGAGTTCTCCGCCGGGGACGGATGCGTGGGCTCGCTGTCCGTGCGGGCCTACGCGGCGCGCGGCAGCGTGACGGTGCCGCACGCGTCGCGGGGCAAGGGCGGGCACAGGCGCGGCGTGCTCGACTTCACGGCGGTCGCGAAACCTGACGCGGGTGGCGTTCGTCAGTATGGCCTTCACCATGAAGAGCGACGGGACGCTCTGTGGCCCCGTCCTCGACGATGTCTCGCTCGTCGGCTTGCGCAGCCATGCTGCTCGCCGGCTGCTTCTTTGATAGTACTGTACTATTGAAGCGTTGTCGTGTTCAGTCAGACTTGAGAATTTGCTTGAGCTCCACTAAGGCTGGGCAGATTTTTTTCACTCTATTTTTCATTCAGAACTAAGCACCCTGATTGTAATGCTGTGACACTAATGCGGAAAAGGATTACCTGGACATACCTAATTGGGCCTAGGTGACATAATAAACCGCTAGTGGTTAGGCCCAGCCCAGTGCCCACCGGCCAACGCCGACGCTTTCCCGCGTGCTGCCCGACATACAACCGGGCTGAATACAACCGGACTGGAAACCCCGAATCTTCCACTGACGATGGCGCCTCGTCGCGCAAAGACCTTCTTGCCGAGATCTGAAGCTGCCAAGAAGGGCCAGGGGCAGGCCGAGCGCGTCCGCGTGCGGCTCGGCTCCTCGTGCTCCGCGACTCGTAGTGCCATCCAGACAGAGACGCTATAAGTGGAGCAGCGCGACGGCCTGGTGACTCGCCACACGTACTGTTCCGTCGACGACAAGGCGGAGGAGCCCGGCCGGCATGGAGGGGCGCGCGAGCTCACGTCGCGGCGTGCTGCTGTTCTTGCTCGTCGGCGTGGCTTCGGCCAATCCTGACGGTGAGATTCGATTCCGCAAGCTGCTGCTACTCCCATGCTTACGTGTTCTTTGCGTAACATGCACATTGCCATTGGTGAGAATCGATGGGCTAGCATTACGTCTATGTATTCAACTCTTGTCGCCATGCATGTATTATTAGCCTCTGCTTCAAAGTTCAAACACATTGGCATACATTTGTTGTCGCTTTGTCTCACTGTTTGCACTTCCTACTCTGATCTCCGTCCCATAGAGTATTTGAAGCGTAACCAAATTTATAGACAAAAAACATTAGCACCCTGTTCCTTTTTTGAAAAGAAGTTTGCTGTCTGCCAATGTTCAGGCGTTGACTAAATTGGGATAAATGAAACTACATAGTACACTGTCAGAACTGGAGTATTACCTATTACGGTACCTTATTTAAACAAAAAAACGGTATTATTTGATTCATAGCTATAGTCCCAAAATGTTCGGTTTCGTGCGAAGAGAGCGTTGACTCATGAGAATGGAATAATATAAGATACTGTATCGATCACGCTATTGAGATAGAGTGTGATGTGGGTTTGTGTAGGAAAGTGGTGCGCGCGCATGACGCAGCTTCAAATCCCCAAAATATGCACATGTTTGGACTTGGATCACTTTAGACTAACAACGGTACAACAACAATCCGGGTGTCCACAGGGCTACTACCAAACGGCAACTTCGAGCAAGGTCCAGACAAGTACCAGATGAACGGGACCTGGGTGATTGGCCGCAAATCCATACCCTGCTGGGAGATCTCAGGGTTCGTGGAGTACATCGTGTCCGGGCAGCAGCAGGACAACGGCATGGTCGTGGCGGTGCCCGAGGGCGCACGGGCCGTGCGGCTGGGCAACGACGCGAGCATCCGGCAGCGGCTTACAGGGATGACCCGGGGCACGTCCTACTCCGTCACCTTCAGCGCGTCGCGCACCTGCGCCCAGGCCGAGCAGCTGAACGTGTCGGTCGCCCCGGAGTCCGGCGTCCTCCCCATCCAGACCGTGTACACCAGCAGCGGGTGGGACTCCTACTCCTACGCCTTCAGGGCCAGGCACTCCGCCGCGTGGCTCGTCATCCACAACCCCGGCGTCGAGGAGGACCCGGCGTGCGGCCCCGTCATCGACTCCGTTGCCATCAAGGCACTCCACCCTCCCAGTCGCACCGCCAAGGGTACCATTTTGCGGTTAAAAAAGGGGCAGATTTCGAGGATTGTTTCAACTAACTAACAAACTTGCTGTCTGTCTGATCTCTCGTGCGTGCAGACAATATGCTGAAAAACGGAGACTTCGAGGAGGGCCCGTACGTGTTCCCGGACACCCCGTGGGGCGTGCTGGTGCCGCCGATGGACGAGGACGACGTGTCCCCGCTGCCGGGGTGGACGGTCATGTCCGACACCAAGGCCGTCAAGTACCTCGACGCGGCGCACTTCGCCGTGCCGCGCGGCTCGCGCGCCGTGGAGCTGGTGGCCGGCACGGAGGCCGCGCTGGTGCAGGAGGTGCGGACGACACCCGGGCGGTCCTACACGCTGTCCTTCTCCGCCGGGGACGCGGCCGACGGGTGCGCGGGCGCCCTGCGCGTGGACGCGTACGCGGCGCGGGGCAGGCTGCCGGTCTCGTACGAGTCCCGCGGCACGGGCGGGTTCGTGCGCAACGAGCTGGAGTTCGCCGCGGTGGCGAACCTCACCCGCGTCGTCTTCCAGAGCATGGGCCACTACATGAAGCCCGACGGGACGCTCTGCGGGCCGGTCGTCGACGATGTCTCCCTAGTCGCCGTGCACAAACACGCTGCCCGCCGGTTGTTCATGTAGTCCGTTTCCCCGCGTGCAGTGTCAGTACAACCATGTACCAGCTTTGACCCGAGAAACTAACAAGCCCCGAACCACAGAACTTTTCATTGTTCTTTTTTTTTGTTTTTTACTTTCATCACTAGCTGTTCAATAGTGCAAGTAAGCACCAAAGGGATTCAAGGTGACTAATCTCGCTTCTAACAACTAGAAACTAGTCTAGAGCAAGCACTATAACAACAACTATAACAACAGTCTAACTAATCTAAGTATTTTGCAAAATAATTATATTAACCACCGAGTGATTCTCTAAGCACTTGAGTGTTTAGAGCTATAGAATGGAGTCTCAGACTCTCTCGTATTATTTTCCTTCTCCGGCACATCTTAAATGGCTAGCTGCGGTCGTATTTATAGCCCTCATATTCAAAATACTTGTTAGAAACGTGTACTCGTCGGACATGTATGATTCAGACACTATACATACTCGGTGCATACACGTCTACTGGCTATTGCTGACTGTTGAGTTTGAGGTGTCCGATGTGACCACCTGTGCTACACCGGACATGTTCATTGCAAGTAAAACAACTCATTTGTATCTGTGACCTCTTTGAGTATGATGTCCGTTGTGGAGTCCGGTATACAACCGAGCATTTCTAGTACGTTGTAAACCTCCACATACACGTTGCAGGCCTCTGTCACTGCCCTGTCCGATTTGGCATCTGATGTGGTATTCGATGCATACATGCATGTATGGTGTACTATGATCTTTAGCCCTTTCTTCAAAACAAGCATAATATTTGTCTAGAGCTTTATCTGGTGCAAACGTCTGGTACTACTCTATAGTTGTTTCTTTGTTTCTTCATGTTTTTTCATTCAGTTTTTTATCTTGTGCATTGGACTTTTGTATGATCTTCTTATGTTTGTAATGAGTTTTCTAATGTCTTATCTTGAGATGTTGATCTTCTCAATCACCACGGAACATTCGTCAAAGTCTATGGGGGTAGATATCCTTGGGTCTTCATGAACACTAAAACATATCACGGGCCGCCTAATGGCCTCCCACTAGATCGTCCCACGGGATGGGCCAACAGGTTATAACCGGGTTAGGTGAGCTTGAATGCCTGATCCAAGAAGACAAAGACCAACTTTCGAGTTAGGCGTTACTGAAGCACTAGTATCTCGGATGGTGCAGTTGTAAGCGTCTGAGGAGCTAAGTTTTCGGCGATAACTCAGGCGAGAAGGTGATCAAGACTCCAGATATATAGGACTGCAAGCTACGACAAAGAAGGAGATAAATGAAGAGGATAGTGATCACAACATGTAAAGGGATAACTCTCTGGTTGTGTATATAAGGCCAAGGGGAAACCCCTACAAAAAAGACACACATCATCTCACCCCATCCTCATCAATAGTAGCTGATGTTGGGGACTTGTTATCAAATGCTATGAGTTAAGAACAAGGCAACACAGAAATATTAAATGTTATTGCCCTTCGTCCTTTGAAACATTATTTCCCTTAGGATATAATGATCTTCAGACAAAGGTCATGAAGGACATACCTTCATTATCGCAGCATATGTTAATAAAAGGAGAAACATATGAAATATAAGAGATTACATGAACAATTATATAACATTATCAACTCTTTCCCACTTTATTATCATGGATAAATAGAAATGATACAGAATTACAAAAGTACCTTCGGCTTGACAGAAGGTAAAAGTACAAGAGTGACACACGAGCAAATACAGGTCAGCGTGAACAGTACGTGGGTACTGTTCACCTATTTATAGGCACAGGACACAGCCTGTGAGAAATTACAGTCATGCCCTTTACATTTACTAGTGGCTTATGGAAAAATCTATGAGGACTGGATAGCCTTTTCCCCTTTAAGTCGGTTCCTTTTCCCGTGATTGAGCCAAAGCTCCCTTGTGCATAGCTTCGAAGCAACGACAACCTTCGTCACGACCATGCCCTTCTCATCGTATATGCCTTTAATCCTGAATCCGAAGGTACCTGTCTATAAACCATGCTTGAAAGACATTGTTAAATTACGTTTTTGAGGACCTTCGGAGGACAAAGGCCCCCAACAGTAGCCCCTCGCAATATTAATTTGTTTAAGATAACGAATTCAGACTGCAACATGGACGAAGGCCTTAAGCCGAAGGTCCGAAAAAACACCTTCCCTTTACTAGAATAACAACCGTCAATGACAGACAGGACCCTCCAATTCGGGGCATGCCGAGCGTATAAATAAGAACTTACACCAACCACATTTGATACGCTGCTTGTGCCATTTGCTTTGTTTTCTCAATTTTATAGCTCTTGCTCACCAACGCTTGCTAGTTTCTCAAACTTTCTAAGCTTCGGTTTGAATGACACGTTTTCGTCATCTCCGAAGAAAAGATGTCTCAAGACAAGAAGGTTGTTGCTGAGACGAAGCTAACCGAAGAGGAGAAGCTCTTTGAACAGAAGAAGGCTGCAAATCCTTATATAGCTGGGTTTTTAGAATCAATGGCAAAATCAAATACAGAGAAGATTACAAAAGAGATATTGGAGGGCCTGTCTGAAGATACTGGTGACAGTGACAACTACGATGCAGAAAGTGGGGGTGAAGATTCCGAAGATCGACCGTGGAGGCCAAGCCATACAATTTTCGGAAAGTCGACCATCAAGCAAAGTCACCTTGAGAGCATGAGGGGGAGGTACTTTCGAGATATATCTATTGTGAGGGCTAGTGAAGACAATAACACTCCTGCTCCTGAGGAGAATGAAGTTGTGATTTTCTGAAGCTTCTTTAAAGCTGGGCTTCGGTTCCCGCTGAGCAGGTTTGTAGTTGAAGTGTTGAAAACCTTCCAAATTTTCCTTCACCAACTGACCCTCGAAGCCATACTGAGGATGGGAGTCTTCGTCTGGGCAGCAAGGAGCCAAGGTATAGACCCAAGCGCAAAATGCTTCTGCAGCATGCACGAACTTATGTATGAAACGAAGGCCACGGGAAAAGAATAGTATCACAACAACTTTAGCTGCTACGAATTTATCGCCCGACCCAACTCAAGCTATCCGGTGCCAACATTTCAGAAAAGATGGCCGGGAAATTGGATGGAGGAATGGTTTTATGTGAAGAATGACTTGGTAGCGAGGGAGGATGTTAAGGTGGTTATTATGCGTCCCATATGGTCCCGCTTCGGCCTTCGAAAGCCAAAGGTTGAAATCGATGAAGCCGCCAAAGCATGCCAGAAGACCTTTGGTACTGTATGCTTCTTCATTGGTACAAGAGATCTAATCCAAGAGCATATAGCCTTCAGAGTATGGCCGCTTGTAGAGAACTGGGAAATGCCGAAGGAGACTGTCACCGAGTCTAGCGAAGGTGACCTGGTTCGACTGAAATATACATTCAGATATGGAGATAAATTTGATGAACCAAATGACGACTGGCTGAAATGTATCGAAGCTACAAGTGATGAACTGCTTGGGCCATATTCCAAAGCAGAAGATAATGCATTATCCACATCCTTCAGGGGCCGAGGAAAAAGGAGATTGAACAGAGTTTTTGATGCCATTGGTTTTGTTTATCCCGACTACTGCTACCCGCTGTGAGGACGGGGAAAGAAAAGGAAAACTACTGCTTCGGCCAAAACTGCTACTTCGGCCACTCCAGATGAGCCTGCGCCGAAGAGCAAAAAGTTGAAAGTCCTTACCCACCGGCCATGTTATATTGAGCCGGTCGTGATACCTGAGTTTAGCGGAGAGACTTCTTCAGCTGCTGAACAAAAAGAGCCCATTCTTCCTACGCAGAAGGCTGAAGGACCAGCCATAATGCTGAAGGTACCCTCAGCTGAGCTAGCTGAGTAGAATACTGATAAAGATAAGGCCGAAGAGCCAAAAATTGACGAATAAAAAATGTTAGAAATTTTAAGCCCGTCGGCAGAAGTAACAGTGCCGAAGGCACAAAAACGTTTTGCGGCAACTCCCAAGAGAAGAAGGATGGCTAATGTACTAGATGTGCTAGAAACAGTAAAGACTTTGAACTCGACTCCTTCAAAGAAAATTGCCGAAGCCTCGAAGGCGCAAACTGAAGTTGAAACAGAGCAGGCCAAAATTAAAATTGCAGTAATTCAAGCTGGTGCCAAAGCTGGGCCTTCAGAGTCCACTGAAATAAATCCTGCGGAAATTGAAGAAAAAACAATAGAAGAAAAAACCACAGAGCAAATTTCGCCTGAAAAGGTTGCCACTCCTGCTCCCGAAGCTTTGAAAGATAGCATTGATTACATTATCCGTCATGCTTCGGGAAAGGTACTTTCTAAGGAAGAAGAACGAGAAGCTCAACATTATGCCCAAAAACTGAAATACCCAAAGGGGCATTAGTGTTTAATGGCAGCGGGGAAGAAGATTTTTTGTACTGTCTCCCGGATAACAAAGAGATATCCGTCAGCCAGGAGATAGGAAGAAGCTTCGGATTTCTGAAGCTAGAAGATGGACTCTCAGTATTGTCAAAGGATGAATTGGCTGACAGTTTAGCATATAATAGCATAAAGGTATGAAAATCATTTTTGTATTTGAAAACGAATTACTTCATTTGTTTATACTTAATTCTGTACTCCTCTTGAAGGGCTTGATCCTTAGCAATGCCCTCAGAGCGCAGAAAAACATCGAAGATGAAGGGTGTACAATGGCTTTGAACAACCTTCGTTCAGAAGTGATTGAACTAAGAAACGAAGGCCTTGAAAAGGATAAAATATTAATTTCATTGGTAAACAAAATAAAAGAAGACGAAGCTAGTTCCAAAGCTCAAGCTGAGGCCCAAAAGAGTGAAATTGAAGACATTCGGAGATAATTAACTGAGGCCAAAGAAAAATGCGTTGTTGCTTAAGCTAATCGAGATGCCAGCGAATATTGGAAAAATTATTTAGAAAAGACAGTTGCAGAGCTTCGCGCGTCCAAGGAAAGTTGTTTTGAAAAATCTGTGGGGTGCGTGAAAAAGATGAAGACTAGCTTCGCCAATGTGGGCGCCTATTCAAACGAAGACAACTTCATACGAGGCGACCCCGAGGGTGTTATTGAGTGGATCAGCGGAGAAGCCGAAGCTTTTGAGGAAATTCTAAGTGATCGTGGGGATGTCTGTGCGTTCTCTGGTGCGAGAGGAGTTTCAGCTATCTTGGAGAAGGCGAGTTGCAATCATGTTAAAACATTGGCTCAGGCCGAAGCTGCCTTCTCTGCGGATGACACAAAGGATCCTTCGGCCGAAGCAAGTTTATTGTGCGGCAAATTTTTCACTGATATTTGGGAAAATGGCAGCCGAGAAATGGCCCATGAAATAATGAAGAAGAGCGAAAAAGATATTCATGACTCTCGAGAAGCAGTGAAAAAAGCTGAAAAAGCTGCAGAACTCGAGAGACGGATAGGTATCGTTTAATGGCTTTTAGCTTCGTTGTTTGTTTTCGTGGCCTCGAACTAATTGATGTTTTCTACCGCAGCTAAATTACCTCCTCCAATGGAGCTGTTCGACCCACTGGCCGACCCAGAAACAAAGAAAGCAATAGAAATTATCAATATGGTCGAAGCTATTGTTGACGAAGTTGTTAACAAATTGCTTAACAAAGCTGCAGAGAAAATTCTGAAGGAAGAATAATAGTTATTGTAAAAACATTTTTAGCTTATGAATGTAACATTTGTTGAACTAAGTCTGTAATATTTAACGTGTATATTTTTGAATCTAATACGTAAGTTGTTTTTAATTCAGTTCTTTGCGATGCATGAAACTTTATATACATACCGTTTTTTAGCCTTCGGCGAAAAAACACCTTTCCTTCTTTTCATGCTTCGTAAAGAAGAATGTTTATGCTTTGTGAGGATATCCATACTTCGTAAAAAACATCCAAGCTTCGTAAAAACATCATTGCTTCGTAAACAATAGATCTCTTCTTCCATATCAGAGCTGATGAAGATGTACTTCTCAGCTTATTTGTGCCTTGGCACCCTGAAAGGGAAATAGGGTCAAACCTTTTCCTATATGAATTTTGGTGGTTGAATTGCCCAACACAAATAATTGAACTAACTAGTTTGCTCTAGATTATAAGTTTTACAGGTGCCAAAGGTTCAACACAAACCAATAAAAAAGGTCCAAGAAAGGGTTCAAACAAAAAGAGCAAAAGACAACCCAAAGGCAGCCCTCGTCTGGCGCATCGGACTGTACGGTGTGCCACCGGACAGTGTCCGGTGCACCATCGGACAGTGTCCGGTGCACCATCGGACAGTGTTCGATGCACCAGGGAACCCAACTCCAAACTACTCAGCTTCGGGAATTCTAGGAGCCACTCCGCTATAATTCACCGGACTGTCCGGTGTAGCACCGGACTGTCCGGTGTGCCAGCGGAGTAACGGCTACACAGCGCCAACGGTCGTCTGCAACTACTACAGGAACAGTGAACAGTGCGCGACTGCGTGCGCAGAGTCAGAGCAGGCGCCAGAAGGCACACCGGACAGTGAACAGTGGTTGTCCGGTGCACCACCAGACTGTCCGGTGGCCTAGTTGTCAGGAGCTCCAACGGTCGAAACCCAACGGCCTAGTGATGTGGCTGGCGCACCGGACTGTCCGGTGCGCCGACAGAAGCCTTCACCAACGGTCAACTTGGTGGTTGGGGCTATAAATACCCCCCAACCACCACACTTCAATGCATCCAAGTTTTCAGCCATCAAACCTCATACAAGAACTCTAGACTTCATTCCAAGACACAAACAAGAGATCAAATCCTCTCCCAAGTCCAAAGTTCATTCCAATCAATTAGTGACTACAGAGAGTGACAATTGTGTTCATTTGAGTTCTTGCGCTTGGATTGCTTTTCTTCTTCCTTCTTTCTTGTTTCCAACTCAATTGTAATCAAGGCAAGAGACACCAATTGTGTGGTGGTCCTTGTGGGGACTTGGTGACCCGATTGATTGAGAAGAGAAGTTCACTCGGTCTAGGTGACCGTTTGAGAGAGGGAAAGGGTTGAAAGAGACCTGGTCTTTGTGACCACCTCAACGGGGAGTAGGTTTGCAATAACCGAACCTCGGTAAAACAAATCACCATGTCATCCGTCTTATTTGCTTGTGATTTGTTTTCGCCCTCTCTTTCGAACTCGTTTATAATTCTAACACTAACCCCGGCTTGTAGTTGTGCTTAAGTTTATAATTTTTAGATTCCGCCTATTCACCCCCCTCTAGGCGACTTTCAATTGGTATCAAAGCCACGATACTTCATTAGAGACTAACCGCTCGAAGTGATGTCGGGAGATCACGCCAAGAAGGAGATGGTGACCGGCGAGAAGCCCGCCACAAGCTATGGGAAGGCTCCATCTGGGGAGTCCGGCAACAAGGTGAAGGGATCCCCTTCACACGACAAGTCACATCGGAGCGGCGAGAAGAAAAAGAAGATGAAGAAAGTGGTCTACTACGAGACTGACTCTTCATCGCCATCCACCTCCGGCTCTGACACGCCGTCCGTCACTTCTAAGCGCCATGAGCGCAAGAAGTTTAGTAAGATTCCCCTACGCTATCCTTGCATTTCCAAACCTACTCCTTTACTTTCTGTCCCATTAGGCAAACCACCCATGTTTGATGGTGAAGATTATAATATGTGGAGTGACAAAATGAGGCACTATCTAACCTCACTCCACACTAGTATTTGGGATGTTGTTGAGATTGGAGTACAGGTACCATCGCTGGGGGATGAAGACTATGACTCAGACGAAGTTTCCCAAATCCGGCACTTCAACTCCCAAGCCACCACTATACTCCTCGCCTCTCTAAGTCGAGAGGAGTATAATAAGGTGCAAGGGTTGAAGAGCGCCAAAGAGATTTGGGACGTGCTCAAAACCGCGCATGAAGGAGACGAGGTGACCAAGATCACCAAGAGGGAAACGATCGAGGGGGAGCTCGGTCGCTTCTTGCTTCACCAAGGGGAGGAGCCACAAGCAGTGTACAACCGGCTCAAGACATTGGTGAACCAAGTGCGCAACCTCGGGAGCACCAAATGGGATGACCATGAGATGGTCAAGGTTATTCTAAGATCACTCGTATTTCTTAACCCTACTCAAGTTCAATTAATTCGTGGTGATCCAAGATATAAACTAATGTCTCCCGAGGAAGTAATAGGAAAATTTGTGAGCTTTGAATTGATGATCAAAGGCTCCAAGAAAATCATCGAGCAAGGAGCCTCCTCCACACCCGATGTGCAACCCGTTGCATTCAAGGCAACGGAGGAGAAGAAAGAAGACTTTACACCAAGTAGGGTCCCCATCGACGCCTCCAAGCTCGACAATGAGGAGATGGCACTCATCATCAAGAGCTTCCGCCAAATCCTCAATCAAAGGAGGGGGAAAGACTACAAGTCCCGCTCCAAGAAGGTTTGCTACAAATGTGGTGAGCCCGGTCATTTTATCGCTAAATGTCCTTTGTCTAGTGATAGTGACAGGGATAACGACATTACGACAAGAGGGGGAAGAAGAAGGAGAAGAAGAGATATTACAAGAAGAAGGGCGGCGATGCCCATATTTGCCGGGAGTGGGACTCCGACGAGAGCTCCACCGACTCCTCCTCCGACGAGGACGTCGCCAACGTCGCCGTCAACAAGGGACTTCTCTTCCCCAACGTCGGCTACAAGTGCCTCATGGCAAATGATGGCAAGAAGAAGGTAAAATCAAGATCCTCCACTAAGTATGCAACCTCTAGTGATGAGGAAAATTCTAGTGATGATGAGGATAACTTGCTTACTCTTTTTGCCAATCTTAACATGCAACAAAAAGAGAAATTGAATGGATTGGTTAGTGTTATTCATGAGAAGGATGAACTCTTGGATAGCCAAGAGGACTTCCTTATTAAGGAAAATAAAAAGCATGTTAAGACTAAAAATGCTTATGCTCAGGAGGTAGAGAAAAATGAAAAATTAACTAGTGAGCTAAGTACTTGCCATGACACTATTTCCAACCTTAGAATTGAGAATGCTAATTTGATTGCTAAGGTTGAGAAGTCAAATATTTGTGATGATTCAATTGCTAATCTTTGAAATGATAATGCTAGTTCAATTGCTAAGATTGCAAAATTTAATGCCTCTCTTGCTAGCCTTAAAAATGAGAATGAAAAATTAATTGCTAAGGCTAAAAACTTAGATGTTTGCAATGCTTCTATTTCCAATCTTAGAGATGAGAATGCTATTTTACATGCTAAGATTGTTGAATTAAATGATTGCAAACTCTCTACATCTAGCGTAGATCATGTCTCTATTTGTACTAGATGTAGAGATGTTAACATTGATGCTATTCATGATCACCTTGCTATGATTAAACAACAAAATGATCATATAGCTAAATTAGATGCTAAGATTGCCGAGCATGAACTATAAAATGAGAAATTTAAATTTGCTCGTAGCATGCTTTATAGTGGGAGACGCCCTGGCATCAAGGATGACATTGGCTTCCAACAGGGAGACAATGTCAAGCTTAATGCCCCTCCTAAAAGATTGTCTAATTTTGTTAAGGGCAAAACTCCCATGCCTCAGGATAACGAGGGTTATATTTTATATCCTGCTGGTTATCCTGAGGATAAGATTAGGAGAATTCATGCAAAGAAGACTCATCATGCGTTTATTTACAAGAATGAGGCTTTTAGCTCTAGGTGTTCTACACATGTTAAAATGCCTAAGAAGAAAACTCCTATTACATCAAATGATTATAATGTTTCATTTAAAACTTTTGATGCTTCTTATGTGCTAACTAACAAATCAGGCAAGGTAGTTGCCAAATATGTTGGGGCCAAACACAAGGGATCAAAGACTTGTGTTTGGGTACCCAAGGTGCTTGTTTCTAATGTCAAAGGACCCAAGACTGTTTGGGTACCTAAGAACAAGGCCTAAATTTGTTTTGTAGGTTTATGCATCCGGGGGCTCAAGTTGGATCATTGATAGCGGGTGCACAAACCACATGACTGGGGAGAAAAGGATGTTCTCCTCCTATGAGAAAAACCAAGATCCCCAAAGAGCTATCACATTCGGGGATGGAAATCAAGGTTTGGTCAAAGGATTGGGTAAAATTGCTATATCACCTGACCATTCCATTTCCAATGTTTTTCTTGTAGATTCTTTAGAATACAACTTGCTTTCTGTTTCTCAATTATGCAAAATGGGTTACAACTGTCTTTTTACGGATACAGGTGTTACTGTCTTTAGAAGAAGTGATGATTCAATAGCTTTTAAGGGAGTATTAGAGGGCCAGCTATACTTAGTTGATTTCAATAGAGCTGAACTCGATACTTGCTTAATTGCTAAGACTAACATGGGTTGGCTCTGGCACCGCCGACTAGCCCATGTTGGAATGAAGAATCTTCACAAGCTTCTAAAGGGAGAGCACATTTTGGGACTAACCAATGTTCATTTTGAGAAAGACAGGATTTGCAGCGCATGCCAAGCAGGGAAGCAAATTGGTGTTTATCATCCACACAAGAACATCATGACAACTGACAGGCCACTGGAGCTCCTCCACATGGATTTATTCGGCCCGATAGCTTACATAAGCATCGGCGGGAGTAAGTACTGTCTAGTTATTGTGGATGATTATTCTCGCTTCACTTGGGTATTCTTTTTGCAGGAAAAATCTCAAACCCAAGAGACTTTGAAAGGATTCTTGAGACGGGCTCAAAATGAGTTCGGCTTAAGGATCAAGAAGATAAGAAGTGACAATGGAACGGAGTTCAAGAATTCTCAAATTGAAGGCTTTCTTGAGGAGGAGGGCATCAAGCATGAGTTCTCTTCTCCCTACACGCCACAACAAAATGGTGTAGTGGAGAGAAAGAATAGAACTCTATTGGATATGGCAAGGACCATGCTTGATGAGTACAAGACTTTGGATCGGTTTTGGGCCGAGGCGGTCAACACCGCCTGCTACGCCATCAACCGGTTATATCTACACCAAATCCTCAAGAAGACATCTTATGAACTCCTCACCGGTAAAATGCCAAATGTTTCATATTTTAGAGTCTTTGGTAGCAAATGCTTTATTCTTGTTAAAAGAGGTAGAAAATCTAAATTTGCTCCTAAGGCTGTAGAAGGCTTTTTACTTGGTTATGATTCAAACACAAGGGCATATAGAGTCTTTAACAAGTCCACTGGACTAGTTGAAGTTTCTTGTGACATTGTGTTTGATAAGACTAACGGCTCTCAAGTAGAGCAAGTTGATCTTGATGAATTAGATGATGAAGAGGCTCCGTGCATCGCGCTAAGGAACATGTCCATTGGGGATGTGTGTCCTAAGGAATCCGAAGAGCCTCCACATGCACAAGATCAACCATCTTCCTCCATGCAAGCATCTCCACCAACTCAAGACGAGGATGAGGCTCAAGATGATGAAGGAGAAGATCAAGAAGATGAGCCACCTCAAGAAGACGACAATGATCAAGGGGGAGATGCAAATGATCAAGGCAAGGAGGATGAACAAGATCCAAGGCCGCCACACCCAAGAGTCCACCAAGCAATACAACGAGATCACCCCGTGAACACCATCCTCGGCGATATTCATAAGGGGGTAACCACTCGATCTCGTGTTGCTCATTTTTGTGAACATTACTCTTTTGTTTCCTCTATTGAGCCACACAGGGTAGAGGAAGCACTTCAAGATTTGGATTGGGTGCTGGCGATGCAAGAGGAGCTCAACAACTTCACGAGGAATGAGGTATGGCATTTAGTTCCACGTCCTAACCAAAATGTTGTAGGAACCAAGTGGGTCTTCCGCAACAAGCAAGATGAGCATGGTGTGGTGACAAGGAACAAAGCCCGACTTGTGGCCAAGGGATATTCACAAGTCGAAGGTTTGGACTTTGGTGAAACCTATGCACCCGTAGCTAGGCTTGAGTCAATTCGCATTTTACTTGCCTATGCTACTTACCATGGCTTCAAGCTTTATCAAATGGACGTGAAGAGTGCCTTCCTCAATGGACCAATCAAGGAAGAGTTCTATGTTGAGCAACCCCCCGGCTTTGAAGATAGTGAGTATCCTAACCATGTCTATAAACTCTCTAAGGCGCTTTATGGGCTCAAGCAAGCCCCAAGAGCATGGTATGAATGCCTAAGAGATTTTCTTATCACTAATGGCTTCAAAGTCTGAAAAGCCGATCCCACTCTCTTTACTAAAACAATTGCCAATGATTTGTTTGTATGCCAAATTTATGTTGATGATATTATATTTGGGTCTACTAACAAATCTACATGTGAAGAGTTTAGTAGGATCATGGTACAAAAATTCGAGATGTCAATGATTGGTGAGTTGAAGTATTTCTTAGGATTCCAAGTCAAGCAACTCCAAGAGGGCACTTTCATTAGCCAAACGAAGTACATTCAAGATATTCTTACCAAGTTTGGGATGAAGGATGCCAAGCCCATCAAGACACCCATGGGAACCAATGGGCATCTCGACCTCGACATGGGAGGTAAATCCGTCGATCAAAAGGTATACCGGTCGATGATAGGTTCTTTACTCTATTTATGTGCTTCACGACCGGATATTATGCTTTCCGTATGCATGTGTGCAAGATTCCAAGCCGATCCTAAGGAAGTTCACCTTAGGGCCGTGAAACGAATCTTGAGATATTTAGTTTATACTCCTAAGTTTGGCCTTTGGTACCCCAGGGGATCCACTTTTGATTTAATTGGTTATTCAGATGCTGATTGGGCAGGGTGTAAGATTGATAGAAAGAGCACATCAGGGACTTGCCAGTTCTTGGGAAGATCCCTGGTGTCTTGGGCTTCAAAGAAACAAAATTCTGTAGCTCTTTCTACCGCCGAAGCCAAGTATATTGCCGCAGGCCACTGTTGCGCGCAATTGCTTTGGATGACTAATATGTTTTCAAGTGTATTATAAGCTAAGTCATAGATTGAAAGGGAAATGGAGTTCTTCGGCGAAGACAAGGCTTCCACTCCACTCCATCGAATTATTCATCCTTCGCCATCGCTCCACAACACTCTCTAATTTGGTATAATCTTCACTCCTATATTATTTGCCAAAGGGAGAAAAAGTTTGAAAGGGCTTATATTTCACCCACAAGTATCTGTTTTTGGCGATTCATGCCAAAGGGGGAGAAAATATTAGCCCAAAGCAAAAGGACCGCACCACCACCAATTTCAAAAATGTAGTCTTTCAAATTTGTGTTAAGAGAAGATTTTTCAATTGATATCTTATTTTTGATAAAATTTTCAAATTGGTATAACCCCTTTCAAAATTAATATCTAAAACCCTCTTGAACACTAAGAGGAGAATTTCATTGAGGGGGAGTTTTGTTTAGTCAAAGGAAAAGCATTTGAAACAGGGGGAGAAAATTTCATATCTTGAAATGCTTCTCAAAATCTTATTCATATACCTTTGACTATTTGCAAAAGACTTTGAAAAGAATTTCTAAAACATTTGCAAAACAAAACAAGTGGTGCAAGCGTGGTCCAAAATATTAAATAAGAAGAAAACTATCCATGCATATCTTATGAAATGAATATTAGTTTAATTCCAAGTAACCTTTGCACTTACATTATGCAAACTAGTTCAATTCTGCACTTTTATATTTGCTTTGGTTTGTGTTGGCATCAATCACCAAAAAGGGGGAGATTGAAAGGGAAATAGGGTCAAACCTTTTCCTATATGAATTTTGGTGGTTGAATTGCCCAACACAAATAATTGAACTAACTAGTTTGCTCTAGATTATAAGTTTTACAGGTGCCAAAGGTTCAACACAAACAATAAAAAAAGGTCCAAGAAAGGGTTCAAATAAAAAGAGCAAAAGACAACCCGAAGGCAGCCCTGGTCTGGCGCACCGGACTGTCCGGTGTGCCACCGGACAGTGTCCGGTGCACCAGGGAACCCAACTCCAAACTGCTCAGCTTCGGGAATTCTGGGAGCCACTCCGCTATAATTCACCGGACTGTCCGGTGTAGCACCGGACTATCCGGTGTGCCAGCGGAGTAACGGCTACACAGCGCCAACGATCGTCTGCAACTGCTACAGGAACAGTGAACAGTGCGCGACTGCGCGCGCTGAGTCAGAGCAAACGCCAGAAGGCGCACCGGACAGTGAACAGTGCTGTCCGGTGCACCACCGGACTGTCCGGTGGCCCAGTTGTCAGAAGCTCCAACGGTCGGAACCCAACGGCCTGGTGACGTGGCTGGCACACCGGACAGTGTCTGGTGGTGCACCGGACTGTCCGGTGCGCCATATGACAGAAGCCTTCACCAACGGTCAACTTGGTGGTTGGGGCTATAAATACCCCCCCAACCACCACACTTCAATGCATCCAAGTTTTCAGCCATCAAACCTCATACAAGAACTCTAGACTTCATTCCAAGACACAAACAAGAGATCAAATCCTCTCCCAAGTCCAAACTTCATTCCAATCAATTAGTGACTACAGAGAGTGACAATTGTGTTCATTTGAGTTCTTGCGCTTGGATTGCTTTTCTTCTTCCTTCTTTCTTGTTTCCAACTCAATTATAATCAAGGCAAGAGACACCAATTGTGTGGTGGTCCTTGTGGGGACTTGGTGACCTGATTGATTGAGAAGAGAAGCTCACTCGGTCTAGGTGACCGTTTGAGAGAGGGAAGGGTTGAAAGAGACCCGGTCTTTGTGACCACCTCAACGGGGAGTAGGTTTGCAAGAACCAAACCTCGGTAAAACAAATCACCATGTCATCCGTCTTATTTGCTTGTGATTTGTTTTTGCCCTCTCTTTCGGACTCGTTTATAATTCTAACACTAACCCCGTCTTGTAGTTGTGCTTAAGTTTATAATTTTCAGATTCCGCCTATTCACCCCCCTCTAGGCGACTTTCACACTCTTTCATTTTTGTAAAGCATTCTCCGAAGATCGTGTCATTGGTGTGATATGATGTATGATGTGATGCTATGCGAGATGATGCAATGATATGATGCAAAGAATGATGCTAATGCCGAAGACACACACCCATGCTGAAACACAATCTCTGCGTCCCCTTAGGAACGATTAAAAATCTCTTTGCCGTTTATTTTTCGGCTTCACCGCTTATTTTTCGGTGTAAGTTCTGCATCCCCTTAGGAACGTCTTTTGAACTTCTTTGCCTTCTATTTCGGCGGTATTCGCGTTGACTTTTCGCGCTTTGCCTTATATTTCAGCAGTATTTGGCTCTGCATTCCCTTTGGAATGACTTTTGAGCAGAAAACTTACACTGCGCTCCCTTAAGAACGACTTTTTGTAGCTTCGGCAAACTTACGCTGCGCTCCTTAGGAACGACTTTTTGTAGCTTCGGTGAAACTTGTAATGCGATTTTTAGCTCTGCATTCCCTTGGGAACGTCTTTTGAGCTTCATCAATTTTTGAGCTTCGTGAGTCTGTGGAGAAGATATATTTTGCTCTGACAGGAACAAAGCTATTACAAGAAATTAAAACTAGGTTTACATTGATTGTTCCTTATTAAAAACAAAATGACATTGAACGTAAAAATGTTTCAGAGGTAGGATATCTCTCAATAGATGTGTTTTGATTCTGGCACATTACTGTTGACTGTGCGAGCTTCGGATTCCTCCCTGAATTCCCGTTGTTGTTGAGAGTGCTGACGCCCTTCTGGCTGTTGGCTTCGGGAAGAGGTCGGTTGTAGTGGTGGTGGAGGCGGGAGTTGTGGCCAGGAGGCCTGTGAATGGCTAGCCAAAGCGATAGAAGCTGCAGGATGATTGTTCACATACTCTAGTATGTAAGGAGAGTGACACGAAGCAGTGTGTAAGACCTGCTTCGGCTGGTTCTGCCGGGCTTCGACTTCTGCTATTTTCTTTTGTTTCTAAATGGTGACATGGCACATTCTTGTAGTATGGCCCTTGTCCTCACCACAGAATAAGCAATAAATCTTTCTAGGCTGATCCCCAAATCTTCCTCCGAAGCCCCTGGCGCCTCTGCCTCTTGGAGCTGGTGGCCTGAAGGAGCTTTGCTGCTGCCCCGAAGATTGTGAAGTATATTGTGACCTCTGAGACTGACTTCCTTTGTCATCACTTTGAGTGGAGTTGTGGATTGACCTGACGTGCCTCGGATGGACTCTTCCTCCGAAGCCCCTAGTCATTTCAAAGAATCTGTAAGCTTCCTCCCTTCTTTGGCGGAAGTCGTTGTCAGCTCGGATGTACTCATCTATCTTCTAAAGCAGCTTCTCCAGAGTTTGCAGGGCTTCCTTGCGAAGTACTGAGCCGTAGGTCCTGGCCGAAGGCCCTTAATCATGGCCTCAATGACAATCTCATTGGGCACTGTAGGCACTTGTGCCCTTAGTCGCAAGAACCTTCGTACATAGGCTTGAAGGTATTCTTCATGGTCTTGTGTACATTGGAACATAGCCTGAGCTGTGACCAGCTTCGTTTGAAAGCCTTGGAAGCTGGTAACCAACATGTCCTTAAGCTTCTGCCACGACGTGATGGTCCCTGGCCGAAGAGAAGAATACCATGTTTGGGCTACATTCCGGACTGCCATGACGAAGGACTTCGCCATGACTACAGTGTTGCCCCCATACGAAGATATAGTTGCTTCGTAACTCATCAGAAACTGCTTTAGATCTGAGTGTCCATCATACATGGGAAGCTGATGTGGCTTGTATGATGGGGCCATGGGGTAGCCTGCAGTTCTGCTACCAAGGGAGAAGCATCATCAAAAGTAAATGCATCATGATTAAAATCATCATACCATGCATCCTCGTTGAATATGCCTTCTTGACGAAGCTCCCTGTGTTGGGGCCTTCGATCTTGTTCATCTTAGACAAGATGACGCACTTCTTCAGTGGCTTCATCGATCTTCCTTTGAAGATCAGCCAATCGCGCCATCTTCTCCTTCTTCCTTTGTACTTGCTGATGGATTATCTCCATATCTCTGATCTCTTGGTCCAACTCCTCTTCTTGGAGTGTTGGACTGGTAGCTTTTCTCTTCTGGCTTCGAGCCTCTCGAAGAGAAAGAGTTTCTTGGTTTGGGTCCAGCGGCTGCAGTGCAGCGGTCCCTGGTGCTGAAGCTTTCTTCGGCGGCATGACGAAGGTCAGTGCTTGCCGAAGGTGGTCGAAAAGGGTTCACCGGAGGTGGGCGCCAATGTTGGGGACTTGTTCTCAAATGCTATGAGTTAAGAACAAGGCAACACGGAAATATTAAATGTTATTGCCCTTCGTCCTTCGAAACATTATTTCCCTTAGGATATAATGATCTTCAGACGAAGGTCATGAAGGACATACCTTCATTATCGCAGCATATGTTAATAAAAGGAGAAACATATGAAATATAAGAGATTACATGAACAATTATATAACATTATCAACTCATTATCACTTTATTATCATGGATAAATAGAAATGATACGAAATTACAAAAGTACCTTCGGCTTGACAGAAGGTAAAAGTATAAGAGTGACGCACGAGCAAATACAGGTCAGCGTGAATAGTACGGGGGTACTATTCACCTATTTATAGGCAAAGGACACAACCTATGAGAAATTACAGTTATGCCCTTTACATTTACTATTGGCTTATAGAAAAATCTATGAGGACTGGATAGCCTTTTCCCCTTTAAGTCGGTTCTTTTTCCCGTGATTGAGCCGAAGCTCCCTTATGCATAGCTTCGAAGCAACGACAACCTTCGTCACGATCATGCCCTTCTCAGCGTATATGTCTTTAATCCTGAATCTGAAGGTACCTGTCTATAAACCATGCTTGGAAGACATTGTTAAATTACGTTTTTGAGGACCTTCGGAGGACGAAGGCCCCAGTAGTTGAGCCATCACAAAAGCTCATTTGTAATCCCCATACTCCATAAATCAATACCTAGCCACAACAGGAAATAGGGTGTTACGTAATTCAAGACGGCCCGAACATGTATAAATCAACGAGCAATACCGACGTGACTTTGCACATACCATCGAGTCGCAATCAACAACGGCGTCCTACCCAAAAGCATCACGTGGGTAACCCGTGGTGCGCAATCGAGTCACAAACACCGACAAAGTCCATGTCCACATTGTATTCTTTAAACTATATTCATAGAAGCTAGCAAATGTCATTAGTCTAAACGGTTATGTTGATCACCAAACACCAAATTAAAACACTTGATCAAATAAGTTGTGGTCCATTTTTCTTATAACGTCAATGACTTATATAAAAAACATACTTTATTTCAGTTTTTTATACGTTTATCGTACCCTAAAAATCTTATACATAATTTATTTTGTTTAATCCATAGTTTAAAGTATAGAAATTAATAGAGAAAATGATAGAATCTATATAGAGATAGTCTGAAAGAGAGCATTCTCTATATTTGAAGAATGTTTTATAGAACACTTTTGGAGTTTATAAAGGATAGAATTTTCTCTAAATATATGATAGAACATCCTTTAAGAGGTAGATGTGTCTGTGCAGAAAGTTTTCACACATTAAGGGCTAGTTTGGGAACCATATTTTCCCAAGGGATTTTCACTTTCCCAAGGGAAATTAGTTTATTTTCCCTTGGGAAAATAGAAATTACATGGGAAAATGGTGTTCTCAAACTAGCCCTAAAAGTGTAAATGGCACCGATATTATCTGTATTTAGGGCTGAGATCTAATTTGTATCTGATCTTTTTCTGTATCCATATTATTAAAGTTAGATATTTAAGATATAAATATTTTATGTGACACAAATTGATAATATATGTATCCGATCCGAATCCGAAAAAAATATAAAAACAAATATAAAATAATTAACATAGATCTCGCCTCGTCTCAGTACCAACGGATGCCTATTCTTCTCCACATCAAGTGCCCCTGCGCGAGGCTCGCGCTAGCTCTATAAGTATAGTCACGCAAGACTCGGCGCGGCCTTGCTCGTGCAAGTATTCCATCGAGCCATCAGCTCGAGTGCTCAGTTCGCGCCAGGGAGGCATGGAGCCCATGAGAAGGGAACCTCAGACAAGCATGGCGGGCGGCACGAGGTCACGTTGTCCCGTGCTGCTGCTGTTGCTCCTCGGCGTGACTGCTCGACTGGCTTCAGGCGTCGTCTCCGACGGTGAGATCTAGCGTACTCCAAGATCCTCGTATGACTTGCGCATAAGTTCGCGGTGTACCGATGGTATAGTTCACACAGACTGCAGCTATTTCTTTTCAGTTCCGTTCTAAGTTGCTGTATGCTGAGCTTGCTTCCTTTCCTTCTTGCAATATTTCTGATTTCAGAACACGCTGTAGTTAGTTTCAGAGCTCTCAGTTTGGACTAGTGATATGAAGTTTGACGACGGTTAAACAGTGATGTGGATTAATAAAGCTCAGCCTTTTCAAATCCGAAACAAAATCTAGAACATATGCCATTTCGCGCACCAGCTGGCCTGGTCCCCCAGCACCCTTCAGTATATGCTAATTTGTTGGCTCAAGAAGTCAAGATAGAAGAACAACCTGAGCAGACCAAAACGTATATGTAATGTAGAGATTGCTTCAGCAGTTCATGTCTGAAGTACTCCCTCCGTTTCTTTTTATTAGTCGCTGGATAGTGCAATTTTTTGCACTATCCAGCGACTAATAAAAAGAAACGGAGGGAGTACCACATTTCACCTATTGACTCCATGGGTCTTCCGTTTCTTGTGTAACTCTGTTCAGGCCTATTACCAAATGGCAACTTCGAGCTCGGGCCGGCAAAGTCCGATCTGAACGGCACCAGGGTGATGAACCAAAACTCCGTACCGAACTGGGAGATCTTAGGGTTCGTGGAGTACATCGGGTCCGGGCAGAAGCAGGACGACATGATCCTACCGGTGCCGGAAGGCGCATGCGCCGTGCGTCTTGGCAACGACGCCACCATCCGGCAGAACCTAAACTTGATTCGGGAGACGACCTACTCCATCACCTTCTGCGCGGCGCGCACCTGCGCCCAGGCCGAGAGGCTCAAGGTGTCCGTCGCCGCCGAGTCCGGCGTCCTCCCGATCCAGACCGTGTACACCAGCAACGGGTGGGACTCCTACTCCTACGCCTTCAGAGCCAGGCACAGCACCGCGTGGTTCAGCATCCACAACCCCGGCCACGAGGACGACCCGGCGTGCGGCCCCCTCATCGACTCCGTTGCCATCAAGGCCCTGAACCCTCCGCATCTTACCAAGGGTCAGTAACATCCAAAGTACTGTCTTGCTTTGTTTCAGAAAGCCATACGGCCGGTTTAAGCCAGCGCAGCGAACATGCAGATAACATGCTGAGGAACGGAGACTTCGAGGAGGGCCCGGTCATCTTCCCGGACACGGCGTGGGGCGTGCTGGTGCCGCCGATGAGCGAGGACGACGTGTCCCCGCTGCCGGGGTGGATGGTCATGTCGGACACGAAGGTCGTCAAGTATGTGGACGCGGCGCACCACGCGGTGCCGCGCGGCGCGCGCGCCGTGGAGCTGGTGGCCGGCAGGGAGGCCGCGCTGGTGCAGGAGGTGCGCACCGTGCCCGGTCGGCACTATCGCCTGTCGCTCGCGGTCGGAGACGCCGCGAACGGGTGCGAGGGCCCCATGGCCGTGGAGGCGTACGCGGCGCGGGCGACGCTGAGGACGACGTACGAGTCCCGGGGGAATGGCGGGAGCAAGCGCGCCGTGGTCGACTTCACGGCGATCGCGAACCTCACGCGCGTGGTGCTCCAGAGCTACAACCACCACATGAAGCCCGACGGGACGCTCTGCGGGCCGGTGGTGGACGACGTCTCCCTCGTCGGCCTGCGCTAGCACGCAGCGCGCCGGTTGTTCTCTTAGTCTGCGGCGATGTACCTGCTGGTGCCTTGATGAGTTTGTATTGGTAATCCCGTGCACGTGTATGGCCATTGGCAAGCGGTCGTAGATTTTTTTTATACGTATATTCGAGAGGCAGATCCACTTGTACAATGTTATGATGCTCATGGCTTCGAGTTCGACTAACGATTGTGCTGGGTAAACAGATCATCTGCGATTCAGATGTACTCCTACTTGTAACCACAGTGTCGGTGTTGTTAGAGGCTTTGACTTTGCTGTTCTTTTCTATGGACAAAATTTGCATTAAAAAATACTTTGGCCGGTGGATTGCTTCTGTGGCTCTGTCGGAGTGCCCGAGACGGCGGCAGCCATAGTTGCTGTTGGCAGGGATGAAAACGGTTCAAAAACGGATACTTATATGGATATCAATTTTTTCATTGTTTTTTAATTCTGAGTAGCTAAGATATAAAATATGTTATATAAACATGTTTTCTTGTTTTTAGTACTAAGCTTATAAAGATTTATAAAAGATAAATCTTAAATCTAAAATGATAGATATAAAATTCAGATAAAGATTCGAGTGCAACACAATAAATAATAGATAGATTAACATATAACCAAGATCACATATACACATAGAAAATGCAATTTAAGTGCAATACAAAGCAATAGAATTATTCACACAAGTACATATAAAGTCTTCCATGACACAATTCTTCACACAAGTTTTCCCGTCACACAATGAACAAGTAGATTTAAAAAATTATAGAACTAATTAATAATATAATGTAATAATAACAACTAACAACTACATTTAAAATATCAACTAATACCTACCAACTATTTTAAAAATATCAACTATCAACTAGTAAGGAAATATATCAACTTTCAACTAACAAAGAACATATTGTTAGACACTTATGGTAACTTTGTGTATTTATGGTATCCTTGTCTAATAAACGGATATCTCCCTTGTACACATCCTTTGCATATATATATATATATATATATCCATCCTAGCTGGGTGTGTGTGACAACCTTCTCTATATGGTATAGAGCAATTTCTTCAATCCTTCTAAATCAGCTTCATCATCTTCCCTTCTCCCAACCCTAGCGTCGCCATGGCTGACACCACCGTTTCCTCCTCATTGACGACCTCTTATTACTCTCTCGAGCTTCAGTCCTCCACCGCCCAGCCATCCTCAATCCCTTTTGCACTATCAACATGAAGACCCATGTTCCCATCATTCTGCAGCTTGCCATGGCGAGGCTCAAACGACATGTGAGCTCTACACTTCCATCGCTGACCTCTTCAACGCCAATCAAGAATCTCACGCCATTCACCTGAGCAATGAATTCCACAACATTGCTTGGCGTGATTCCTCTATCACGGACTACTGTCAATGTGTCAAAACCCTTGTCGACTCCTTCCATGACGTCGGCCGCAAGGTCTTAGATTCCCAGCTTGTCCTCAACTTGCTTCGTGGGCTCAACTCTAAGTTCTTGAGCACTACCGACAATATTGTCAACATGATCTCGTTCCCCTCTTTTGGCAGGGCCATATCGATTCTTGCTCTGAAGGAATCAATGCTTGCCAATGAAATGAAGGTTTCTCTAAGGCGACTCTCACTGTAGTGGCCTCATCGTCCTCTTGTCCTCCTGGTGGCTATCCTAGCACCAGTGGCACTGGTGCTTCTGAGGGTAGCTACGACATACGCGGTTATAGTGGGTGTGGTTGTCATCATGGTTGTGTCTATGGCTGAAATAATTGTGGTGGTGGAAATTCTAGTCACGGGTACGGTGGCTCCAACAACACCGTGTGTCAGTCTACCCCAAATGTTCCTTGATTTTGCTTCAACCCCATGTGGCGTGGTTCTACCGGCTGCTGTTGGGTTACTTGGCTCGGCTCTTCCAGCATATCAATCGACGTACACCACCACCTTTGTTTCATTGCAACTGTCGTCTCTGCCTACTCTCTCTTCTCAGTCATAGTCGGATCAGGCAGGTCTCATTGTGGCCTTGAATAATATGTTGCATCCATCTACAGACGACTGGATTATTGACTCCAACGCCAAATCACATATGTCATCCGACAATGGTACCACCTCTCCATCTCTTATTCCTCTCTCCTACCTTGTTTATGTTACTGTTGGCAGTGGTACTCAAGTGCCAGTGCGTTTATACAACAATATGCATATATGTTTACCTTCTTCTAACTTCGTCCTGAAGAGGGTTCTTCATGTTCCTACCTTAATTAAAAATCTCATCTCTGCACATCAGTTTACTTGTGATAATTTTGTTTCTATTGAGTTTGACCCTCATGGTTTTTTTGTCAAGTACCTTCAGACGTGACGTGTGATCATACGCTGCAATAGCTTGGTGACCTCTACACTCTACCACAAATTACTTCATCATCCTAAGATCACACTACATGCCTTGTCTGTGTTAACGTTTGGGACAATCGTCTTGGTCATCTCGGCTCATCGGTTCTTCATAAGCTTCACAGCTCTAGCACAATTGCCCGTTTTAAGGAAAATGGACCCCGGTCCATTTGATTAAGGATTTTGGTGTTTGATGATAAACATAACCTTGTGGACTAATGTTCTCTCGGGGAGCGGTGGGTCTAGCCCGTCATAGACAACACATCCAAGGTGGGAGCAACTGTGGCGGCGGATCCCTAGGGGCACGCGCGTGGCTGCGGTCCCCTGAGACACGCACAATGGTGACGTATTCGAGTGGGAGCGATAGCGGTAGAATTCCCTAGGCGTGAGCGGTGACGGTGAGCTCCCCAAGGTGCGAGCTATGGCAGATCCCAGAGGCGACAGTTCTTAGGGGCACACAGCAGCGGCGACCCGTGGGGCGCGCGACGACGACGTCATCTGAGTGGTGACAGCTCCCCTAGGTGCGAGCGACGGACATTTTTATGGTACTTTGTATACATATTTATACCAACGTCAATAAATTTTTATGACATACATTTTAGCTCATGACTCCGCTTTCCTTCTATTATTGTCGGCGTTTCGAGACCGAGGGGTCCCTGGACCGACGAGTGAAATGTCGCCGCGGGCCCCAGCCCGGATGGGTCGGCGCGAGACGGAGCGCGAAGGGGGGAGGAGACGGGCGTGAGAGGTGGAAATCCCGCGGCCTTCGTGTTTGTCCCGCGCCCAGGTCAGGTGCGCTTGCAGTAGGGGGTTACAAGCGTCCACGCGAGAGGGAGCGAGCGGCCTCACGCGAGCGCCTGTCCCGTCCTCTTCCCCGCGCGGCCAACCCTCTGTAAGAGGGCCCTGGTCCTTCCTTTTATAGGCATAAGGAGAGGATCCAGGTGTACAATGGGGGGTGTAGCAGAGTGCTAACGTGTCTAGCGGAGGAGAGCTAGCGCCCTAAGTACATGCCATCGTGGCAGCCGGAGAGGTTTTGGCACCCGGTTCGTGTGGTGTCGTGGCCGTCGGAGGAGCGCTGGAGCCTGGCGGAAGGACAGCTGTCGGAGCTGTCGAGTCCTTGCTGACGTCCTCTTGCTTCCGTAAGGGGGCTGAGAGCCGCCGTCGTCATAGAGCGTGCGGGGCGCCATCATTGCATGTCTGGCGGAGCGAGCCAGATGGGACACCGGTCTTGTTTCCCGTAGCCTGAGTCAGCTTGGGGTAGGGTAATGATGGCGCCCCATGTTGACGTGGTCGGTCCGTGCCCTAGGTTGGGCGATGTGGAGGCTCCTCCGAGGTCGAGGTCGAGTCTGTCTTCCGAGGCCGAGGTCGAGTCCGAGCCCCTGGGTCGGGCGAGGCGGAGACTGTCGGCTGAGGCCAGGGCTGAGTCCGAGCCCTGGGGTCGGGCGGAACGGAGTTCGTCGTCTTCCGGGGCTGAGCCTGAGTCCGAGCCCTGGGTCGGGCGGAGCGGAGTTCACCGTCTTCCGGGGCTGAGCCTGAGTCCGAGCCCTGGGTCAGGCGGAGCGGAGGTCGCCGTCTTCCGGGGCTGAGCCCGAGTCCGAGCCCTGGGTCGGGCAGAGCAGAGCTCGCCGTCTTCCGGGGCTGAGCCCGAGTCCGAGTCCTGGGTCGGGCGGAGCGGAGTTCGCCGTCTTCCGGAGCTGAGCCCGAGTCTGAGCCCTGGGTCGGGCGGAGCGGAGTTCGCCGTCTTCCGGGGCTGAGACCGAGTCCGAGCCCTGGGTCGGGCGGAGCAGAGTTCGCTGTCTTCCGGGGCTGAGCCCGAGTCCGAGCCCTGGGTCAGGCGAAGC
Source organism: Zea mays (assembly GCF_902167145.1). Lineage (NCBI taxonomy): Eukaryota > Viridiplantae > Streptophyta > Magnoliopsida > Poales > Poaceae > Zea > Zea mays. Next base: position 34,984,909 of record NC_050097.1, on the reverse strand, counting down.
GGAGTTTCCTACGGTGCCTGAGGCCGGGCCTGGCTGCCTGTTAGCCTCACTCTGTCGAGTGGCACAGCAGTCGGAGCGGCGCAGGCGGCGCTGTCCTTCTGTCAGGTCGGTCAGTGGAGCGGCGAAGTGACTGCGGTCACTTCGGCTCTGTCGACTGGAGGACGTGCGTCAGGATAAAGGTGTCAGGCCACCTTTGCATTAAATGCCCCTGCGATTTGGTCGGTTGGCGTGGCGATTTGGCCAGGGTTGCTTCTTGGCGAAGACTGGGCCTCGGGCGAGCCGGAAGTATGTTCGTCGCTGGAGGGGGGCCTCGGGCAAGACGTAGATCCTCCAGGGTCGGCTGCCCTTGCCCGAGGCTGGGCTCGGGCGAGGCGTGATCGAGTCCCTCGAATGGACCGATCCCTGACTTAGTCGCACCCATCAGGCCTTTGCAGCTTTGTGCTGATGGGGGTTACCAGCTGAGAATTAGGAGTCTTGAGGGTACCCCTAATTATGGTCCCCGACAGTAGCCCCCGAGCCTCGAAGGGAGTGTTAACACTCGCTTGGAGGCTTTTGTCGCACTTTTTTGCAAGGGGACCAGCCTTTCTCGGTTGCGTTTTGTTCCGGTGGGTGCGCGCGAGCGCACCCGCCGGGTGTAGCCCCCGAGGCCTCGGAGGAGGGGTTTGACTCCTCCGAGGTCTTAATGCCTCGCGCAATGCTTCGGCTAGTCTGGTCGTTCCCTCATGCGAGCTGGCCGTAGCCCGGGTGCACGGTCGGGTCCCATGTTCTCGGGCTAGTATGTTGACGCTGTCAACAGTTTGGCCGGAGCCGGGTTTGCGAGAGTAGCCCCCGAGCCTCTGCACAGGGCGAGAGGACGGTCAAGGACAGACTCGACTTTTTTACATATGCCGCTGCGTCGCCTTTCCGCAAGGAGGAGGGGGGGGGAAGCGCCATGTTGCCCTCGGAGGGCGCCGAACATGGTGTCTCCGGTGAGCTGCTGGCGGGTAATCCGAGTGGGCGCCCGTGCCCCATTTGTTAGGGGTCGGCTAGAGGCCCGGAGGCGCGCTCAAAAGTACCTGCGGGTGATCTGCCGGACCCGGTCCCCTGTCGACGGGGTCCGAGGGCTCGATGCCTCCCTCTGATGGGATTCCGTTACAAGATCGTTCCCGCTGGTCTCGGAAATGTCCTAGGGTACATCGGGAGCGTAGCCCGAGCCTTGGTTATGTATCGAACGTACCCAGGGTCATCCCTCGCTCTATGTCTGAGGCGGCTGTGAACCCTTCGAGGGCCAGCCTACGAACCCCTGATCAGTAGTGGGCGCGGAGCCCGAGTGGCCTGAGGCGGCCGTTGAACCCTTCCGAGGGGCCGGCCTTCGAACCTCTGACCAGTAGTGGGTGTGGAGCCCATGCGCTCTGAGGCGGCTGTTAAACCCCTCCGAGGGGCCAGCCTTTGAACCTCTGATCAGTAGGGAGGCTCGGAGCCTGTTTCCTTCACGGAGAAGGATCCCTTTCGGGGTATCCTCCTTTCCCGGTCCCTGTTGTAAGAGAGAGAGAGGAAAAGGAAAAGGATACGAAATCGAATGACGTGGCGTACCTTTTTTGACGCGGTCATTATGGCGAAGGCGAAGCGTCACTCGCTTCCCCTGCCAGAGGCGCCGCCTGTCCCGCCGCGGAGTTAATGCGACAGGGCGAGTGGTTCGCGGGGCGGCCGTTGCGCGTGCGCGAGCCGTTCGAGGAACGGAACACGGGCGCGCCTTCTTCACGCCGTGAGAGAGGTTTCTCTCGCTGTCCGTGGATGGGACGTAAGCTTGGCTGACGACGTGACCGCTGCTCCTGCCCGCCTGCCACTGCCATTACTGCCGGCCCATTTTTGGCCGTATTGACCGTCGCGCCAGGCTGGCACTGCTGGGTCGTACGCAGGGTCGCCTTGAGTCGCGGTACTGGTTCCGCAGTCGAGGAGGCGTGGTAGTGGTGCGAGTGGCGGTGCAGTTGCTTGCACGTAGCGACCGGCGCGCCGGTTGCATGACGCGTGGGCATGGGCCCCCATGCTGGGTGCGTTGGAAGTCGGAGGGGCGCGCCCACTTGGCGCGGTTGCATGCCGCCTGCATGGCTGCCCGCCCTTTCACCCGCTGGTCTGGGCGAAAGTGGAGGAATGCTCATAACCGCTGGGCGGTTACATGCACCGCGCGCGGCGGTTTGGTTTCTTCTGCTCTGGGCCAGCTTGCATGACGCGTGGGACCCAGCCCCCGCACCGTAGGGGGAGGACCTTGGAGCGTGTTGGAGAAGACTCAGGGCACGACGGCTGGGGACGCAAGTAGGGAGAGTCGCCTTTAAAAGGAGGGTGACCCCCTTGAAAGGCGACCATGTCTTCGCGCTCCCTTATGCATCGTGTCTTTTGTTCATTGTGGCTGTCGGAGCCTGAACGTGTATGTATTTTTGGCGAGGAGCCGTGTTTTTTCCTCATTTTCGAGAACTAAGACTCGCCTGTTGGTTGTTTGAACCGCTTCACCAAGCGTGAGTCGCCCCGTGCAAAGGTGACGAGTGAGGTATTCATATCCCGGAGGCGTAGGAGTCCCTTGGCTCGGTCGGCCTTGTTGTCCGAGGATTCTCTTGCTTAGTTAAAGGAACCCCTCGGCCGCTCTTCGATGAGCCGAAGCCAGGGGTAGCGGTGTCAGCACGGACAGAGGCAGAGTTGGCTCGAAAAGAAGACTTGGTCGGCCGGAGCCTGGCCGGGTCGTCCGTTAGCAGGACCGACGCCGGAGTTGATCTGCCGAGGCCTCGGGCCGGGCTGATGTCTTCGAGGGACAGCTGGCCGAGGCCTCGGGGTGACCAACCGAGCCGCCTGCTCGAGCCGGATTCTTGGAGAAGACCCTGGCGGCGATGGCCCAGGCGTGATGATGACGTCATCCTTCAGAGTGGAGATCCTCGGACCGCGTCGCCGTCCGAGGCTAGGTCGGACCTCGCCAAAGGTGTAGTCGACGCTGAGGGTGCTGCTGCTCCCTTCAACTATCGAGATCCGAGCCTGCAGGATTGGATTATCTTGTAGCGTGTGTTTTCTGCGGCCGCCGAGGCCCAAACACGCCATCGTCGTGTTGTAAAGCTGCGCTTCTTTTCCTCTTGTTTCGAGTATCTGGACTTTTTCGTCGGTAACAGAATCGTCTGTGCGAGCGAGAGTTGCTTTTCACGGAAGGTGATGAGTGAGGTATCCGTATCCCGGAGGCGTAGGAATCCCTCGGCTCGGTCGGCCTTGCTGCTTACGCACACTCTTGCCCGTCCATAGGGTTCTGTCGCCGACGCAGTCGAGAAGGCCCGAAGAATCGCTTCGGCAGAGGAGCTTTCGAGCGTGAAGACTTGTTCGGTCCGCAGAATCACTTATCCGAACGCGAGTTACTTATCGCAGAAGGTGATGAGTGAGGTATCCGTATCCCGGAGGTGTAGGAGTCCCTCGGCTCGGTGCTTACGTGTACTCCGCCGTTTTCAGGATCCACTTTCGAAGTAGTCGAAAAGCACGAAAGACATTCTGGCAGAAAGGATCTTTTTTCGAGGAAAATTTCGACACAGAGGGGGTTCCCCCCTTTTAGCCCCCGAGGGAGGGTCGGGCTTTGCCGAGGCAAGGCTGACCCTTCCTTGATGACTAAACTTTGCGTGGGAACGAGGTATATGAACAACTTGAAAGCATCTTAAGGGTAGAAGCGACGTAGCTATTGGATGTTCCAAGCGTTGCTGTAGACCTCGCCTTGACTGTTGGCCAGCTTGTACGTTCTGGGCTTCAGAACTTTGGCGATGACGAACGGCCCTTCCCAGGGAGGTGTGAGCTTGTGCCGCCCTCGGGTGTCCTATCGCAGCCGAAGCACCAGGTCGCCCACCTAGAGGTCTCGGGACCGGACCCCTCGGGCGTGGTAGCGTCGCAGGGACTGCTGGTACCGCGCCGAGTGTAGTAAGGCCATGTCCCGAGCCTCTTCCAGCTGGTCCAGCGAGTCTTCTCGACTAGCTTGGCTGCTTTGGTCGGCGTAGGCCCTCGTCCTCGGGGAACCGTATTCTAAGTCTGTGGGCAGGATGGCCTCGACCCCATAGACTAGAAAGAACGGCGTGAAGCCCGTGGCTCGGCTCGGTGTTGTCCTCAGACTCCAGACCACCGAGGGGAGTTCCTTCATCCATCGCTTGCCGAATTTGTTGAGGTCGTTGTAGATCTGAGGCTTGAGTCCTTGTAGAATCATGTCGTTGGCACGCTCTACTTGCCCATTCGTCATGGGGTGAGCCACGGCGGCCCAGTCCACCCGGATGTGGTGATCCTCGCAGAAGTCCAGGAACTTTCTGTCGGTGAACTGGGTGCCGTTGTCGGTGATGATGGAGTTCGGGACCCCAAAACGATGGATGATGTTGGTGAAGAACGTCACCGCCTGTTCGGACCTGATGCTGTTTAGGGGTCAGACCTCGATCCACTTGGAGAATTTGTCGATGGTGACCAACAAGTGCGTGTAGCCCCCGGGTGCCTTCTACAAGGGGCCGACGAGGTCCAGACCCCACACAGCAAAAGGCCAGGTGATGGGTATCGTCTGCAGGGCCTGAGCAGGCAGGTGGGTCTGCCTTGTGTAGAACTGACACCCTTCGCAGGTGCGGACAATTCTGGTGGCGTCGGCCACCGCCGTCGGCCAGTAGAAACCTTGTCGGAAGGCGTTTCCAACAAGGGCTCGAGGTGCTGCGTGATGGCCGCAAGCCCCCGAGTGTATCTCTTGTAGGAGCTCCTGACCTTCGGCGATGGAAATGCATCGCTGTAGGATGCCTGAGGGGCTGCGGTGGTAGAGCTCCTTCCCATCTCCCAGCAAGACAAACGACTTGGCGCGCCGCGCCAACCGCCGAGCTTCGACTCGGTCGAGGGGTAGCTCTCCTCGGTGGAGATATTGCAGGTATGGGGTCTCCTAGTTTCGATTAGCCGTGACCCCGCTTCGCTCCTCCTCGACGCGCAGTGCCTCACCCTCGGGGGCCGAGGGTACCTCGGGCTGAGCTGAGGGTGCCTCGGGCCGAGCCGAGGGTACCTCAGACTATGCCGAGGCCTTCTCGGGCTCGGGCGTGTCGTCGGTCTTGACGGAGGGTTGATGCAGGTCTCCGGAGAAGACGTCCGGGGGAACCGTTGTTCGCCCCAAGGCTATTTTAGCCAGCTCGTCCACAGTCTCGTTGTAGCGTCGGGCGATGTGGTTGAGCTCAAGCCCGTAGAACTTGTCTTCCAGGCGCCGAACCTCATCGCAGTATGAAAGGGAATTAGGCTTACACCTATTTCCTAAATAATTTTGGTGGTTGAATTGCCCAACACAAATAATTGGACTAACTAGTTTGCTCCAGTGTACAAGTTATACAGGTGCCAAAGGTTCACTCTTAGCCAATAAAAAGACCAAGAGTTGGGTTCAACAAAGAGAGCAAGGGATAATCGAAGGCACCTCTGATCTGGCGCACCGGACTGTCCGGTGTGCCACCGGACAGTGTCCGGTGCCCCAGGGAAGAGCGGTTCTGGAACTCACCAGCCTCGGGAAATTGCTCCGCTATAATTCACCGGACTGTCTGGTGTACACCGGACTGTCCGGTGAACCAGCAGAGCAACGACTACTTCGCGCCAACGGTCACCTGCGGGCGCATTTAATGCGCTCCAGAAGCGCGCAGAAGTCAGGCACGCGCGCGCTGGCACACCGGACACTCTACAGTACATGTCTGGTGTGCCACCGGACATCCAGGCGGGCCCAGAAGACAGAAGCTCCAACGGTCGAATCCCAACGGCCTGGTGACGTGGCTGGCGCACCGGACATGTCCGGTGTGCACCGGACTGTCCGGTGCACCATACGACAGTCAGCCACCACCAAACGGCTAGTTTGGTGGTTGGGGCTATAAATACCCCCAACCACCCCACATTCAAGTCATCCAAGTTTTCCCACTTCAACTACTTACAAGAGCTCTAGCATTCAATTCTAGACACACCAAAGTGATCAAATCCTCTCCAAACTCCACACAACGCCCTAGTGATTAGTGAGAGAGATTTGCTTGTGTTCTTTCGAGCTCTTGCGCTTGGATTGCTTTCTTCTTTCTTTGATTCTTCATTGCGATCAAACTCATTTGTAATTGAGGCAAGAGACACCAATCTTGTGGTGGTCCTTGTGGGAACTTTGTGTTCCAAGCATTTGAGAAGAGAAAGCTCACTCAGTCCAAGGGACCGTTTGAGAGAGGGAAAGGGTTGAAAGAGACCCGGTCTTTGTGACCACCTCAACGGGGAGTAGGTTTGCGAGAACCGAACCTCGGTAAAACAAATCCTCGTGTCTCACTCCTTATTCGCTTACGATTTGTTTTGCACCCTCTCTCGCGGACTCGATTATATTTCTAACGCTAACCCGGCTTGTAGTTGTGATTATTTGTGAGAATTTCAGTTTCTCCCTATTCACCCCCCTCTAGGCGACTTTCAATTGGTATCAGAGCCCGGTGCTTCATTAGAGCCTAACCGCTCGAAGTGATGTCGGGAGATCTCGCCAAGAAGGAGATGGAGACCGGCGAAAAGCCCACTACAAGCAACGAGAAAGCCCTATCGGGAGAGTCCCGCAACAAGGAGAGGAGAAAGGAAAAGAAAAAGGAGAAGAAGACTTCTTCCCACAAGTCGCATCGAAGTGGCGACAAGATAAAGAAGATGAGGAAGGTGGTCTACTATGAGACCGACACCTCATCGCCATCTACCTCCGACTCCGACGCGCCCTCCATAACTTCTAAGCGCCATGAGCGCAAGAAGTTTAGTAAGATCCCCTTACATTATCCTCGTACTTCTAAACATACTCCATTACTTTCCGTTCCATTAGGCAAACCGCCAACCTTTGACGGTGAAGATTATGCTAGGTGGAGTGATTTAATGAAATTTCATCTAACCTCACTCCACAAAAGTATATGGAATGTTGTTGAGTTTGGAGCACAGGTACCATCCGTAGGGGATGAGGATTATGATGAGGACGAGGTGGCCCAAATCGAGCACTTCAACTCCCAAGCCACAACCATACTCCTCGCCTCTCTAAGTAGGGAGGAGTACAACAAGGTGCAAGGACTAAAAAGCGCCAAGGAAGTTTGGGACGTGCTCAAGACGGCGCACGAGGGTGATGAACTCACCAAAATCACCAAGCGGGAAACGATCGAGGGGAGCTCGGTCGCTTCCGTCTTCGCCAAGGAGAGGAGCCACAAGATATGTACAACCGGCTCAAAACCTTGGTGAACCAAGTGCGCAACCTCGGGAGCAAGAAATGGGATGACCACGAGGTGGTTAAGGTTATTTTGAGATCACTTATTTTCCTTAACCCTACTCAAGTACAATTAATTCGTGGTAATCCAAGATATACACTAATGACTCCCGAGGAAGTAATCAGGAATTTTGTGAGCTTTGAATTTATGATCAAGGGCTCATGGAAGATCAACGAGCTTGACAGTCCCTCCACGTCAGAAGCTCAACCGGTTGCATTCAAGGCGACGGAGGAGAAGAAGGAGGAATCTACACCAAGTAGACAACCAATCGACGCCTCCAAGCTCGACAATGAGGAAATGACGCTTGTCATCAAAAGCTTTCGCCAAATCCTCAAGCAAAGGAGGGGGAAGGATTACAAGCCCCGCTCTAAGAAGGTTTGCTACAAGTGTGGTAAGCCCGGTCACTTTATTGCAAAATGTCTTATTTCTAGTGACAGTGACAGGGGCGATGACAAGAAGGGGAGAAGAAAGGAGAAGAAGAGGTACTACAAGAAGAAGGGCGGCGATGCCCATGTTTGTCGCGAGTGGAACTCCGACGAAAGCTCTATCGACTCCTCCGACGATGAGGACGCCGCCAACATCGCCGTCACCAAGGGACTTCTCTTCCCCAATGTCGGCCACAAGTGCCTCATGGCAAAGGACGGCAAAAAGAAGAAGGTTAAATCTAAATCCTCCACTAGATATGAATCCTCTAGTGATGAAAATGCTAGTGATGAGGAATATAACTTGTGTACTCTCTTTGCCAACTTAAACATGCAACAAAAAGAGAAATTAAATGAATTGATTAGTGCCATCCATGAGAAGGATGATCTCTTGGACTCCCAAGAGGACTTCCTAATCAAGGAAAACAAAAAGCATGTTAAAGTTAAAAATGCTTATGCTCTAGAAGTTGAGAAATGTGAAAAATTATCTAGTGAGCTAAGCACTTGCCATGAGACAATAGACAACCTTAGAAATGAAAATGCTAATTTATTAGCTAAGGTTGATTCTATTGCTTGTAATGTTTCAATTCCTAATCTTAGGAATGATAATGATTATTTGCTTGCTAAGATTGAAGAATTGAACTTATCTCTTGTTAGCCTTAGGAATGAAAATGAAAAATTAATTGCTAAGGCTAAAGATCTTGATGTTCGTAATGCTACTATCTCCGATCTTAGAACTAACAATGATATATTGCATGCTAAGGTTGTAGAATTAAAATCTTGCAAACCCCTACATCTACCGTTGAGCACACTTCTATTTGTACTAGATGTAGAGATGTTGATGTTAATGTTATACATGATCACATGGCTTTAATTAAACAACAAAATGATCATATAGCAAAACTAGATGCTAAGATTGCCGAGCATGACTTAGAAAATGAAAAATTTAAACTTGCTAGAAGCATGCTCTATAGAGGGAGATGCCCTGGCATTAAGGATGGCATTGGCTTCCAACAGGGAGGCAATGTCAAAATTAATGCCCCTCCTAAAAGGTTGTCTAATTTTGTTAAGGGCAAGGCTCCCATGCCTCAGGATAACGAGGGATACATTTTGTACCCTGCTGGTTATCCTGAGAGCAAAATTAGGAGAATTCACTCTAGGAAGTCTCACTCTGGTCCTAATCATGCTTTTATGTATAAGAGTGAGACAGCTAGTTCTAGGCAACAATCCCATGTTAAGTTGCCTAAGAAGAAAACTCCTAATGCATCAAATGAACATAGTTTTTCATTTAAAACCTTTGATGCATCTTATGTTTTAACTAACAAATCTGGCAAGGTAGTTGCCAAGTATGTTGGGGGCAAGCACAAGGGGTCAAAGACGTGTGTTTGGGTACCCAAAGTTCTTGTATCTAATGCTAAAGGACCCAAAACCATTTGGGTACCTAAAGTCAAGAACTAAACATGTTTTGTAGGTTTATGCATCCGGGGGCTCAAGTTGGATCATCGACAGCGGGTGCACAAATCACATGACAGGGGAGAAGAAAATGTTCTCCTCCTATGAGAAAAACCAAGATCCCCAATGAGCTATCACATTCGGGGATGGAAACTAAGGTTTGGTCAAGGGTTTGGGTAAAATTGCTATATCTTCTGACCATTCTATTTCCAATGTTTTTCTTGTAGATTCATTAGATTACAATTTGCTTTCTGTATCTCAATTATGCAAAATGGGCTACAACTGTTTATTTACTGATGTAGGTGTCACTGTCTTTAGAAGAAGTGATGATTCAATAGCATTTAAGGGAGTGTTAGAGGGTCAGCTATACTTGGTAGATTTTGATAGAGCTGAACTCGACACTTGCTTAATTGCTAAGACTAACATGGGTTGGCTCTGGCACCGCCGACTAGCCCATGTTGGGATGAAGAATCTTCACAAGCTTCTAAAGGGAGAGCACATTTTAGGATTAACAAATGTTCATTTTGAGAAAGACAGGATTTGTAGCGCATGCCAAGCAGGAAAGCAAGTTGGTGCTCACCATCCACATAAGAACATCATGACGACTGACAGGCCACTAGAACTCCTACACATGGACCTATTCGGCCCGATCGCTTACATAAGCATCGGCGGGAGTAAGTACTGTCTAGTTATTGTGGATGATTATTCTCGCTTTACTTGGGTGTTCTTTTTGTAGGAAAAATCTCACACCCAAGAGACCTTAAAGGGATTCTTGATACAGGCTCAAAATGAGTTCGGCTTGAGGATCAAGAAAATTAGAAGCGACAATGGGACGGAGTTCAAGAACTCTCAAATTGAAGGCTTCCTTGAGGAGGAGGGCATCAAGCATGAGTTCTCTTCTCCCTACACGCCACAACAAAATGGTGTAGTGGAGAGGAAGAATCGAACTCTATTGGACATGGCTAGAACCATGCTTGATGAGTACAAGACATCGGATCGGTTTTGGGCCGAGGCGGTCAACACCGCTTGCTACGCCATCAACCGGTTATATCTACACTGAATCCTCAAGAAGACATCATATGAACTCCTAATCGGTAAAAAGCCCAATATTTCATATTTTTGAGTCTTTGGTAGCAAATGCTTTATTCTTGTTAAAAGAGGTAGAAAATCTAAGTTTGCTCCTAAGACTGTAGAAGAATTTTTACTAGGATATGATTCAAACACAAGGGCATATAGAGTCTTTAACAAGTCCTCCGGACAAGTTGAAGTTTCTTGTGACATTGTGTTTGATGAGACTAACGGCTCTCAAGTGGAGCAAGTTGATCGTGATGAGATAGGTGATGAAGAGGCTCCATGCATCGCGCTAAGGAACATGTCCATTGGGGATGTGTGTCCTAAGGAATCCGAAGAGCCTCCAAATGCACAAGATCAACCATCCTCCTCCACGCAAGCATCTCCACCAACTCAAAATGAGGATGAGGCTCAAGTTGATGAAGGAGAAGATCAAGCAAATGAGCTACCTCAAGATGACGGCAATGATCAAGGGGGAGATGCAAATGATCAAGATAAGGAGGATGAGGAACCAAGGCCGCCACACCCAAGAGTCCACCAAGCAATCCAACGAGATCACCCCGTCGACACCATCCTCGGCGACATTCATAAGGGGGTAACCACTAGATCTCGTGTTGCACATTTTTGTGAGCATTACTCTTTTGTTTCCTCTATTGAGCCACACAGGATAGAGGAAGCACTTCAAGATTCGGATTGGGTGGTGGCAATGCAAGAGGAGCTCAACAACTTCACTAGGAATGAGGTATGGCATTTAGTTCCACGTCCTAATCAAAATGTTGTAGGAACCAAATGGGTCTTCCGCAACAAGCAAGATGAGCATGGTGTGGTGACAAGGAACAAAGCTCGACTTGTGGCCAAGGGATACTCCCAAGTTGAAGGTTTGGATTTCGGTGAAACCTATGCACCCGTAGCTAGGCTTGAGTCAATTCGTATATTATTGGCCTATGCTACTTACCATGGCTTCAAGCTTTATCAAATGGACGTGAAGAGTGCCTTCCTCAATGGACCAATCAAGGAAGAGGTCTATGTTGAGCAACCTCCCGGCTTTGAAGATAGTAAGTACCCTAACCATGTGTATAAACTCTCTAAGGCGCTTTATGGGCTTAAGCAAGCCCCACGAGCATGGTATGAATGCCTTAGGGATTTCCTTATCACTAATGGATTCAAAGTCGGAAAGGCCGATCCTACTTTATTCACTAAAACTCTTAAAAATGACTTGTTTGTATGCCAAATGTATGTTGATGATATTATATTTGGGTCTACTAACGAGTCGACATGTGAAGAATTTAGTAGGATCATGACACAAAAGTTCGAGATGTCTATGATGGGGGAGTTGAAGTATTTCTTAGGATTTCAAGTGAGGCAACTCCAAGAAGGCACCTTCCTAAGCCAAACGAAGTATACTCAAGATATTCTAAGCAAGTTTGGGATGAAGGATGCCAAACCCATCAAGACACCCATGGGAACCAATGGGCATCTCGACCTCGACGAGGGAGGTAAATCCGTTGATCAAAAGGTATATCGGTCGATGATAGGTTCTTTACTCTATTTATGTGCATCTCAACCGGACATTATGCTTTCCGTATGCATGTGTGCAAGATTCCAAGCCGACCCTAAGGAAGCTCACCTTACGGCCGTAAAATGAATCTTGAGATATTTGGCTTATACTCCTAAGTTTGGGCGTTGGTATCCTAGGGGATCCACTTTTGATTTGATTGGTTATTCGGATGCCGATTGGGCGGGGTGTAAAATCAATAGAAAGAGCACATCGGGAACTTGCCAGTTCTTGGGAAGATCCTTGGTGTCTTGGGCTTCAAAGAAGCAAAATTCCGTAGCTCTTTCTACCGCCGAAGCCGAGTACATTGCCGCAGGCCATTGTTGCGCGCAACTACTTTGGATGAGGCAAACCCTTAGGGACTACGGTTACAAATTAACCAAAGTTCCTCTTCTATGTGATGATGAGAGTGCAATCCGCATGGCGGATAATCCCGTTGAGCATAGCCGCACTAAACACATAGCCATTCAGTATCACTTTTTAAGGGATCACCAATAAAAGGGAGATATCGAGATTTCATACATTAATACTAAAGATCAATTAGCCGATATCTTTACCAAACCACTTGATGAACAAACTTTTAACAAACTTAGGCATGAGCTAAATATTCTTGATTCTAGGAACTTCTTTTGTTGATTTTGCACACATAGCTCATTAATATACCTTTGATCATGTCTCTTTTATGTACTATGACTAATGTGTTTTCAAGTCTATTTCAAACCAAGTCATAGGTATATTGAAAGGGAATTGGAGTCTTCGGCGAAGACAAAGGCTTCCACTCCGTAACTCATCCTTCGCCCTCACTCCAAGCAACTCTTCATCTTTGGAGAGAAAAGGACTCTGTTCTTTGGTATAATCTTCACTCATTTATTTATGACTAAAGGGGGAGAGAGTATTTCAAAGGGCTCTAATGACTCTGTTTTTTACAATTCATGCCAAAGGGGGAGAAAGTATTAGCCCAAAGCAAAAGGACCGCACCACCACCTATTTTTAAAAAAAGAGTTTTTCAATTGGTATGATTCTCAATTGATAAATTTCAAATTGGTATCTTATTGTGTTCAAAAGGGGGAGAAAGTAGCATTTCAAAATTGATATATCAAAACCCTCTTGAACACTAGGAGTTTTGTTTAGTCAAAGGAAAAGCATTTGAAACAGGGGGAGAAAATTTCAAATCTTGAAAATGCTTCGCAAAATCATATTCATTTATCTTTGACTATTTGCAAAAGAACTTTGAAGAGGATTTACAAAAGAATTTGCAAAAACAAAACATGTGGTGCAAGCGTGGTCCAAAAATGTTAAAAATGAAGAAACAATCCATGCATATCTTATAAGTATTTATATTGGCTCAATTTCAAGCAACCTTTGCACTTACATTATGCAAACTAGTTCAATTATGCACTTCTATATTTGCTTTGGTTTGTGTTGGCATCAATCACCAAAAAGGGGGAGATTGAAAGGGAATTAGGCTTACACATATTTCCTAAATAATTTTGGTGGTTGAATTGCCCAACACAAATAATTGGACTAACTAGTTTGCTCCAGTGTACAAGTTATACAGGTGCCAAAGGTTCACTCTTAGCCAATAAAAAGACCAAGAGTTGGGTTCAACAAAGAGAGCAAGGGATAACCGAAGGCACCTCTAGTCTGGCGCACCGGACTGTCCGGTGTGCCACCGACAGTGTCCGGTGCCCCAGGGAAGAGCGGCTCTGGAACTTGCCAGCCTCGGGAAATTGCTCCGCTATAATTCACCGGACTGTCCGGTGTACACCAGACTGTCCGGTGAACCAGTAGAGCAACGGCTACTTCGCGCCAACGGTCACCTGCGGGCGCATTTAATGCGCGCCAGAAGCGCGCAGAAGTCAGGCACGCGCGCGCTGGCACACCGGACACTCTACAGTACATGTCTGGTGTGCCACCGGACATCCAGGCGGGCCCAGAAGACAGAAGCTCCAACGGTCGAATCCCAACGGCCTGGTGACGTGGCTGGCGCACCGGACATGTCCGGTGTGCACCGGACTGTCCGGTGCACCATACGACAGTCAGCCACCACCAAACGGCTAGTTTGGTGGTTGGGGCTATAAATACCCCCAACCACCCCACATTCAAGTCATCCAAGTTTTCCCACTTCAACTACTTACAAGAGCTCTAGCATTCAATTCTAGACACACCAAAGTGATCAAATCCTCTCCAAACTCCACACAACGCCCTAGTGATTAGTGAGAGAGATTTGCTTGTGTTCTTTCGAGCTCTTGCGCTTGGATTGCTTTCTTCTTTCTTTGATTCTTCATTGCGATCAAACTCATTTGTAATTGAGGCAAGAGACACCAATCTTGTGGTGGTCCGTGTGGGAACTTTGTGTTCGAAGCATTTGAGAAGAGAAAGCTCACTCGGTCCGAGGGACCGTTTGAGAGAGGGAAAGGGTTGAAAGAGATCCGGTCTTTGTGACCACCTCAACGGGGAGTAGGTTTGCGAGAACCGAACCTCGGTAAAACAAATCCTCGTGTCTCACTCCTTATTCGCTTACGATTTGTTTTGCACCCTCTCTCGCGGACTCGATTATATTTCTAACGCTAACCCGGCTTGTAGTTGTGATTATTTGTGAGAATTTAAGTTTCGCCCTATTCACCCCCCCTCTAGGCGACTTTCACAGTAGGCTTCCATCTTCGGGTCGCGGTAGTGGGAGTTCTTCATGACTTGGTCGATGACGAGTTGCGAGTCACCGCGAGCGTCGACGCGTCGGACCCCTAGCTCGATGGCGATGCGCAACCCGTTGACCAGAGCCTCGTACTCGGCCACATTGTTGGACGCCGGGAAGTGGAGGCATAGCACGTAGCGTAGATGCTTTTCGAGGGGCGAGATGAAGAGCAGGCCTGCGCCTGCTCCTGTCTTCATCAGCGACCCGTCGAAGAACATGGTCCAGAGTTCTGGTTGGATCGGAACTGTTGGGAGCTGGGTGTCGACCCATTCAGCTACGAAGTCCACCAAGACCTGGGACTTGATGGCCTTCCGAGGGGCGAACGAGATCGTTTCGCCCATAATTTCCACCGCCCACTTTGCGATTCTACCCGAGGCCTCTCGGCGCTGGATGATCTCCCCAGGGGGAAGGATGATACCACGGTTACCGGATGAGACTCGAAGTAGTGTCGCAACTTCCGCCGCGTCAGGATCACTGCGTACAACAGCTTCTGAATTTGTGGGTAGCGGATCTTGGTTTCGGACAGTACCTCACTGATGAAGTAGACTGGCCTCTGGACAGGCAATGCATGCCCCTCTTCTCGTCTCTCAACCACGATCGCGGCGCTAACCACCTGAGTGGTCGCGGCGACGTAGATCAAGAGGGCTTCTCCGGCAGCGGGAGGCACCAAGATGGGCGCGTTGGTGAGGAGCACCTTCAGGTTCCCGAGGGCTTCCTCGGCCTCAGGGGTCCAAGTGAAACACTCGGCCTTCCTTAAGAGGCGATACAGAGGCAGGCCTCTTTCACCGAGGCGTGAGATGAAGCGACTCAGAGCCGCAAGACATCCCATGACTCTCTGTACGCCTTTCAAGTCCTTGATGGGCCCCATGCTGGTGATGGCAGCGATCTTCTCCGGGTTGGCCTCGATGCCCCGCTCGGAGACAATGAACCCCAAGAGCATGCCTCGGGGAACCCCGAAGACACACTTCTCGGGATTAAGCTTCACGCCTTTTGCCTTGAGACATCGGAATGTCACTTCAAGGTCGGAAAGGAGGTCGGAGGCTTTCCTCGTCTTGACTACGATGTCATCGACGTAGGCCTCGACCGTCCGGCCAATGTGTTCGCCGAACACATGGTTCATGCACCGCTGGTACGTCGCACCCGCATTCCTCAAGCCGAACGGCATGGTGACATAGCAGTACATGCCGAAGGGTGTGACGAAAGAGGTTGCGAGCTGGTCGGACTCTTTCATCCTGATTTGGTGATACCCTGAGTAAGCATCAAGGAAAGACAGGGTTTCGCACCCAGCAGTGGAATCCACGATTTGATCGATGCGAGGCAGAGGGTAGGGAACCTTCGGACATGCTTTGTTTAGACCGGTGTAGTGTACACACATCCGCCATTTCCCTCCTTTCTTTCTAATAAGCACAGGGTTGGCAAGCCATTCGGGATGGAATACCTCTTTGATGAACCCTGCCACCATTAGCTTGTGGATCTCCTTGTCGTTTGTCGGCGTTTCGAGACCGGGGGGTCCCTGGACCGACGAGTGAAATGTCGCCGCATGCCCCAGCCCGGATGGGTCGGTGCGAGACGGTGCGCAAAGGGGGGAGGAGACGGGCGTGAGAGGTGGAAATCCCGCGGCCTTCGTGTTTGTCCCGCATCCAGGTCGGGTGCGCTTGCATTAGGGGGTTACAAGTGTCCACGCGGGAGGGAGCGAGCGGCCTCACGCGAGCGCCTGTCCCGTCCTCTTCCCCGCGCGGCCAACCCTCTGTAAGAGGGCCCTGGTCCTTCCTTTTATAGGCGTAAGGAGAGGATCCAGGTGTACAATGGGGGTGTAGCAGAGTGCTAACGTGTCTAGCGGAGGAGAGCTAGCGCCCTAAGTACATGCCATCGTGGCAGCCGGAGAGGTTTTGGTACCCGGTTCGTGTGGTGCCGTGGCCGTCGAAGGAGCGCTGGAGCCTGGCGGAAGGACAGCTGTCGGAGCTGTCGAGTCCTTGCTGACGTCCTCTTGCTTCCGTAAGGGGGGCTGAGAGCCGCCGTCGTCATAGAGCGTGCGGGGCGCCATCATTGCATGTCTGGCGGAGCGAGCCAGATGGGACGCCGGTCTTGTTTCCCGTAGCCTGAGTCAGCTTGGGGTAGGGTAATGATGGTGCCCCCTGTTGACGTGGTCGGTCCGTGCCCTAGGTTGGGCGATGTGGAGGCTCCTCCGAGGTCGAGATCGAGTCTGTCTTCCGAGGCCGAGGTCGAGTCCGAGCCCCTGGGTCGGGCGAGGCAGAGACTGTCGGCTGAGGCCAGGGCTGAGTCCGAGCCCTGGGGTCGGGCGGAATAGAGTTCGTCGTCTTCCAGGGCTGAGCCTGAGTCCGAGCCCTGGGTCGGGCGGAGCGGAGTTTGCCGTCTTCCGGGGCTGAGCCCGAGTCCGAGCCCTGGGTCGGGCGGAGCGAAGTTCGCCGTCTTCTGGGGCTGAGCCCGAGTCCGAGCCCTGGGTTGGGCGGAGCGGAGTTCACCGTCTTCCGGGGCTGAGCCCGAGTCCGAGCCCTGGGTCGGGCGGAGCGGAGCTCGCCGTCTTCCGGGGCTGAGCCCGAGTCCGAGCCCTGGGTCGGGCGGAGCGGAGTTCGCCGTCTTCCGGGGCTGAGCCCGAGTCCGAGCCCTGGGTCGGGCGGAGCGGAGTTCACCGTCTTCCGCGGCTGAGCCCGAGTCCGAGCCCTGGGTCGGGCGGAGCGGAGTTCGCCGTCTTCCGGGGCTGAGCCCGAGTCCGAGCCCTGGGTCGGGCGAAGCGGAGTTTCCTACGGTGCCTGAGGCCAAGCCTGGCTGCCTGTCAGCCTCACTCTATCGAGTGGCACAGCAGTCGGAGCGGCGCAGGCGGCGCTGTCCTTCTGTCAGGTCGGTCAGTGGAGCGGCGAAGTGACTGCGGTCACTTCGGCTCCGTCGACTAGAGGACGTGCGTCAGGATAAAGGTGTCAGGCCACCTTTGCATTAAATGCCCCTGCGATTTGGTCGGTTGGCGTGGCGATTTGGCCAGGGTTGCTTCTTGGCGAAGACGGGGCCTCGGGCGAGCCGAAAGTATGTTCGTCGCTGGAGGGGGGGCCTCGGGCGAGACGTAGATCCTCCGGGGTTGGCTGCCCTTGCTCGAGGGTGGGCTCGGGCGAGGTGTGATCGAGTCCCTCGAATGGACCGATCCCTGACTTAGTCGCACCCATCAGGCCTTTGCAGCTTTGTGCTGATGGGGGTTACCAGCTGAGAATTAGGAGTCTTGAGGGTACCCCTAATTATGGTCCCCGACAATTATTAGTTTATGATATTTCTATTCACATTTTACGCAAACCTTTATTTATTTTATGCATTATATCGTTACCTAGCCTAGTGTGTATATGGGGTTCATACCATTTACACTATATGTATTAGATATTTACGACATACACATTTACGCAACGTAACAAAATAGGTGTCGATATAAAGGTCATTTGCGCTCAAAATTGTGGATTTTACGTTTAAAACTGAAGGTTTTTATGCAGTGTACCACATTGCATCAATAGCTACATCGTATAACATAATTTGCATAAGTATATATCATAAACTGGTTCTAACGAGTCTAGCTACCTTATCGTTGAACAATCCTATATTTATGGTGGAAATAAAGCGTTTAAATAATTTTTTTGTTTTCATGCATGCTAATTCATTTCCTTTCATCACACATTCGTGTCATACTAAATTTGTGCACATGAAACAATAAACATATTTTTACGCAATGTACTAAGATGCATAAATAACTACATTGTGTAGCATAATTAGTATCAGTAAATATCATAAACTAGTTATAACGAGCCTAGATACATGGATGTTGGAGTGATCCTATATTTATGGATGTGGGGGATAGATATCCCCCGGGTCCACTGGAAGAGTAAAAGACCTCACGAAAGGCCCAAGGGCCCAATAAATCGTAAGGTCATTCCTTCGTGGGCCTGGGGAGGGACAATCAGTAAAGCAGGTTGACGTAAGGCCGGATTGGTGCAAGCCCGGACGGCCCACAACGTTGAGCGAGCGACCACAACAGAGATCCGACTTTCCCGCGCTGGAGCTCCCATGCAACAGGAGCCATGCGAGGATAGGTCGGCAGAACTATAGGGAGATAAACTCAAACAGTTCACTATCTTTTAGTTACACATTGTTATCGTATCCACGTGTATTGCCCCACGGTTGAGTATATAAGGCCTAGGGGGCACCCCTTCAGAACGATCGACCCTATTACTCAGCCACCCACCTTAACTCTCTGCGTTCTCAATTCAGAGAGCTACCTTGTAATCTCATTCACCAAGCATACTCACCAGGACGTAGGGTGTTACGCATCTCTAAGCGGCCCGAACCTGTAAACATTGTCCACTGTCCCTCGTGCATCTGGCACGAACCATTTTGCTACAGTCGGCGACACCGTCCTACTCCTAAAAACACCTTGAGGGGCAACCCCGGGTGTGCGGTCGGACCCAAAACACCGACAGCTGGCGCGCCAGGTAGGGGGTGTGTCGACGATCCAAGCTAGCTCAATGGCCGTCACCTTCCACAGCAAGATCACCCTCCGTCCCGGATCCATATTCTACTTCGGAACAATCTCATCCGTAGCTGATGAAGAGGGAACTCTACACCGCATTGCAGATCCACCGAAAAAGAAGTCTCCTCCAACAAACTCCGAAAATATCGGAGAGGCGCAACCTCCAGCTCTCCGGGAAAAGATCGCTTTCAGAAAGTCAGGGGCCGAGAGCCCATTGACCCAAAGAACTCCACTATCTACTTCCCCGACAAAAGAATGGACACAGATCGCGAGGAAGAAGGAGACCAAGGGGAAGCAAGTTGTTCTTTTCGTTCCTCCGCCCTCAAAGAAGAATGGAAAGAAGGTCGCCACGACAGCAGCACCATTCTATCCCGACGTCCTCTTCATCGGGAGAGTGGAGTCGCCTCCCGTCTCCGACGACGAGCCAACCGCACCCGGAGAAGAACCACCTCAACGAGAATCCCGCCGACGGAGAAACCGGCGCCGGAACGTTCGGCGACATCACGAGGTCGGAGAACGGAATCCGGAGCAACCTGTCTCGCGGGACAAGGTCTCGGAGATAGGAGAAACTCCGGAGGAACGCGTCTTCAGAGAACGAAGGAACTCCTGACGACGTGATCGCCGCCGAGCTCAAGAACAGGCTAAGCAAGACGCAAGGCAACACAGGGAGAATCCACTCTTCGGGCGCAACCTGAATCCCGACTTCGCCCGAGCCATGAACACGCCGAGCGAAGTTGGGGGAGTACTAGCTCGGATAGCTGATGGACTCCCTCGGACTCCCGACGCCGAGGGCTACCGACGACTGTTCACCCAGGCAGCCAACCATCTTCTACCGCTTGCTCACCCGCCGAACGATCTACGACACGCCATCAACAGCCGTCGGGATGCGTGAAGCTCCATCAATGCTTCGCGCGAACGACGGCATGAGAACGAGATCCGCCGCCGGGAGGAGTACGACAGGGATCATGGCATCCCAGCTCGGAGCCAGGCCACCAGAACTGAGTCGGCAACGGCCTCGACTGGCGGTACCACCCGGGGACGGTCGAGGAACCACAACAACTACTCCCCTCCCCGGGACAGACATCATCCCCGACGACAGGAGGACACGTGTGCAGTGTCTGCTCTTACTCCACGCCTTAGGGCCATCCATTGGCCCTCTAACTTCAAGGTATCCAATGTCGACAAATATGAACCTAAGCAGGATCCAGGGGGCTGGCTAGCCGTCTACACCACCGCTGCTCGAGCTGCCGGGGCATCCGAAGACGTGATGACCGCGTACTTACCCATTGTCCTCGGGCAAGACGCGCTGCAATGGCTGCGACATCTACCCCGACACTGCATCGACGACTGGGGTGACTTCAGTCGATGCTTCACCGCCAATTTCCAGTCCCTCTCTGACAAACCGGCGCAACCATGGGACCTCAAATCCATCAAGTGCCGGGGGGATGAAACTCTCCGGTCATACCTCAAAAGGTTCCAGACCATGAGAAATCGTATCCCTGAGGTCATGGAGGCGGCCGTGATCGAGGACTTCTACAGAGGATCCAATGACTCGGCCTTCGTCCGAGCCATATTACAGAAGGCACCGACTACCTCCGAGGAGCTATTCCGGGAAGCCGACCTCTACATCACCGCCGACGAGCGAGCCCAGGACCTCATCGGGGGAGCAAAGCCCGCGCCGGCAGCACCACGACGCGACGCAAACCAGCAACCCGACAAACGCTGGGAGAAGAGACCCCGCGAAGAAGTACACGCCGTCGGGCCACCAGCCTCTCGCGCTCGAGGAGGACCTCGCGGAGGCGAGCGCACGCTGGACGACATCCTCGACGCCCAGTGCCCGTACCACAAGGACATGCGCCACACTCTTCGGAACTGCCGGGACTTCAAGCACTCCGTCGGGCACGGCCGACCCTTCCAACCTCTACCTCCTCCTCCGCCGAGGGGAGGACCAGAAGAACCACGACCACCCCATCAGCAGGAGGAAGGAGGAGGAGGAGCTTTCCCGCGCGTTGACAGGGAGGTCAACGTCATCTTCGGCGGACACGGGTCGCAGGAGAACAAAAGACAACAAAAGCTCAACGATCGCCAGATACTGGTGGCGACCACCGGTCCTCCCGCCCCATACCGGTGGTCGGAGCACCCGATCACTTTCACTCGGGCGGATCAATGGCTCAACTTCGACCACCCAGGCAAATACCCGCTCCTCATCGATCCGGTGATCCGAGAGAGCCGGGTGAAGAAGGTGCTAGTGGACGAGGGGAGCAGCATCAACGTCACCTTCCCCCGGACACTCCAGGGCTAGGGAGTTCACCTCAAAGAGCTCCACGAGTCGGACACTCCCTTCTTCGGCATCGTGCCGACTGAAGGGGAATACCCGCTGGGCCACATCTACATGCCCGTCACCTTCGGAACTCCGGAGAATTACAGAACCGAGTTCCTGAGGTTCGAAGTGGCGAACATCGACTGCGGGTACAACGCCATCATCGGGAGGCCGGGATTGGCCAAATTCATGGCCATTCCTCATTACACGTACATGATACTGAAGATGCCAGGACCACAAGGAATCATAACTGTGCGCGCCGACTTCCAAGGCGCCGCAGAATGTTTCCGAGTGGCCATCCAAGCGGCTCTCACCACCAAGTCGTCAACGATTTCTTCAACACAGGCGAACTCTAGGCCTGAGGAGGACCTTGCAGTACCGGCAAACGAAGCTCAGGCCGCGACCTCTATGCGGCCGACTGAAGAAACTAAAAGGATCAACCTGGGGTTCGCTGATGAACGCAAGACTGCCATCATTAGCTCCAGCCTGGACAACAAATAGGAAAGCGCGCTCGTCCAGTTTCTGCAAGATAACCGAGATGTATTCGCATGGCAACCTGCGGATATGCCGGGAGTCCCAAGAGAACTGGCCGAGCACAAACTGAAGGTCTATCCCTAGGCAAGGCCGATTCGGCAAAAACTACGTCGTTTCACGCCCGACAAGAGAGAGGCCATTCGCGCCGAGCTAGCTCGCTTGGTCGCGGCTGGATTCATTAGAGAGGTGTTACACCCCGAGTGGTTAGCCAACCCTGTTCTTGTACTCAAAAAGAATAAAGTGGATTGGTGCATGTGCGTCGACTATACTGATCTCAACAAACACTGTCCAAAGGATCCCTTCAGGCTCCCGAGGATAGACCAGGTGGTGGACTCCACCGCTGGATGTTCTGTGCTGTCTTTCCTGGATTGCTACTCCGGATACCATCAGATTAGTTTGGCAAAAGAAGACGAGGAAAAAACAGCGTTCGTCACTCCGTTTGGTGCTTTCTGTTATACCTCCATGCCGTTTGGCCTCAAAAACGCTGGAGCGACTTATCAGAGAGCCATCCAAACATGCTTAGCCGACCACTGGGGCAAGCGTGTGGAAGCCTACGTAGATGATGTGGTAATCAAAACGGAGAACTCGAAAAACTTCATCGAAGACTTACAGCTGGTTTTCAACAGTCTGAGGCGGTATCGATGGAAGCTTAATCCTGAAAAATGCGTTTTTGGGGTACCAGTAGGAAAGTTACTCGGGTTTATTGTCAGCCACCGGGGAATTGAGGCTAATCCGGATAAGATTGAAGCTATCATGAAGATGGAAGCACCTCGATCACAAAAGAAGGTTCAGCGACTTACTGGATGTATGGCAGCCCTGAGCAGATTTATATCCAGGCTGGGAGAAAAAGGTTTACCATTTTACAAGCTACTCAAGAAAGTGGATAAGTTTCAGTGGACTTCAGAGGCACAGGAAGCTCTAGATGCACTGAAAAGATTCTTGACAACACCACCAGTACTGAAGCCGACACGGCGAGCCACATCAACTCAACCGGCTGAAGATCTGCTGTTGTACATCTCTTGCACGACTCACGTGGTAAGCACCGCGTTGGTAGTCGAGCGAACAGAAGAAGGACATACCTACCCAGTGCAACATCCTGTTTACTTCATCAGTGAAGTTCTGGGTCCCTCGAAGAAAAAGTATCCTCAAGTTCAGAAGCTATTGGATGCAGTACTTCTAACTGCCCGCAAGCTACGTCACTACTTTGACGACCACAAAGTCATAGTGGTTACTGGTTTTCCAATAGGGGACATTCTTCACAACAAGGAAGCCATTGGCCGAATAGCCAAGTGGGCCTACGAACTGGGATCTCATGACATCGAATTTTGACCTCGCACTGCCATTAAAACTCAGGCATTGATTGACTTCGTATCAGAGTGGACTGAACAGCAAGTACCAGGTAACCCAGAGACTGCAGAGGTATGGCGGATGTATTTTGATGGCTCGCTGAAGCTGCAGGGAGCAGGAGCGGGAATTCTCTTCACCGCACCTGGAGGCGAGCACCTCAAATATGCCCTCCAGTTGCTGTTTCCGGCCTCCAACAATGCAGCCGAGTATGAAGCTCGCATCCATGGATTGAACATCGCCATATCATTGGGCATCAAGAGACTGATGGTGTACGAGGACTCTCTGGTAGTCATTAGCCAGATAAACAAAGAGTGGGATTGTTCAAGCGACTCAATGGGAAAGTACTGCACTGCCGTCCGAAAGCTAGAAGATAAATTTGAGGGTCTGGAATTTCATCATGTAGAAAGAGATCGGAACACGACAGCCGATGTATTGTCCAAGCTAGGATCCAGTCAAACTCAGGTCCCACCTGGAGTCTTTGTACAAGAAATACTACAGCCGAGCATCTCGATGGATCAAGCAGAAGAGTGTAATATTATAAATCAACTCGAGTCAGACTCTGATGACTGGAGAAGGCCAATCATCAGGTATATAAAGAATGAAGAGGAACCAGATGACAAAAATTCAGCCGAGCGCATCGCCAGACAGTCAGCTCACTACACACTCATTGGGGAGACATTATACAGAAGGGGTGCATCAGGCGTCCTCATGAAGTGCATTCTCTCATCTACTAGAAAGCGACTTCTAGAGGAGGTCCATGTTGGGCAATGTGGAATACATGCGGCGTCCAAGACACTAGTCGGGAAGGTTTTCAGGTCAGGATTCTATTGGCCAACAGCGAAGAGTGATGCAGCCGAGTTAGTTCAGAGGTGCGAAGCTTGCCAGTACTTGTCAAAACAACAACATCTACCAGCACAGCAACTGCAGACCATACCAGTGACTTGGCCCTTTGCGTGCTGGGGACTGGATATGATTGGACCTTTCAAGAAAGCTCAAGGAGGATACACTCATGTACTGGTAGCAATCGACAAATTCACTAAATGGATAGAATTCAAACCCATTGCCTCTTTGACCTCAGCTAAGGCCGTGGAATTCATACAAGACATAATATTCAGATTCGGGATACCAAACAACATCATAACTGACCTAGGATCCAACTTCACAAGTTCAGAGTTCTTCGACTTTTGCGACCAAAAAAGCATTCAGATCAAGTATGCTTCTGTAGCACATCCAAGAGCCAACGGGCAGGTTGAGCGAGCCAACGGGATGATACTGGAGGCACTCAGGAAAAAGGTCTTTGATAAGAATGAAAAGTTCGCAGGAAAATGGATAAGAGAATTGCCCTATGTCGTCTGGAGCCTAAGAACCCAGCCTAGCCGAGCTCTGCATGGAAACACTCCTTTCTTCATGGTCTATGGGTCAGAGGCAGTATTACCAGCCGACCTCAAGTTTGGAGCGCCAAGGTTGATCTTCGAAAGCATAGCGGAAGTCGAAGCCACCAGGCTGGAGGACATTGATGTACTCGAGGAAGAACGGCTGAATGCAGTAATCCAATCAGCACGATACCAGCAGACTCTAAGGCGCTATCACGACAAGGCCGTGCGGCAGCGATCCTTCTCAGTAGGAGATCTCGTCCTCCGCCGAATTCTAACGGGGGAGGGACGACACAAGTTATCGCCCTTATGGGAAGGACCCTTCATAGTAGCAGAAGTCACTCGGTCAGGATCATATCGTCTCACTCAGATGACGGCACTGAAGTCGGGAACTCCTGGAACATAGAACACCTCAGGAAGTTTTATCCCTAGCAGTATTTCAAAAGCTATCGGGACGACGATGTACTCTGTAAAATGGAAATGTGTCATCAATAAAAAAAGGGGCTTCAAAGATACTCAGTTTGTTCATGGTTAACTTGCATTCTTACTTAGCTCGGGGTGACCACTATGCCCTGCTAACGGAGCAATCGGCTTAAGTCAGCAACGACTTAAACTGGTGCAACATGCTCGCGCTTACTTAACTCAGGGTGACCACTATGCCCTATTAACAAAAGCAACCGACTTAAGTCAGTAGCAACTCAAGGCGATCTAACGCGCTTACGATTACTCATATAGGGATGACTTCTATATCCCGCAAACAAGTTTCAAAACCATCGCACATCATTTTACCACTGCAAATTTATGAACTGATGAATTCTGAAACAATAGGAGAATAGCAATGTCATTTAAGTACTGAAATGACGTCCTCTAACAAATGTCTAACCATGCTAACCGCGCGCTCAAAGCACGTAAAATGTTTCTCTATTTTGTGATATCTTTCTCAGGGGCAATCGATGAGGAAGGGCAACTCGAGGAATCAGGAGCAGCATTCACGTCAGCCCTTATGTCTTCGGGAACAACCACGCCGGGTCTCCTCATCAAGATTCGCCCCGCCCGAATGACCTTATCCATGGCTCTGTCGCGCTGGGCTCTAAGAGTAACGGAAGTTTCTTCAGCAACCTTGGCAGCCAACCGAGCAGCTTCTAACTCCTGGGCGATGGATTTCTTGGAAGCTCGGAGCTCTTTGATAGTAGCGTCCTTCGTTGATATCAACTGCTTGAGCCGGGTCACCTCATCCATGGATTCCTGCAGCTTACAACGTTGGTTGTCTAACTCTTCCATGGTGAAGCGATGACTCCTCTCCAGGATGGTCAGCGAGTTGCTAGAATCGCGATACAATCTGTCAAGACTATCGCGAGAAGCAGTAAGGATACGTTTTTCTTCCTGCAAACAAAAGTCAACTCCCTCAAACATCAAGCAAGTAATAGGAGCACAACAAGGCAAAGCACAGTTTCATAAGTCACCTTTTCAGAATTAAGCTGAGCGTGAAGAGAAGAACTCAGTGCATTGGCGTCATCTAAGGCAGCAGAGACCTGAGCTAGTTCAGTCTGACTTTGAGAATACTTTTCCTCAAAGTCAGAGCACCGCTGGACCAATTCAGCCTGATCTCGAGAATGTTTTTCTTCAAGAGTGGAAATCTGCCGAGTCATACCTAGCAGGAGACAATCAAACAAAAGGGGTCAGAATGTAAAGCAGTCTACAGTGAAGACAAAGAGAAGCAAAAAAGCACTAACCAGCGTTGGTCGCCTCCAAGTCAGAGACACGACGTTGAAGTAACACTGGATTCCAACGTGCAAGAGACGAAGCTACTTCTGGAACAGGAGCACCCTGTAACCTCAGCTGGCTAGCCATCTCATCCACCAAAGTCTGATAAGGAGAGCAGAGTGTAATGACAGCAGTTCAGGCGGTGTAAAAATCAAGCTGAAGTATACCACAGTACCTGGAGGTTGGAAAAGAACGAAGGGACCCCCAAATCATGAGAGATCAATTGATGACCGGGCGTAAGGCCGCCACCCGAAGCAGCTTGCAACGAACCAGCAGGAACCAACTCAGTGCCATCAACAGAGCCCACAACTTGGTCAGCGGGGATGCTGCCCTCTAAGGCGACCCCCTGGTCCAAAGCTTGGGCTACCACCATGCAGCCGGAGTGCGGAGGCGATCCCGCATGAACGTCCATGTAAGTACAGGAGGGAGACCCCGCTCGGACACCCTCGGGGGCTGGGTCATAGTTTGCACTGCCCACTTGAGCCGGATCATCCCCGGCAGCACCCTCGGGGGCTGGGCAGTGGCTTACACTTCCCACCCGAACCAAGTCATCCCCGGCGACATCCTCGGGAGCTGGGCATGTGTCAACACCATCCTTGGGGTCCAAGTTCTCTGCGGTAGCCACCTCTAAGGCTGATGGGCCCTCATTTACTTCCATGGGACTAGGACGATCCAAGTCAGTCTCCCGACCCTCGAGATCGCGCTCTAAGGTCGACGAGGCACGGGATGACCTCAACCCAGCATCAAGCACATCAGCACAAACCTCCATCACACCATCATCTGCTGGCTCTGATAACAAATCCTCTGGAACCATATCCTCAAGAGTCTGATCAAAATTCGCCAGGGACAATTCTTGCAGACCAATGAGAGCAGACAAAGCAGGAGAAGGAACTCCACTACTTTCACCACTAGCGATGAACTGCCGACTGTTTTTCCGAGTCAAAGGAACTTCATCCTCTTCCTCCCCGTCGTCTTCATTAGCAACACAGGCAGCACACCCATTGGGATCAGCAACAGATGGAGCACCCACATTGGGATCAGCAACAGATTGGGCACACCCATTGGGGTCAGCGTCAATAAATTCAGTCACAGGTGTTTCTTCAGCAGCAGGAACCGAAGTACCAACGTCCCGATCCAAACTGGATACTCGCCGGATGCGTCTCTTTTTCTTTTTCTGCTCATCAGCAGAAGGATCAGGTTGATTGGCTCGGCAAGGGCGCCTCGGGCGAGTACTGGTAGGCTTCTGAATATCCAAGGTCGTACCAGCCTCTGGGAGGGGCACCACCACTGATGTCCCAGCAGGAGCAGCATCAGAAGAGTCCTCAGCCAGCAAATCAAGCATAGCACTTATCTCTGCATCACTAGGATTCAGGGGCACCTCAAAATGGACCTGCCGTTCATCATCAGGAATCTCCCCGAGCGAGGCAACCAAGGCACTAACTTCTTCAGCGGAGGGTCGCACTCTAAGGCCCAAACTGCCATCAGTGACAGGTGGATTTGACACAAAAAGAGTGAAGGCTTTGGGAGGAGGCAAGTTCCAAGCTGAGTATGCCACTGGAGCACCAACATTTGACACCTTGCCTCTAAGGATCATCTCAAGTCGGTTCACCAAGTCTAAAGAGGGAATTCTTCTGTTGGTAACCCGAGTTGAGTCGGCTAGGCCTCGGTACAGATAAGCCGGGTATGCCCTGTCTTTCAACGGTTGAATATTCTTGAAGACAAAATCAGCAACCACAGCTTCAGCAGTCAGGCCCCTCTCCTTCAGCAATCCAACTTCAGCTAGCAAAGCACCTGCCTCAGCCACCTCCTGATCAGTGGGGGACTCGGTCCAACTCGGGGTGCGAACGTCCGGCTATCTTCTCGACCGAGGGGGGAGAGAGTTTCCATAATTCTCAACAATGAACCACTCCAAGCGCCATCCCTTGATGCTGTCTTTGAGAGGGATTTTAAGATACTCAGTCTTCCTCCCGCGGCGCATCTCCAAGCTAGCACCCCCAACCAACTGATGTTGTCCTCCGGCCATCCCAGGGCGACAGTGATACAAGTACTTCCACAACCCAAAATGTGGCAGCACGCCAAGAAAGGCTTCGCATAAGTGAACGAAAATAGAAATTTGCAGGATAGAATTGGGATTCAGATGGGTCAAGTTAAGATGGTAGAAATCAAGGAGGCCGCGGAAAAAGGGAGAAATGGGAAGACCGAGGCCGCGGAGAAGAAAAGGGGCGTAAATCACAGACTCATGGGTATCCTCTGTCGGGACAGTGACCCCATAGCAAATCCGCCAAGAGCAGAGCTCCCTCGGGGGAAGAACCCCGATGGACACGAGGTGGAGAAGTTCGGGCTCGGAGATGACAAACATGTGGTTACCTGCGAAAGGCAACTGGCTGTTGGGGTCGATTGGATGAATCACCGTGGCAGACGAACTCGAGGCCTTCCTCTTGGGCGCCATCTCGATTCTACCAGCGAGCAGAGTGGGAGGCGAATTGCAGAGAGGATTCGGAAGCGAGAAAGCAAGAACTAGGGCACGGAAAGCAGAGGCGGCTAAAAGCGCAGCACTTATGGGATATTCCCGAGCCAGATACCGTTTCAAAAAGCGCCCGGTCAGCACCCGACGGTTATTTCCAAAGCACCGGCGTGCCACGTCATCACCCGACAGTTATTTCCAAAAACACCGGTGCGCCACATCATCACTCGGCTATTATCCTCAAAGTGACCCACGCAGCCCGCTATCGCTCGGCGTTACCTCTAAAATGCTGACGTCGCCCTCAAGTCGCTCGGCAGTTGACTCTAAAACTCCGACATCGTGTTCAGTCACTCGGCGTCACTTCTAAAACGCTGAATCCGTCTTCAAGTTGCTCGGCATTACCTCTAAAACGCTGACGTCGCCCTCAAGTCGCTCGGCAGTTGACTCTAAAACTCCGACATAGTGTTAAGTCGTTCGGCGTTACCTCTAAAATGCTGACGTCGCCCTCAAGTCGCTCGGCAGTTGACTCTAAAACTCCGACATCGTGTTCAGTCACTCGGCGTTGCCTCTAAAACGCCGACGTTGTCTTCAAGTCATTCGGCGCTACCTCTAAAACGCTGATGTTGTCTTCAGTCGCTCGGCAGTTACCTCTAAAACTCCGACGTCGTCTACAAGTTACTCGGCAGCTACCTCTAAAAACGTCGAAATGATGCCAGAGTTATTTACTTACAAACTCCAAGGAAATCAACTTCACAAATAAGCAGGATAATTGGCACAGAGAAGGCAACATAATTTCTTCATTAAAGGGAAGATATCATACTTACAAATCAACTCGTTATGAGTTGATACTTCCCTACTACTACTACTACATTACATTATACTACTACTACTACACTACACTATACTACTCTACACTACTAAATACTACTACATTTAATCTAACTATACTATACTAACATCTAAGGACCAGTGGCATCTAGCCACTGGCCCTGTTGCTGCCTCTGCCGCTGCCGCCCCTGCTGCTGTCGCCGCCGCCGCCGCTGCCGCCCCTCCTGCTGCCGCCGTCGCCATCCTTGCTGCCGCTGCTGCCGCCCCTGCCGCTGCCGTCACCGTCACCGCCGCCACCGCCTTCGTCGTCGTCGTCGTCGTCCTCGCCGTCGCCGCCACCGCCCTCCTCGGACGAGTCCTCCTCATCCGAGGAGTACTCCGACTCATTCGAGCCCTCGAGCCCGGAACGCTCGACGACCCGGATGTACGTCCAGACCTCCGCCGCGAGCCCCTGGGAGTCGTCTGAGTTGTCAGACGACTCACGCAGGGGGATGTGAGCCGGAGACCCCTCAGACTCAGAGGAGAACTCCTCCTCTGAGTACTCCGAGTCACCAAAATCCTCCGATGGAGGAGTCGGCTCACGCTTGCGCTTGTTGTTCTTGCCCATGGTGGAAGTGAAAGGGAGAGAAGGAAAGCAAGCAACAGAGAACAGCAAGAGATGTGAAAAAGCCGGAGAGATAACGACATTATTTATAGAAGAAGAAGGCAACCGCTCACCTCCAACCACGGTCACTGAACAGTCGCAAAGCATTCAATAAGCACTTCAACCCGTCTGAAGACACGTCAGGCGGCTGACGCCGTTTCACGCAACACAACACCCATTGGGACTCCAGTCAATAGCGCGGAGGATATGATTACACCCGCCGTCACATCACATTACTACTCAGAAGCAGCCGGCTAAAACACTCAGCATACCAAGTCGTCCCTTGCCCACACCCATTGGGGGGGACGCCCAGGAATTATCAGTATATTTTTCAAAACTGTCACATCTGTGCAGGGCATACAATGAATACCTCAAGACAAAAATAAGATATCAGTAAGGATCAGAGGAAAGCCAAATATAGCCAGGGAAGTACAGAATCTGACCGACAGAAGCGACGTGAAGACTAGCCAGGGAACGTCCATCAACTGTCCAATCAGTCGCAGAGCAAATAAATTGCACCACCTAGCAAGATATGGGCGGATTATGAACTCGGCTGCAAAAAGACAAAATACATGCTGACCTCTGAAGCATAATATGGATGACATAATGCTGACCTCTAAGGCATTCTGAAAAAAGAAAGGGTTATTCTCAGCAAAAGGACACAAAATGGAGACCTTTGAGAGGATTGTTTTCAAAAATCCACTCAAAGCTCGGGGGCTACACCCATTGGGTGCACCTTCGGTGCACCCCATGAATCACCATTTCAAGCCAAGATGGTGCCGACCTCTAAGGCATAAGACAAGATTAAAGACAAGGCTAGCCCTCAACCAAAGCGCAGGAGTAAAGATGAAAATAATTTTTGATGAAGACCTTCGAGTAGATTATTTTCTAAAATCTACTCGAAGCTCGGGGGCTACACCCATTGGGTGCACCTCCGGTGCACCCAATGAAGTTCAGGGTCCTACAAAATGAAATGCCGACCTCTAAGGCACAAGCACGAAACAAAGCTTCAGTTTACGAGTGATCAAAGCAGGAGGAGACAGTAAGAAATCGTTTTCCCCAAATTACCTGCAGCTGGACCTGGGATCTTTGGGCTGATTACCTCAAAATCAACCCAAAGATCGGGGACTTGTGGGGGACAGATATCCCCCGGGTCCACTGGAAGAGTAAAAGACCTCGCGAAAGGCCCAAGGGCCCAATAAATCGTAAGGTCATTCCTTCGTGGGCCTAGGGAGGGACAATCAGTAAAGCAGGTTGACGTAAGGCTGGATTGGTGCAAGCCCGGACGACCCACAACGTTGAGCGAGCGACCACAACAGAGATCCGACTTTCCCGCGCTGGAGCTCCCATGCAACAGGAGCCATGCGAGGATAGGTCGGCAGAACTATAGGGAGATAAACTCAAACAGTTCACTATCTTTTAGTTACACATTGTTATCGTATCCACATGTATTGCCCCACGGTTGAGTATATAAGGCCTAGGCGGCACCCCTTCAGAACGATCGACCCTATTACTCAGCCACCCACCTTAACTCTCTGCGTTCTCAATTCAGAGAGCTACCTTGTAATCTCATTCACCAAGCATACTCACCAGGACGTAGGGTGTTACGCATCTCTAAGCGGCCCGAACCTGTAAACATTGTCCACTGTCCCTCGTGCATCTGGCACGAACCATTTTGCTACAGTCGGCGACACCGTCCTACTCCTAAAAACACCTTGAGGGGCAACCCCGGGTGTGCGGTCGGACCTAAAACACCGACAATGGAGCCATCCAATTTTTGCGCGCATGCAGTGGAAACGAAAATATTATCCAAATTTTGCGCACATGCAATAGGAAACTCTCGCGATTTGCCATAATTATTGGATCTACCATAAAATAGGATCTGTATGCATGCACCTGCACCTGCGCCCGCGCACGGGTCCAGTGGATGGGCGAGGTTTTTATGCCATCTCTATGAACTATTTACGCTATTTCTGTGAACTATTTATGCTATTTGCGCAAAAAACAGAACCACAATTTATGGCATGTGTCCCACGTGATGGTCAGGATGTTGGACCGGGGGTTGACTTACGCACGTGGGGAAGGTTTGACCTGGTGCACACATGCGTGGGGTGTGGGTGGGTGCCCCGGTACGGTCCAGCTAGGTCACAGGGGTGGTCGGCTATGGCTTCCTCTACCATTTAGAAGTCTAGGGCTTCCAATATACCTTCCCCATATATATGCTGTTGGTAATGGAAGTCTAGGACTTTCGATAGGCATGGGAAGCCCCAGACCAGGATAGAGGTCACACACGTGGTCAGGTCAGGCCAGTGGGGCGTGTGCGTCCGCGCGGTTGTGGGGCACGTTTATGTATGTGTAAACATGTCTTATGTTTTGCGTAAACAGAAAGTGCACACATGGTGGGGTCGAGTTGGGATGGACGAAGGTGGGCTAGCGTCGTGTTCGCTGGTTAGGTAGTTGGATCCTACTCGTGTTTATGCAAGCATATTTCATGGTTCAAACTTGCATAATAGGAGAGCGACAATGAACCTTTCATTGGTTCGTTCAGGTGGGTCCACACACCACCGTGACTAGCGCGCCCATGAAGCTGTAAGTTATTGTATATATCGGAACAGAAGATATGGAGTCGATCGTGCTTGGGAGCTCAGGAGGATTTCAACGTAAAACGTGAATCAAAACAGCGTAAATGGGTATGAATTTTAATGTAAATCATCGATCTATTTCATAACGAAAACATGTATGGAAACAAAAAAATCTGATTTAAATGCTTTATTTCCTCCATAGATATATGATCTCTCCAGCATCCATGCACCAAGGCTCGTTAGAACCAGTTTATGATATATACTGATACTAATTATACTACACAGTGAAGTTATTTATGCACTACGGTAGACTGCGTAAAAATATGTTTTCTACTGCATGTGCACAAATTTAGGATGGCAAGAATGTGAGTTGAAAAGAAAATGGATCGACATACGCGAGATTTATGGAATCGTGGCAAATGACCTCATTTCTTAGAGTGGTTACCTTTTTCTAAATTTCTATTTTATTGCGTAAATGTGTGGGTCGTAAATATATCTTATACACATGACATAAATGGTAGAAACCCAATACACACTGGATTAAGTAAACGAGATAATGCATAAAATCAATAAATCGTTTGCGTAAAATGTGAATAGAAGTATCATAAACAAGCAAATAGATTGAAGCGGAGACATGAACTGAAATATAGGTCGTAAAAATCTATTGACATTGGCATAAATATATATACAAAATAGCATAAATATGGGACCTCGCCGCCGTGCGCGCCTCAAGGGGGCCATCGCCGCACGCTGGCCTCAGGGATCCACCACCGCGAGCGTGTCCCCCAAATCCGTCGTCGCGCGCTTGCTCCCAGGATCCACCGCCACGCGTGCCTCTCAGGGGTGGGGACGTAACTGTCGGCGTCGCTAAAATTGAACCCTAGCGATCTGGAGCTTCTTTTATAGACGCTTCGCACCTGGTGTGGCTGAACCGGTTGACAACGTCGGATCAGGGCTTTCGCCGAGCTATTAGAAGTTCAGGACTCCTAATATCTAAACTATATATATATATATATCTTTGTTCCTTTGAAGCATGAATTTCGTGCGTCGTGCGTCACACACGGAACACATAGAATAGATCTGTTTTTTTCACGTCTCGTCTAACAACCAGGCCCTTACCTCCAGATGGACCATGAGAAAACACCTAAGTCTAACATGACTTGAAGCCACAAACATCATAGCGTTCCCGGATAGTACCATCTTGCTAGCTGAAGGCGGATTAGCGATCGAGCAAGCTATAAAAAGTGACACGTCTCCTTTTTAACACATACATTTCTTAACCTTTTGGCTAATATAAAGTGCATTATCTATAGTTTAATATCTGGTATATGAGTCATAGTCTACTTTAATTTTAAATTTATTTTTTATGTGGAGGGCTCATCAGTTGGCCACTGGATCCTCAGATATCGTACAACTAGTGGCGATGCTAGAGTAAATAGGAGGAGGGTGCATATAACTTGCGGGCGCATAATAATATTTTGAAGGTGGTACATATATGATGAAAATTTAGTATAAACCATTAGTTTTACAAATTTTAGGGGTACATATACATCGACTACTTCCTAAGCAGCTTCGCCCCTGTTTATAATTGTTGGGCTATACCATTAAATATGATTAATGTACTATCTCAACACACAAATATTGTACCTAGTATTATTTAATCCGTTCTTTAAAATATATTGTACCTAGTATTATTTAGTCCATTGTTTAAAATATAATTACAAAATTAATTTCACAGACAAAGACTAAAATACGGGACGAATTTATTAAACTTAATTAAGTCTATATTATACTTCTAATTGATATTCAAATGTTTGATGTCACATGAACTAAACTTAGTCAAGGAACCAAACATTATAGAACAGTTGGAGCGTATAGAGGATATATTTTTTTCTAAATATAATTAGAGTATCCTTTAAAATATGTTTGCGAATAAACTCTCAACACATAGTGCTAAGATCTCACCTGGTCTCAATACCAACGGATGCCTACTCTTCTCCCTATCTAGTGCCCCTGCGCGTGTCTCGCGCTAGCTCTATAAGTATAGTCACGCGAGATTGGGCGCGGCCTTGCTCGTGAGAGTGTTCCCTCGAGATCGAGCCATCAGCTCGAGTGCTGCTCAGTTCACGCCAGGGAGGCATGCAGCTCATCAGAAGGGAACCTCAGACAAGCATGGCGGGCGGCACGAGGTCACGCTGCCCCGTGCTGCTGCTCTTGCTCCTCGGTGTGACTACTGCTCGACTGGCTTCAGGCGTCGTCACCGACGGTGAGATCTAGCTAGCGTACTCCTAGATCCTCGTATGACTTGCGCATAAGTTAGCGGTCCACACAAACTGCAGCTAGTTCTTTTCCGTTCCGTTCTAAAAGCTGCTGATTTCAGAACACACTGTAGTTAGTTTCAGAGCTTTCAGCTTGAACTATAGTGATATGAAGTTTGACGACGGTTAACTAGTGATGTTGAGTACTCAGCCTTGAACCAGCCTTTCGTTACTTGTGTACCTGTGTTCAGGCCTATTACCAAATGGCAATTTTGAGCTCGGGCCGGCCAAGTCCGATCTGAACGGCACCAGGGTGATGAACCAAAACTCCGTACCGAACTGGGAGATCTTTGGGTTCGTGGAGTACATCGGGTCCGGGCAGAAGCAGGACGACATGATCCTAGCAGTGCCGGAAGGTGCATGCGCCGTGCGTCTGGGTAACGACGCGACCATCCGGCAGAAGCTAGAAGTGATCCGGAAGACGACCTACTCCATCACCTTCTGCGCGGCGCGCACCTGCGCCCAGGCCGAGAGGCTCAACGTGTCCGTCGCCGCCGAGTCCGGCGTCCTCCCGATCCAGACCGTGTACACCAGCAGCGGGTGGGACTCCTACGCCTACGCCTTCAGAGCCAGGCACAGCACCGCGTGGTTCAGCATCCACAACCCCGGCCACGAGGACAACCCGGCGTGCGGCCCCCTCATCGACTTCATTGCCATCAAGGCCCTGAACCCTCCGCCTCTCGCTCAGGGTACGGTCTGTAACATACGAAGTATTGTCTTGCTTTGTTTCACAAAGGCACACGGCCGGTTTAACCCAGTGTAGCGAGCATGCAGGTAACATGCTGAGGAACGGAGACTTCGAGGAGGGCCCGTTCATCTTCCCGGACACGGCGTGGGGCGTGCTGGTGCCGCCGATGAGCGAGGACGACGTGTCCCCGCTGCCGGGGTGGATGGTCATGTCGGACACGAAGGTCGTCAAGTACGTGGACGCGGCGCACCACGCGGTGCCGCGCGGCGCGCGCGCCGTGGAGCTGGTGGCCGGCAGGGAGGCCGCGCTGGTGCAAGACGTGCGCACCGTGCCCGGCCGGCGCTACCGCCTGTCGCTGTCGGTCGGGGACGCCGCGAACGGGTGCGAGGGCCCCATGGCCGTCGAGGCGTATGCGGCGCGGGCGACGCTGAGGACGACGTACGAGTCCCTGGGGAAGGGCGGGAGCAGGCGCGCCGCGGTCGAGTTCGAGGCGACCGCGAACCTCACGCGCGTGGTGCTCCAGAGCTACAACCACCACATGAAGCCCGACGGGACGCTCTGCGGGCCGGTGGTGGACGACGTCTCCCTCGTCGGCCTGCGCTAGCACGCCGCGCGCAGGTTGTTCTCGTAGTCTGCAGTGCTACCTAGCTGCTCGTAGCGACGCAATCGGATTCGGTAGAGACGTTGCATATTTGTTTTCTTGTTTTCTGTTTAGATTCGAATCCGATACTAATATTATCAAGTATATTATCAAGTTCAGATAAGATTTAAATAAATATCGACATCTTATGACCATTGGCCACTAACTGTAGGCGGTGGACCCTCTCTTTGATGATGACGATGATGCGGAATCTAGTGCCCCGGCGGGGTTGTAAGGCTCTTTTTGGGCCTTGCAGTGTCTTCTGTGCCTCGGTTGGTGGATATTTTTGGTGGTTTCCCATGTACAACAACATGATAACTGTTGGTGATGGCACGCATGTGGCACTATTTTGGTTTGCCGAAACTAACTCTGATAGAGTCGATGACTCTCTGTTTTTCGGCATGGATAATTTTGGTGTCTGGAACTTCTGTTATTTGTTATGTGGGCTCCGTTTCGAAACTTCTAGTTTGGCCATTTTGAAGTTTTATTTCCCTCACGTCATGCTTATTTATTGGTTCTCTGGATACTTCTGTTTATGGGCAATGAAGAACTATTGGTGTATGCTATGCATACCGGGATTTCTTAATACGAAGACTATTGTTCATCCATGACTTCCGACCCTCAGAATTTGCACCACTCCTTGAAAATTCTGTCACATAATATTAGAGGAATTAACTCTGATATTAAATGGAATTACTTACGCAATAACATTATGGACACTAACTGTGACATCATTTGTATTCAAGAGACAAAAAAAGAATCCTTCGATGACTCCTACATTCGTCGGTTCTGCAACAGATCCTTTGATAAGTTCGCTTTCGGACCTTCTATTAGCGCTTTTGGGGGTTTTAACAATCTGGAAAGGCTCTCACTTTGATGCTGAGGTGATTGACCAAAACTCTTTCGGTCACACGATTTTTTTCCGTACAAAGTTGACTAATCAAATCTGGTGGCTCACCAACATTTACGCCCCATGTACCCCTCACAAAAGAGAGGAATTTCTCTCTTGGTTCTCCAGTCTTGAGATTAATGATGACAAACTATGGATCTTCCTTGGCGATTTTAATATGATCAAAGCTCCTGAAAACCGCAATAAACGTGGAGGAGACCATCTCAGAATGATGAATTTTAACTTGGTAATCAGTCAGTTGGGGCTTCAGAAAATTCCTCTCAAAGGACAAGCTTACACTTGGTCAAATATGCAATGTCACCCTCTACTTGAAAAATTGGATTGGTGCTTTGTGTCGCAGGCATGGTCTGTCAACTTTCCGGCCACTTCTGCACTCTCACTCCCTAGAGGAACCTCGGATCACATTCCTTAGATGGTCAATGTCCAAATTAATGTTCCCAAACCGCCCATCTTCAGATTTGAAAATTATTGGCTCCAGCTTGAAGACTTCCATTCAATTTTCCAAGATTCTTGGAGTCAGCCCTTATTTCAACCAGACCCAACTAAAAGGCTCGCAGCCAAGTTTAAAAGGGCACGCAAAGCAATCCAAGTTTGGTGTAAGTCTCTCCCTAATTTAGCAAAATTGATTGATAAGGTTAAATTGGTTATTCAGCTATTGGACTTCATTGAGGAGAGTAGAGACTTAACCATACAGGAATGGAACTTCAAAGAAATTCTTATCCTCCATCTGCATGACCTTTTATCTAAACAGCGGACTTATTGGAAACAAAGAGGCCAAATTAAATGGGTCACCCTAGGTGATGCTGGCACTAAATTCTTTCATGCAAATGCTACTGTCAAGCACTGGCACAACCTCATTTCATCACTAAAAGATGACAATGGAAATACGGCTCTCTCTCTCTCATACTGACAAAGAATCTGTGCTTTTCAATGCTTTCAAGAACAGATTGGGGACCTCTCAACAAACATCCATGGTTTTTAACTTACCATCCTTGATTCAGCCGATTGACAATTTGTTAGACCTTGAGCACCCCTTCTCTTGTCATGAGATTGATCAGATCATTAAAAATCTGCCAGCAAATAAATCGTTAGGTCCAAATGGATTTAATACAGACTTCGTAAAAAATGTTGGCCGGTGATTGCCCCTGACTTCTATGAACTTTGCAATAAATTCTTTGAAGGATCTCTCTGCATGCGCAGCATTAATGGTTCATACGTGACTCTCCTTCCCAAAAACAGCTCTCCGGACTTAGTTGGTGACTATAGGCCTATCTCCCTCCTTAACACGAGTGTTAAAGTATTGACAAAAATCTTAGCCAATCGTTTGCAACAGGTGATCACAAAGTTAGTTCATCAGAATCAATATGGTTTCATCAAGGCTAGGTCGATCCAGGATTGCTTAGCCTGGGCTTTTGAATACATTTCTCTTTGCCACAAGTCCAGAAAGGAAATGGTCATTCTAAAGCTAGATTTTGAAAAGGCTTTTGACAAATTGGAACATGCAGCTCTGAAAGTCGTCTAGAGGGGGTGAATAGGCAAATCTGAAATTTATAAACTTAAGCACACACTACATGTCGGGGTTAGGGTTAGAAATAAAAACGAGTCCGAAAGAGAGGGTGAAAACAAATCAAAAGCAAATGAAGAGTGAGACACGGTGATTTGTTTTACCGAGGTTCGGTTCTTGCAAACCTACTCCCTGTTGAGGTGGTCACAAAGACCGGGTCTCTTTCAACCCTTTCCCTCTCTCAAACGGTCACTTAGACCGAGTGAGCTTCTCTTCTCAATCAAACGGGACACTAAGTCCCCACAAGGACCACCACACAATTGGTGTCTCTTGACTTGATTACAATTGAGTTGAACACAAGAAAGAATGAAGAAGAAAAGCAATCCAAGCGCAAGAGCTCAAATGAACACAAGTGTCTCTCTCACTAGTCACTATTTGATTGGAATGATTCTGGACTTGGGAGAGGATTTGATCTCTTTGTTTGTGTCTTGTATTGAATGCTATAGCTCTTGTATGAGGTTTGAAGGCTGAAAACTTGGATGCAATGAATGGTGGGTGGTTGGGGGTATTTATAGCCCCAAAAACCAAAGGAGCCGTTGGTGGAGGCTGCTGTCGCATGGCGCACCGGACAGTCCGGTGCGCCACCGGACACTGTCCGGTGCGCCAGCCACGTCACCCGGCCGTTGGGTTCTGACCGTTGGAGCTTCTGATAGCTGGGCCACCGGACAGTCCGGTGGTGCACCGGACAGTCACTATTCACTGTCCGGTGCGCCTTCTAGCGTCTGTTCTGACTTCTGCGCGCGCAGGCGTGCACTGTAGCGCATTTATTGTTCGTTGCAGATGACCGTTGGCGCTGTGTAGCCGTTACTCCGCTGGCACACTGGACAGTCCGGTGCTACACCAGACAGTCCGGTGAATTATAGCGGAGCGGCTCCCAGAATTCTCGAAGGTGGCAAGTTTGGAGTTGGGTTCCCTGGTGCACCGGACACTGTCCGGTGGCACACCGGACAGTCCGGTGCGCCAGACCAGGGCACACTTCGGTAGTCTTTTGCTCTTTTCATTTAAACCCTTTCTTGGTCTTTTTATTGGTTTGTTGTGAACCTTTGGCACCTGTAGAACTCATAATCTAGAGCAAACTAGTTAGCCCAATTATTTGTGTTGGGCAATTCAACCACCAAAATCAATTAGGAAAAGGTGTAAGCCTATTTCCCTTTCAATCTTCCCCTTTTTGGTGATTGATGCCAACACAAACCAAAGCAAATATATAAGTGCATAATTGAACTAGTTTGCATAAGGTAAGTGCAAAGGTTGCTTGGAATGAAACCAATAATTATTTCTACTAGATATGCATGGATGGCTTTCTTCTTATTTAAAATTTTGGACCACGCTTGCACCACTTGTTTTGTTTTG
Source organism: Zea mays (assembly GCF_902167145.1). Classification (NCBI taxonomy): domain Eukaryota; kingdom Viridiplantae; phylum Streptophyta; class Magnoliopsida; order Poales; family Poaceae; genus Zea; species Zea mays. Next base: position 34,944,629 of record NC_050097.1, on the reverse strand, counting down.
CAATGTTTTGGAAATTCTTTTTCAAAAATCTTTTGCAAATAGTCAAAGGTATATGAATAAGATTTTGAGAAGCATTTTCAAGATTTGAACTTTTCTCCCCCTGTTTCAAATGCTTTTCCTTTGACTAAACAAAACTCCCCCTTAATGAAATCCTCCTCTTAGTGTTCAAGAGGGTTTTAGATATTAATTTTGAAGAGGGTATAAAAAATAAGATACTAATTGAAAAAAATTTCTTAACTTAAATATGAAAACTACATTTTTGAAATTGGTGGTGGTGCGGTCCTTTTGCTTTGGGCTAATATTTTCTCCCCTTTGGCATGAATCGCCAAAAACGGATACTTATGAGTGAAATATAAGCTCTTTTAACTACTTTCTCCCCCTTTGGTAAATAATATACGAGTGAAGATTATACCAAAGTTGGAGAGCGGTGCGGAGCAACGGTGAAGGATAAATAATTCGATGGAGTGGAGTGGAAGCCTTGTCTTCGCCAAAGACTCCAATTCCCTTTCAATCTATGACTTAGCATGAAATGCACTTGAAACCACATTAGTCATAGCTTATGAAAGAGAGATGATCAAAGGTATAAATGAGCTATGTATGCAAAATATCAATCAAAATTCCTAGAATCTAGAATATTTAGCTCATGCCTAAGTTTGGTAAATGTCTGCTCATCTAGTGGCTTGGTAAAGATATCGGCTAATTGTTCTTTGGTGTTAATATAAGCTATCTCGATATCCCCCTTTTGTTGGTGATCCCTCAAAAAGTGATACCGAATGGCTATGTGTTTAGTGCGGCTATGCTCAACGGGATTATCCGCCATGCGGATTGCACTCTCATTATCACATAGAAGAGGAACTTTGGTTAATTTGTAACCATAGTCCCTAAGGGTTTGCCTCATCCAAAGCAATTACGCGCAACAGTGACCTGCGGCAATGTACTCGGCTTCGGCGGTAGAAAGAGCTACAGAATTTTGCTTCTTTGAAGCCCAAGACACCAGAGATCTTCCCAAGAACTGGCAAGTCCCTGATGTGCTCTTTCTATTAATTTTACACCCTGCCCAATCAGCATCGGAATAACCAATTAAATCAAATGTGGATCCCCTGGGGTACCAAAGGCCAAACTTAGGAGTATAAACTAAATATCTCAAGATTCGTTTTACGGCCCTAAGGTGAACTTCCTTAGGATCGGCTTGGAATCTTGCACACATGCATACGGAAAGCATAATATCCGGTCGAGATGCACATAAATAGAGTAAAGATCCTATCATTGACCAGAATACCTTTTGATCTACGGATTTACCTCCCGTGTCGAGGTCGAGATGCCCATTAGTTCCCATGGGTGTCTTGATGGGCTTGGCATCCTTCATCCCAAGCTTGGTGAGTATGTCTTGAATATACTTCGTTTGGATAATGAAGGTGCCCTCTTGGAGTTGCTTCACTCGAAATCCTAAGAAATACTTCAACTCCCCCATCATAGACATCTCGAATTTTTGAGTCATGATCCTACTAAACTCTTCACATGTAGATTTATTAGTAGACCCAAATATGATATCATCAACATAAATTTGGCATACAAACAAATCATTTGCAAGTGTTTTAGTAAAGAGAGTAGGATCGGCTTTTCGTACTTTGAAGCCATTAGCGATAAGAAAATCTCTTAGGCATTCATACCATGCTCTTGGGGCTTGCTTGAGCCCATAAAGCGCCTTAGAGAGTTTATAGACATGGTTAGGGTACTCACTATCTTCAAAGCTGGGAGGTTGCTCAACATAGACCTCCTCCTTGATTGGTCCATTGAGGAAGGCACTTTTCACGTCTATTTGATAAAGCTTAAAGCCATGGTAAGTAGCATAGGCAAGTAAAATGCGAATTGACTCAAGCCTAGCTACAGGTGCATAGGTTTCACCGAAATCCAAACCTTCGACTTGTGAATAACCCTTGGCCACCAGTCGGGCTTTGTTCCTTGTCACCACACCATGCTCATCTTGCTTGTTGTGGAAGACCCACTTGGTTCCTACAACATTTTGATTAGGACGTGGAACTAAATGCCATACTTCATTCCTCGTGAAGTTGTTGAGTTCCTCTTGCATCGCCAACACCCAATCTGAATCCCTTAATGCATCTTCTACCCTGTATGGCTCAGTAGAAGACACAAAGGAGTAATGTTCACAGAAATGAGCAACACGAGATCGAGTAGTTACCCCTTATGAATATCGCCGAGGATGGAGTTCACGGGGTGATCTCGTTGTATTGCTTGGTGGACTCTTGGGTGTGGCGGTCTTGTACCCTCATCATCTTCCCTGTCTTGATCATGGGCATCTCCCCCTTGATCATTGCCCTCCTCTTGAGGTGGCTCATCTTCTTGATCCTCATCTTCATCATCTTGAGCTTGATCCTCATCTTGGGTTGGTGGAGATGCTTGCATGGAGGAAGATGGTTGATCTTGTGCTTGTGGAGGCTCTTCGGATTCCTTAGGACACACATCCCCAATGGACATGTTCCTTAGCGCGACGCATGGGGCCTCTTCATCATCTAGCTCATCAAGATCAACATGCTCTACTTGTGAGCCGTTAGTCTCATCAAACACAATGTCACAAGAAACTTCAACTAGTCCAGTGGACTTGTTAAAGACTCTATATGCCCTTGTGTTTGAATCATAACCAAGTAAAAAGCCTTCTACAACCTTAGGAGCAAATTTAGATTTTCTACCTCTTTTAAAAAGAATAAAGCATTTGCTACCAAAGACTCTAAAATATGAAACATTGGGCTTTTTACCGATTAGGAGTTCATACGATGTCTTCTTGAGGATTTGGTGTAGATATAACCGGTTGATGGTGTAGCACGCGGTGTTGACCGCCTCACCCCAAAACCGATCCGAAGTTTTGTACTCATCAAGCATGGTCCTTGCCATGTCCAATAGAGTTCTATTCTTCCTCTCCACTACACCATTTTGTTGTGGCGTGTAGGGAGAAGAGAACTCATGCTTGATGCCCTCCTCCTCAAGGAAGCCTTCAATTTGAGAGTTCTTGAACTTCGTCCCGTTGTCGCTTCTAATCTTTTTGATCCTTAAGCCGAACTCATTTTGAGCCCGTCTCAAGAATCCCTTTAAGGTCTCTTGGGTTTGAGTTTTTTCCTGCAAAAAGAATACCCAAGTGAAGCGAGAATAATCATCCACTATTACAAGACAATACTTACTCCCGCCGATGCTTATGTAAGTTATCGGGCCGAATAAGTCCATGTGGAGTAGCTCAAGCGGCCTATCGGTCGTCATGATGTTCTTGTGTGGATGATGAACACCAATTTGCTTTCCTGCTTGACATGCGCTACAAACCCTGTCTTTCTCAAAATGAACATTGGTTAGTCCTAAAATGTGCTATCCCTTTAGAAGCTTATGAAGATTCTTCATCCCAACATGGGCTAGTCGGCGGTGCTAGAGCCAACCCATGTTAGTTTTAGCAATTAAGCAAGTGTCGAGTTCAGCTCTATCAAAATCTACTAAGTATAGCTGACCCTCTAACACTCCCTTAAATGCTACTGAATCATTACTTCTTCTAAAGACAGTAACACCTATATCTGTAAAAAGACAGTTGTAGCCCATTTTACATAATTGAGAAACATAAAGTAAATTGTAATCTAAAGAATCTACAAGAAAAACATTGGAAATAGAATGGTCAGGAGATATAGCGATTTTACCCAATCCTTTGACCAAACCTTGATTTCCATCCCCGAATGTGATAGCTCTTTGGGGATCATGGTTTTTCTCGTTGGAGGAGAACATCTTCTTCTCCCCTGTCATGTGGTTTGTGCACCCGCTATCGATGATCCAACTTGAGCCCCCGGATGCATAAACCTACAGAACAAGTTTAGGCCTTGTTCTTAGGTACTCAAACGGTCTTGGGTCCTTTCACATTAGAAACAAGCACCTTGGGTACCCAAACACAAGTCTTGGAGCCCTTGTGTTTGCCCCCAACATATTTGGCAACTACTTTGCCTGATTTGTTAGTTAAAACATATGATGCATCAAAAGTCTTAAATGAAATGTTAGGTTCATTTGATGCAATAGGAGTTTTCTTCTTAGGCATTTTAACATGTGTAGAACGCCTAGAGCTAGAAGCCTCATTCTTGTAAATAAAAGCATGATGAGAATGAGTCTTATTTGCATGGATTATCCTAATCTTATCCTCAGGATAACCAGCAGGATACAAAATATAACCCTCGTTATCCTGAGGCATGGGAGCCTTGCCCTTAACAAAGTTGGACAATCTTTTAGGAGGGGCATTAAGCTTGACATTGACTCCCTGTTGGAAGCCAATGCCATCCTTAATGTCAGGGCGTCTCCCACTATAAAGCATGCTACGAGCAAATTTAAATTTTTTCATTATCTAGTTCATGCTCGGCAATTTTAGCATCTAGTTTTGCTATATGATCATTTTGTTGTTTAATCATAGCAAGGTGATCATGAATAACATCTACATTAACATCTCTACATCTAGTGCAAATAGAAACATGCTCAACGGTAGATGTAGAGGGTTTGCAAGTATTCAATTCAACAATCTTAGCATGTAAAATAGCATTCTCATCTCTAAGATTGGAAATAGAAGCATTGCAAACATGTAAGTCTTTAGCCTTAACAATTAATTTTTCATTCTCATTTCTAAGGCTAGCAAGAGAGGCTTTCAATTTTTCAATCTTAGCAATTGAACTAGCATTATCATTTCTAAGATTGGTAATTGAATCATCACAAATATTTGACTTCTCAACCTTAGCAATCAAATTAGCATTCTCAATTCTAAGGTTGGAAATAGTGTCATGGCAAGTGCTTAGCTCACTAGTTAATTTTTCACATTTTTCTACCTCTAGAGCATAAGCATTTTTAACCTTAACATGCATTTTGTTTCCTTTAATTAGGAAGTCCTCTTGGCTATCTAAGAGTTCATCCTTATCATGAATTGCACTAATTAATTCATTTAATTTTTCCTTTTGTTGCATGTTTAAGTTGGCAAAAAGAGTGAGCAAGTTCTCCTTGTCATCACTAGAATTTTCCTCATCACTAGAAGTTGCATACTTAGTGGAGGATCTAGATTTTACCTTCTTCTTCTTGCCGTCCTTTGCCATGAGGCACTTGTGGCCTACGTTGGGGAAGAGAAGACCTTTGGTGACGGCGATGTTTGCGGCGTCCTCGTCGGAGGAGGAGTCGGTGGTGCTCTCGTCGGAGTCCCACTCCCGGCAAACATGGGCATCGCTGCCCTTCTTCTTGTAGTATCTCTTTTTTCTCTTCTTTTTCCCTTCTTGTCGTCGCCCTTGTCACTATCACTAGATAATGGACATTTAGCAATGAAATGACCAGGCTTACCACACTTGTAGCACACTTTCTTGGAACGGGGCTTGTAATCTCTCCCCTTCCTTTGCTTGAGGATTTGGCGAAAGCTTTTGATGATTAAAGCCATCTCCTCGTTGTCGAGCTTCGAGGCGTCGATGGGAATCCTACTTGGTGTAGACTCTTCCTTCTTCTCTTCCGTCGCTTTGAAGGCGACGGGTTGCACCTCGGGTGTGGAGGTGGTGCCTCGCTCGATGATTTGTTTGGAGCCTTTGATCATTAGTTCAAAGCTCACAAACTTTCCTATCACTTCCTCGGGAGACATTAGTTTATATCTTGGATCACCACGAATTAATTGTACTTGAATAGGGTTAAGAAAAACAAGTGATCTAAGAATAACCTTGACCATTTCATGGTCATCCCATTTGGTGCTCTCGAGGTTGCACACTTGGTTTACCAAGGTCTTTAGCCGATTGTACATGGCTTGCAGGTCTTCTCCTTGGTTGAGCATGAACCGACCGAGCTCCCCCTCGATCGTTTCCATTTTGGTGATCTTGGTCACCTCGTCTCCTTCATGTGCGGTCTTTAGTACGTCCCAAATCTATTTTGCACTTTTCAACCCTTGCACCTTATTATACTCCTCCGGACTTAGAGAGGTGAGGAGTATAGTAGTTGCTTGGGAATTAATGTGTTGGATTTGGGCGACTTCATCCGCATCATAATCTTCATCCCCCACGGATGGTACCTGTACTCCAAATTCAACAATGTCCCATATACTTGTGTGGAGTGAGGTTAGGTGAAACTTCATCATTTCACTCCACCTACTATAATCTTCACCATTAAAAGCTGGTGGTTTGCCTAATGGGACAGAAAGTAATGGAGTATGTTTTGGAATGCGAGGATACCTGTCGGGGACCATAATTAGGGGTACCCTCAAGACGCCTAATTCTCAGCTGGTAACCCCCATCAGCATAAAGCTGCAAAGGCCTGATGGGCACGATTAAGTCAGGGATCAGTCCACACGAGTGACTCGATCACGCTTCACCCGAGCCTAGCCTCGGCCGAAGGCAGCCGACCTCGAGAGACTTCCGTCTCGCCCGAGGCCCCCTTTTTATGGCGGACACATCACCGGCTTGCCCAAGGCCTTGGCTTCGCTCAGAAGCAACCTTGACTAAATCACCACACCGACTGACCAAATTGCAGGGGCATTTAACGCAAAGGTGGCCTGACACCTCTATCCTGACACGCGCCCCCGGCAGAGCCGAGGTGACCGCCGTCACTCCACCGCTCCACTGGCCAGTCTGACAGAAGGACAGCGCCGCCTGCGCCACTCCGACTGCAGTGCCACTCGACAGAGTGAGTCTGACAGGCAATTAGGCCTTGCCAAAGGCGCCACGGCGAACTCCGCTCCGCCCGACCCCAGGGCTCGGACTCGGGCTAAGACCCGGAAGACGGCGAACTCCGCTCCGCCCGACCCCAGGGCTCGGACTCGGGCTAAGACCCGGAAGACGGCGAACTCCGCTCCGCCCGACCCCAGGGCTCGGACTCGGGCTAAGACCCGGAAGACGGCGAACTCCGCTCCGCCCGACCCCAGGGCTCGGACTCGGGCTAAGACCCGGAAGACGGCGAACTCCGCTCCGCCCGACCCCAGGGCTCGGACTCAGGCTAAGACCCGGAAGACGACGAAACTCCGCCTCGCCCGACCCCAGGGCTCGGACTCCGCCCTGGCCTCGGCCGGACGACTTCCGCCTCGCCCGACCCCCTGGCTCGGGCTCGGCCACGGCAACTGAAGGCAAGACTCAACCTCGGCTTCGGAGGAAACCCCACGTCGCCCTGCCTAGAGCACAGACCGCCACGTCAACAGGAAACGTCATCATCACCCTACCCCGAATCGACTCGGGTCACGGAGAACAAGACCGGCGTCTCGTCCGGCCAGCTCCGCCAGAGGGGCAATGATGGCGCTCCACGAGCTCTATGACGATGGCGGCCCCAGCTCTCTTACGGCAGCAGGACAACGTCAGCAGGGACTCGACCGCTCCAACAGCTGTCCCTCCATCAGGCTCCGCCGCACCACCGATAGCCACGACATCACGCCAGCAGGATGCCCAGATCTCTCCGGCTGCCACATCGGCATGTACCTAGGGCACTAGCTCTCCCTCCGCTAGACACGTAGCACTCTGCTACATCCCCATTGTACACCTGGGTCCTCTCCTTACGACTATAAAAGGAAGGACCAGGGCCTTCTCAGAGAAGGTTGGCCGCGCGGGACCGAGGACGGGACAGGCGCTCTCCTGGGGCCGCTCGCTTCCCTCACCCGCGTGGACGCTTGTAACCCCCCTACTGCAAGCGCACCTGACCTGGGCGCGGGACGAACATGAAGGCCGCGGGACTTCCACCTCTCTCACGCTCGGCTCCGGCCGCCTCGCCTCTCCCCCCTCCGCGCTCGCCCACGCGCTCGACCCATCTGGGCTGGGGCACGCAGCACACTCACTCGTCGGCTTAGGGACCCCCCTGTCTCGAAACGCCGACAGTTGGCGCGCCAGGTAGGGGCCTGCTGCGTGCTGACGAATAGCTCCCCGTCAAGCTCCAGATGGGCAGTCTCCAGCAACCTCTCCGGCCCGGGACGGTGCTTCGTTTCGGGGCTCTCGAGTTCATGTCCTTCGACGGCAGCTACGACATGATACTTCTTCCACCGCCGTGCGACCACGACAATGGCGGCCGACAACCCGCCCGCCGGCGGCGGAATCGACGACGTCTACCCCGCGTGGTGGAAAAGCAACATTCGGGCTCGCTCCGTTCTCTCCCCCGCCAACGGAGGAGGAGGCGGGGCCGTCAAGGCCAGACGGGAGGCCGCGCTTCGCCGGCCGTCAAGCGAATCGACGCCCCCGACGCCCCGACGGAAGGCACGCCGGACATCGACCTCGCGTTCAAGACGGAGGCAAGCGCCGTCCCCCCGCGGCACGATGACCCCGAGCAGGAAGACGACGCTGGCGCGCTCGCGGAAAGCCTGCAGGACGTCGCCCTCGAACCAGAGATGACGGCGCAACCAGACCCCGATGTGACTACGTCGCTCCTTGTCGACCAAAAGGTAACGACTAACTCCCATCTTGCGTCATTTCGACTCGGCCTCAACCCGCCAAACGACCTCGTTTTGGCGGGCGCCCTCATTGAGGCGAGTGCAACCCCACTGAGGTTCTGTATGCGATCGCCTTGGGACCGACTGACGGACGTCTCGACCTACGGGCCCTCTGGGTCTGAGGAAGATGACGATCCCAGCATCGGTTGGGATTTCTCCGGACTCGGCAACCCCAGTGCCGTGCGGGACTTCATGGCCGCATGTGACTACTGTCTGTCCGACTGTTCCGATGGAAGCCGCAGCCTTGGCGACGAGAGCTGCGGCCCAAGCCGCGAATGTTTCCACATCGAGCTAGGGAATCCCACCGAAGGCAACCATCTTGGCATGCCGGAGGATGGTGATCTCCCTAGGCCGGTGCCTCGCGCCGACATCCCACGGGAGCTAGCTGTGGTCCCCGCTCCGGCGGGGGGTTACGACCCACAACTCGAGCGAGTCCGCGAGGCGCAGGCCAGGCTCAACGAGGGAACAGGAGCACTTGAGCCGATCCGTCGGGACGTCGGACAGGCATGGGTGGGCCAAACCCTGGCCGGGGAAATACGTCATATGCCCCAAGGTCCCCAGCACCGCGTCGCCAACGACGTCAGGATCAGGCCGCCGCCCGCATCCAGCGGGGTCGGTCAGAACCTGGCAACCGCAGCAATGCTCATCCGCGCGATGCCGGAGCCGTCAACCACCGAGGGTCGGGGGATCCAGGGAGAACTCAAGAATCTCCTGGAAGGCGCCGCGGCCCGGCGGGCCGAGAGCACTGCATCCCGAAGGCAAGGATATCCCTCAGAACCTCATGCCGCGACTTCCCGATTCATGCGGGAAGCCTCGGTCTACACCGGGCGCACGCGCAACACCGCGCCTGCGGCCCCGGGCCACCTCGGCAACGAGCACCATCGACGCGACCGTCGGGCTCACCTCGACGAAAGGGTGCGCCGAGGCTATCACCCCAGGCGTGGGGGACGTTACGACGGCGGGGAGGATCGGAGTCCTTCGCCCGAACCACCCGGTCCGCAGGCTTTCAGTCGGGCCATCCGACGGGCGCCATTCCCGACCCGGTTCCGACCCCCGACTACTATCGTAAAGTACTCGGGGGAAACGAGACCGGAGCTGTGGCTCGCGGACTACCGCCTTGCCTGCCAACTGGGTGGAACGGACGACGACAACCTCATCATCCGCAACCTCCCCCTGTTCCTCTCCGACACTGCTCGTGCCTGGTTGGAGCACCTGCCTCCGGGGCAGATTTCCAACTGGGACGACTTGGTCCAAGCCTTCGCTGGCAATTTCCAGGGCACATACGTGTGCCCCGGGAATTCCTGGGACCTTCGAAGCTGCCGGCAACAGCCGGGGGAGTCGCTCCGGGACTACATCCGGCGATTCTCGAAGCAGCGCACCGAGCTGCCCAACATCACCGACTCGGATGTCATCGGCGCGTTCCTCGCCGGCACCACTTGCCACGACCTGGTGAGCAAGCTGGGTCGCAAAACCCCCACCAGGGCGAGCGAGCTGATGGACATCGCCACCAAGTTCGCCTCCGGCCAGGAGGCGGTCGAGGCTATCTTCCGAAAGGACAAGCAGCCCCAGGGCCGCCCGTCGGAAGAAGCTCCCGAGACGTCTGCTCCGCGCGGCGCCAAGAAGAAAGGCAAGAAGAAGTCGCAATCGAAACGCGACGCCGCAGACGCGGACCTTGTCGCCGCCGCCGAGTATAAGAACCCTCGGAAGCCCCCCGGAGGTGCAAACCTCTTCGACAAGATGCTCAAGGAGCCGTGCCCCTACCATCAGGGGCCCGTCAAGCACACCCTCGAGGAGTGTGTTATGCTTCGGCGTCATTTCCACAGGGCCGGGCCACCCGCCGAGGGTGGCAGGGCCCGCGACGACGACAAGAACGAAGATCACCAAGCAGGAGAATTCCCCGAGGTCCGCGACTGCTTCATGATCTACGGAGGGCATGCGGCGAATGCCTCGGCTCGGCACCGCAAGCAAGAGCGCCGGGAGGTCTGCTCGGTGAAGGTGGCGGCGCCAGTCTACCTAGACTGGTCCGACAAGCCCATCACTTTCGACCGAGCCGACCACCCCGACCATGTGCCGAGCCCGGGGAAATACCCGCTCGTCGTCGACCCCGTTGTCGGCGATGTCAGGCTCACCAAGGTCCTGATGGACGGGGGCAGCTGCCTCAACATCATCTACGCCGAGACCCTCAAGCTCCTGCGCGTCGATCCGTCCACCGTCCGAGCAGGCGCTGCGCCCTTCCACGGGATCATCCCTGGGAAGCGCGTCCAGCCCCTCGGGCGACTCGACCTCCCAGTCTGCTTCGGGACACCCTCCAACTTCCGAAGGGAGACCCTGACGTTCGAAGTGGTCGGGTTCCGAGGAACCCACCACGCCGTGTTAGGGAGGCCATGCTACGCGAAGTTCATGGCCGTCCCCAACTACACCTACCTGAAGCTCAAGATGCCGGGCCCCAACGGGGTCATCACCGTCGGCCCCACGTACAAACACGCGTTCGAATGCGACGTGGAGTGCGTGGAGTACGCCGAGGCCCTCGCCGAGTCCGAGGCCCTCATCGCCGACCTGGAGAACCTCTCCAAGGAGGTCCCAGACGTGAAGCGCCATGCCGGCAACTTCGAGCCAGTGGAGACGGTCAAGGTCGTCCCCCTCGACCCCAGCGGCGACACCACCAAGCAGATCCGGATCGGTTCCGGGCTCGACCCCAAATAGGAAGCAGTGCTCGTCGACTTTCTCCGCGCAAACGCCGACGTCTTTGCGTGGAGTCCCTCGGACATGCCCGGCATACCGAGGGATGTCGCCGAGCACTCGCTGGATATTCGGGCCGGAGCCCGACCCGTCAGACAGCCTCTGCGCCGATTCGACGAGGAGAAGCGCAGAGCGATTGGCGAAGAGATCCACAAGCTAATGGCGGCAGGGTTCATCAAAGAGGTATTCCATCCCGAATGGCTTGCCAACCCTGTGCTTGTGAGGAAGAAAGGGGGGAAATGGCGGATGTGTGTAGACTACACTGGTCTCAACAAAGCATGTCCGAAGGTTCCCTACCCTCTGCCTCGCATCGACCAAATCGTGGATTCCACTGCTGGGTGCGAAACCCTGTCCTTCCTCGATGCCTACTCGGGGTATCACCAGATCCGGATGAAAGAGTCCGACCAGCTCGCGACTTCTTTCATCACGCCGTTCGGCATGTACTGCTACGTCACCATGCCGTTCGGCCTGAGGAATGCAGGCGCGACGTACCAGCGGTGCATGAACCATGTGTTCGGCGAACTCATCGGTCGCACAGTCGAGGCCTACGTCGATGACATCGTAGTCAAGACACGGAAGGCTCCCAACCTCCTCTCCGACCTTGAAGTGACATTCCGGTGTCTCAAGGCGAAAGGAGTCAAGCTTAATCCTGAGAAGTGTGTCTTCGGGGTGCCCCGAGGCATGCTCCTAGGGTTCATCGTCTCTGAGCGAGGCATCGAGGCCAACCCGGAGAAGATCGCGGCCATCACCAGCATGGGGCCCATCAAGGACTTAAAAGGGGTACAGAGGGTCATGGGATGCCTCGCGGCCCTGAGCCGCTTTATCTCACGCCTCGGCGAAAGAGGTCTGCCCCTGTACCGCCTTTTAAGGAAAGCCGAGTGTTTCGTTTGGACCCCTGAGGCCGAGGAAGCCCTCGGCAACCTAAAGGCGCTCCTTACAAAGGCGCCAGTCTTGGTGCCGCCGGCGGACGGAGAAACCCTCTTGGTCTACGTCGCCGCGACCACTCAGGTGGTTAGCGCCGCGATTGTGGTCGAAAGGCAGGAGGAAGGGCATACATTGCCCGTTCAGAGGCCGGTTTACTTCATCAGCGAAGTGCTGCCCGAGACTAAGATCCGCTACCCACAAGTTCAAAAGCTGCTGTATGCTGTGATCCTGACGAGGCGGAAGCTACGACACTACTTCGAGTCCCATCCGGTGACTGTGGTGTCATCCTTCCCCCTGGGGGAGATCATCCAGTGCCGAGAGGCCTCGGGCAGGATCGCAAAGTGGGCAGTGGAGATCATGGGCGAAACGATCTCGTTCGCCCCTTGGAAGGCCATCAAGTCCCAAGTGTTGGCGGATTTCGTGGCTGAATGGGTCGACACCCAACTACCAACGACTCCGATCCAACCGGAGCTCTGGACCATGTTTTTCGACGGGTCGCTGATGAAGACGGGGGCCGGTGCGGGCCTGATCTTCATCTCGCCCCTCGGAAAGCACTTGTGCTACGTGCTGCGCCTCCACTTCCCGGCGTCCAACAATGTGGCCGAGTACGAAGCTCTGGTCAACGGATTGCGGATCGCCATCGAGCTAGGGGTCAGACGCCTCGACGCCCGCGGTGATTCGCAGCTCGTCATCGACCAAGTCATGAAGAACTCCCACTGCCGCGACCCGAAGATGGAAGCCTACTGCGACGAGGTTCGGCGCCTGGAAGACAAGTTCTTCGGGCTCGAGCTCAACCATATCGCTCGGCGCTACAACGAAACCGCAGACGAGCTGGCGAAGATAGCCTCGGGGCGAACGACAGTCCCCCCGGACGTCTTCTCCCGGGATCTGCATCAACCCTCCGTCAAGCTCGACGACGCGCCCGAGCCCGAGGTATCCTCGGCTCAGCCCGAGGTACCCTCGGCTCAGCCCGAGGTACCCTCGGCTCAGCCCGAGGTACCCTCAGTTCAGCCCGAGGCACCCTCGGCCCAGCCCGAGGTACTCTCGGCCCCCGAGGGCGGGGCATTGAACGTCGAGGAAGGGCAGAGCGGGGCCACGCCAGACCAGGATTGGCAGGCCCCGTACCTGCAATATCTCCGTCGAGGAGAGCTACCCCTCGACCAAGTCGAGGCTCAGCGGGTAGCGCGACGCGCCAAGTCATTCGTCTTGCTGGGCGACGAAGAGGAGCTCTACCATCGCAGCCCCTCGGGCATCCTCCAGCGATGCATCTCCATCGCCGAAGGTCGGGAACTGCTGCAAGAAGTACACTCGGGGGCTTGCGGCCACCACGCAGCACCCCGAGCCCTTGTTGGAAATGCTTTCCGGCAAGGCTTCTACTGGCCAACGGCGGTGGCTGACGCCACTAGAATTGTCCGCACCTGCGGAGGGTGCCAATTCTATGCGAAGCGGACACACCTGCCCGCTCAGGCTCTGCAGACAATACCCATCACCTGGCCCTTCGCTGTGTGGGGTCTGGACCTCGTCGGTCCCTTGCAAAAGGCGCCCGGGGGCTACACGCACCTGCTGGTCGCCATCGACAAATTCTCCAAGTGGATCGAGGTCCGACCTCTGAACAGCATCAGGTCCGAGCAGGCGGTGGCATTCTTCACCAACATCATCCACCGCTTCGGGGTCCCGAACTCCATCATCACCGACAATGGCACCCAGTTCACCGGCAAAAAATTCTTGGATTTTTGCGAGGATCACCATATCCGGGTGGACTGGGCCGCCGTGGCTCATCCCATGTCGAATGGGCAAGTAGAGCGTGCCAACGGCATGATTCTACAAGGGCTCAAGCCTCGGATCTACAACGACCTCAACCAGTTCGGCAGGCGATGGATGAAGGAACTCCCCTCGGTGGTCTGGAGCCTAAGGACGACGCCGAGTCGTGCCACGGGCTTCACGCCGTTTTTCCTGGTCTACGGGGCTGAAGCTATCCTACCCACTGACCTGGAATACGGCTCCCCAAGGGCGAGGGCCTACACCGAGCAAAGCAACCAAGCCAGCCGAGAGGAATCGCTGGACCAGTTGGAGGAAGCTCGGGACAGGGCCTTACTACACTCGGCGCGGTACCAACAGTCCCTGCGACGTTACCACGCCCGAGGGGTCCGGTCCCGAGAACTCCAGGTGGGCGACCTGGTGCTTCGGCTGCGACAAGACACCCGAGGGAGGCACAAGCTCACGCCCCCCTGGGAAGGGCCGTTCGTCATCGCCAAAGTTCTGAAGCCCGGAACATACAAGCTGGCCAACAATCAAGGCGAGATCTACGGCAACGCTTGGAACATCAAACAGCTACGTCGCTTCTACCCTTAAGATGTTTTCAAGTTATTCACATACCTCGCACCTACGCAAAGTTTAGTTGTCAAGGAAGGGTCGGCCTAGCCTCGGCAAAGCCCGACCCTCCCTCGGGGGCTAAAAGGGGGGAGACCCCCTCTGCGTCGAATTTTTTCCTCGAAAAAGGACCTCTTTTTAGCAGGATTTCTTCCGTGCTTCTTGACTACTTTGGAAAGCGGATCCTGGAAACGACGAGGTACACGTAAGCAGCCAAGGCTGACCGAGCCGAGGGACTCCTACGCCTCCGGGATACGGATACCTCACTCGTCCCCTTCTGCGATAAGTAACTTGCGCTCGGATAAAGCGACTCCGTGGACCGAACGAGTCATCACGTTCGGAAGCTCTCCTGCCGAAGCAGTCCTTCAAGCTTTCTCGACTAAATCGGGGACAGGGCCTCATGGACGGGTGAAAGTACGCGTAAGCGGCAAGGCCGACCGAGCCGAGGGATTCCCACGCCTCTGGGATACGGATACCTCACTCGTCCCTTCCGCGAAAAGCAACTCTCGCTCACACAAACATCCCTATTACCGACAGAGTCCAGATGCTCGAAACAAGAGGAAAAAAGGACGCAGCTTCGCAAGCGCGGCGAGGGCGTGTTCTTCTGGCCTCGGCGGCCGCAGAAAGCGCACGCTACAAGATGATCTGATCCTGCAGGCTCGGGTCTTCACGCCGAAGGGAGCCGTAGCACCCTCGGCATCGACAACGTCTACAACAAAGCCCGACCCAGCCTCGGGCGGCGCCGAGGTCCAGGGGCACCTCCGGGAATCTGGCCCGAGCAGGCGGCTCAACCGGTTACCCCTGGGGCCTCGGGCAACCGGCTTCCAAGGGCGCTAGCCCGATCCGAGGCCTCGACTGACCGACTTGGGCGTCGGCACCGCTGACGGGCGACACGGCTAGGCTCCGGCCAACCAGGTTCCCCATTCTCGAGCCAACTCCGCCTCTGTTCATACTGATATCGCTACCCCCGGCCTCGATCCACCAAAGGGCGGCCGAGGGGTCCCTTCAACTAAGCTAGAGGAGCCTCACGTAACAAGGACGAACGGGCTGAGGGATTCCTACGCCTCCGGGATACGGATACCTCACCCGTCACCTTGACACGGGGCAACTCATGCTTGGTAAAGCGGTTTAGATAATAAAACAGGCGAGACTTAGTGCTCGGAAATGAGGAAAAAACACGGCTCCGTGCCAAAATTACATACACGTTCAGGCCTCGACAGCCACAATGAACGAACTCACTGGCATTCGAAGTGCCATTACCAACGGAACTCCGGTTCCCTCCTCCGCAGGTACGAACAACCCCCTCCGGGGGGGAAGGCCTGCGGAGTAACTGAAGAACGATGGGCGGCTCGCTGCCGCCCGTTCCAACCGCGATGGCCACCACCCCTGCCCCAGACAGCGAAGCAGCTTAGGCAGCAGCTTTAGGGGAGGTGTCACGGCGGAAGGGCTCCCCCCCACTGAGGACGAGAACCAGCCATTCAGGCAAGGAAACGGGGGCCCAGGGCCCCTAGCGCCCCGCATATCCTGGCATGGCTGGAGGAAGTCTCCGTGGGGCTCAAGGACGCCCTTCACCCCCGGGCGCAGGGGGAAGAAAGGGGCAGCCGACCCACGCGGAGGCGACTCCCCGACTCGCCTCATCTTCCATCTTGGCCTGGATGACGAAAATCCTTGAGGCCAAGGGAGGAGTAGAGGCCGCAGCCTGGCCCGTTTTCCCCACCGTCGAACTGGAGGTCACCATCTTGGGTGACCGCCGGTGGCGGGGTATGGCCAGGCTGGATGATGAAAATCCTTGAAGCCGAACGATGGCTGAGAGGTACCAACTCCCATGGAGTTGCGTTCCTCCAACGAGGAGGCGGAAAGGCGGCGGATATCCCCCATCTGGGGGCTTGGAAGACGGGAAGACCCGGCGCTTAAGGGAGGAAGAAGACATGGTCGCCTTACGAAAGGAGCCTCCCTCCTTTTAAAGGCAACTCCCCCTACGTGCGCCCCCAGGCGCCGCGGGCCGAGTCTTCTCCAACACGCTCCAAGGCCCTCCCCTGCGACTCGGGGGCTGGGTCCCGCATGTCATGCAAGCCGGCTCAGGGCAGAAGAAGCCAAACCGCCGCGCATGGTGCGCACGACCGTCCAGCGGTTACAGGCGACCCCCCATTTCCGCCCAGACCAACGGGCAGAAGGGGCGAGCAGCCATGCAGGCGGCATGCAACCGCGCCAGATGGACGCGCTTCTCCAACTTCTGACACGCCAGCCTGGGGCTCAGGCCCACGCGTCGAGCAACTGGCACGCCAGTTGCTGCATGCAAGCAACCGCACCGCCACTTGTGCCACCGTCGCGCCTCTTCGGTTGCGAAGCCTATGCCACGACTCGAGGCGACCCAACAGCGCCAGACTGGCGCGTCGGTCAAAGCGACCGAAAGTGGGCCGGCAGTAATAGCGGTGGCAGGCGGGCGGGCGCAGCGGTCACGTCGTCAGCCAGGCTCACGTCCCATCCTGAGACAGCAAGAGAGCCTCCTCTCACGGCGTGAAGACGGTGCACCCGTGACCCGTTCCTCGAACGGATCACCCGCGCGCAACGGCCGCCCCGCCAACCACTCGCCCCGTCGCATTAACTCCGCGGCGGGACACGCGGCGCTTCTGGCGGGAGGAGCGCGCGACGCTTCACCTTCGCCTTAATAACCGCGTCAGAAAAGGTACGCCACGTCGTCTGATTTCGTATCCTTTTCCGTTTTCCTCTTTCTCTATCTCTTGCAACAGGGACCGGGGAAGGGGGATACCCCGAGAGGGATCCTTCTCCGCGAAGGAACCGGGCTCCGCGCCCCCCATTACTGATCAGGGGTTCGAAGGCTGGCCCCCCGAGGGTTCAACAGCCGCCTCAGATCGCGTGGGCCCGACACCCACTACTGGTCAGGGGTTCGAAGGCCAGCCCCCCGAAGGGCTCCATGGCCGCCTCAGGCTACTCGGGCTCCGCGCCCATTACTGATCAGGGGTTCGAAGGCTGGCCCCCGAAGGGTTCACAGTCGCCTCAGACACCGAGCGAGGGATGACCAGGGGTACGTTCGATACATAACCGAGGCTCGGGCTGCGCTCCCGAGGTACCCTAGGACATATCCGAGACCAGTGGGAACGATCTTGTAACGGAATCCCATCGGAGGGAGGCATCGAGCCCTCGGACCCCGTCGCCAGGGGACCGGGTCCGGCAAGTCACCCGCAGGTACTTTTGGGCGTGCCTCTGGGCCCCTAGCCGACCCCCAACGAACGGGGCACGGACGTCCACTCGGATTACCCGCTTGCAGCTCACCGGAGACACCATGTTCGGTGCCCATCGAGGGTAACATGGCGCACTCCCCCCCTCCTCCTTGCGGAAAGGCGACGAAGGGGCGTATGTAAAAAGCCGAGTCTGTCCCTGATCGTCCTCTCGCCCTGTGCAGAGGCTCGGGGGCTGCTCTCGCAAAAACCGGCTCCGGCCAAATCGTTGACAGCGTCAACATACCAGCCCGAGAGCTTGGGCCCCGACCGTGCACCCGGGCTACGGCCAGTTCGCATGAGGGAACGACCAGACCAGCCGAAGCGTTAAGCGAAGTATTAAGACCTCGAAGGAGTGTAACCACTCCTCCGAGGCCTCGGGGGCTACACCCGGCGGGTGCGCTCGCGCGCACCCACCGGAACGAAATGCAACCGAGAAAGGCTGGTCCCCTTGCAAAAAAGTGCGACGAAAGCCTCCAAGCGAGTGCTAACACTCCCTTCGAGGCTCAGGGGCTACTGTCGGGGACCATAATTAGGGGTACCCTCAAGAAGCCTAATTCTCAGCTGGTAACCCCCATCAGCATAAAGCTGCAAAGGCCTGATGGGCACGATTAAGTCAGGGATCAGTCCACACGAGTGACTCGATCACGCTTCACCCGAGCCTAGCCTCGGCCGAAGGCAGCCGACCTCGAGAGACTTCCGTCTCGCCCGAGGCCCCCTTTTTATGGCGGACACATCACCGGCTTGCCCAAGGCCTTGGCTTCGCTCAGAAGCAACCTTGACTAAATCACCACACCGACTGACCAAATTGCAGGGGCATTTAACGCAAAGGTGGCCTGACACCTCTATCCTGACACGCGCCCCCGGCAGAGCCGAGGTGACCGCCGTCACTCCACCGCTCCACTGGCCAGTCTGACAGAAGGACAGCGCCGCCTGCGCCACTCCGACTGCAGTGCCACTCGACAGAGTGAGTCTGACAGGCAATTAGGCCTTGCCAAAGGCGCCACGGCGAACTCTGCTCCGCCCGACCCCAGGGCTCGGACTCGGGCTAAGACCCGGAAGACGGCGAACTCCGCTCCACCCGACCCCAGGGCTCGGACTCGGGCTAAGACCCGGAAGACGGCGAACTCCGCTCCGCCCGACCCCAGGGCTCGGACTCGGGCTAAGACCCGGAAGACGGCGAACTCCGCTCCGCCCGACCCCAGGGCTCGGACTCGGGGTAAGACCCGGAAGACGGCGAACTCCGCTCCGCCCGACCCCAGGGCTCGGACTCGGGCTAAGACCCGGAAGACGGCGAACTCCGCTCCGCCCGACCCCAGGGCTCGGACTCAGGCTAAGACCCGGAAGACGACGAAACTCCACCTCGCCCGACCCCAGGGCTCGGACTCCGCCCTGGCCTCGGCCGGACGACTTCCGCCTCGCCCGACCCCCTGGCTCGGGCTCGGCCACGGCAACTGAAGGCAAGACTCAACCTCGGCTTCGGAGGAAACCCCACGTCGCCCTGCCTAGAGCACAGACCGCCACGTCAACAGGAAACGTCATCATCACCCTACCCCGAATCGACTCGGGTCACGGAGAACAAGACCGGCGTCTCGTCCGGCCAGCTCCGCCAGAGGGGCAATGATGGCGCTCCACGAGCTCTATGACGACGGCGGCCCCAGCTCTCTTACGGCAGCAGGACAACGTCAGCAGGGACTCGACCGCTCCAACAGTTGTCCCTCCATCAGGCTCCGCCGCACCACCGATAGCCACGACATCACGCCAGCAGGATGCCCAGATCTCTCCGGCTGCCACATCGGCATGTACCTAGGGCACTAGCTCTCCCTCCGCTAGACACGTAGCACTCTGCTACATCCCCATTGTACACCTGGGTCCTCTCCTTACGACTATAAAAGGAAGGACCAGGGCCTTCTCAGAGAAGGTTGGCCGCGCGGGACCGAGGACGGGACAGGCGCTCTCCTGGGGCCGCTCGCTTCCCTCACCCGCGTGGACGCTTGTAACCCCCCTACTGCAAGCGCACCTGACCTGGGCGCGGGACGAACACGAAGGCCGCGGGACTTCCACCTCTCTCACGCTCGGCTCCGGCCGCCTCGCCTCTCCCCCCTCCGCGCTCGCCCACGCGCTCGACCCATCTGGGCTGGGGCACGCAGCACACTCACTCGTCGGCTTAGGGACCCCCCTGTCTCGAAACGCCGACAATACCGTAGGGGAATCTTACTAAACTTCTTGCGCTCATGGCGCTTAGAAGTGATGGACAGCGCGTCGGAGCCGGAGGTGGAAGGCGACGGAGAATCAGTCTCGTAGTAGACCACCTTCTTCATTTTCTTCTTCTTGTCTCCACTCCGATGTGACTTGACGCGGGGAGGTGATTCCTCCCTCTTCTTGTTGGCGGACTCCCCCGATGGAGCCTTCCCGTGGCTTGTGGCGGGCTTCTCACCGGTCACCATCTCCTTCTTGGCGTGAGCTCCCGACATCACTTTGAGCGATTAGTCTCTTAATGAAGTACCGGCTCTGATACCAATTGAAAGTCGCCTAGAGGGGGGGTGAATAGGCAAATCTGAAATTTATAAACTTAAGCACACACTACAAGCTGGGGTTAGCATTAGAAATAAAAAGCGAGTCCGAAAGAGAGGGTGAAAACAAATCAAAAGCAAATGAAGAGTGAGACACGGTGATTTGTTTTACCGAGGTTCGGTTCTTGCAAACCTACTCCCCATTGAGGTGGTCACAAAGATCGGGTCTCTTTCAACCCTTTCCCTCTCACAAACGGTCACTTAGACCGAGTGAGCTTCTCTTCTCAATCAAACGGGACACTAAGTCCCCACAAGGACCACCACACAATTGGTGTCTCTTGACTTGATTACAATTGAGTTGAACACAAGAAAGAATGAAGAAGAAAAGCAATCCAAGCACAAGAGCTCAAATGAACACAAGTGTCTCTCTCACTAGTCACTATTTGATTGGAATGATTCTGGACTTGGGAGAGGATTTGATCTCTTTGTTTGTGTCTTGTATTGAATGCTATAGCTCTTGTATGAGGTTTGAAGGCTGAAAACTTGGATGCAATGAATGGTGGGTGGTTGGGGGTATTTATAGCCCCAACCACCAAAGGAGCCGTTGGTGGAGGTTGTTGTCGCATGGCGCACTGGACAGTCCGGTGCGCCACCGGACACTGTCCGATGCGCCAGCCATGTCACCCTACCGTTGGGTTCTGATCGTTGGAGCTTCTGACAGCTGGGCCACCGGACAGTCACTGTTCACTGTCCGGTGCGCCTTCTGGCGCCTGTTCTGACTTCTGCGCGCGCAGGCGCGCACTGTAGCACATTTATTGTTCGTTGCAGACGACCGTTGGCGCTGTGTAGCCGTTACTCCGCTGGCACACCGGACAGTCCGGTGAATTATAGCGGAGCGGCTCCCAGAATTCCCGAAGGTGGCAAGTTCAGAGTTGGGTTCCCTGGTGCACCGGACAGTCCGGTGCGCCAGACCAGGGCACACTTCGGTAGTCTTTTGCTCTTTTCATTTGAACCCTTTCTTGGTCTTTTTATTGGTTTGTTGTGAACCTTTGGCACCTGTAGAACTCATAATCTAGAGCAAACTAGTTAGTCCAATTATTTGTGTTGGACAATTCAACCACCAAAATCAATTAGAAAAAGGTGTAAGCCTATTTCCCTTTCAAGCTCTTGTGGAGGTTTTGAGACACAAGGGGTTCGGTGACAAATGGATTCACTGGGTTTCTATGATTCTTGGTTTCGGCACCTCAGAAGTTCTTTTGAACGGAGTTCCTGGGAAAAGATTTCATTGCAAACGCGGAGTCAGACAAGGAGATCCTTTGTCCCCTCTTCTTTTTGTTCT
This sequence comes from Zea mays, assembly GCF_902167145.1. Taxonomy (NCBI): domain Eukaryota; kingdom Viridiplantae; phylum Streptophyta; class Magnoliopsida; order Poales; family Poaceae; genus Zea; species Zea mays. Next base: position 34,923,053 of record NC_050097.1, on the reverse strand, counting down.
TGCAGCTGATCTTCTGCAGACAATTGTCAACAAGGCTTGTGAATGTGGCATTCTACGGCTCCCCCTTCCGAGCAATTGTGGTCCGGATTTTCCTATCATCCAATATGCTGACGATACTATTCTCATAATGGAAGCTTGTCTTAGACAGTTATTCTTTTTGAAAGCGATGCTCAATTCTTTTGCTGAATTCACAGGGCTACATGTTAACTACCACAAATCTAATATTTATCCCATCAATGTCACGGACCAGAAAATGGAAATCCTTGCAAATACATTTCACTGCAAAATTGGATCAATGCCTTTCACTTACTTAGGGCTTCCCTTGAGCCTTCAAAGACCCAACTTGGGTGATTTTCTTCCTCTTATCCAGAAATTTGAAAAAAGACTGGCGTCAACCTCTATCTTCTTATCACAGGCTGGCAGGCTTCAAATGGTTAATGCAGTCTTCTCCTCACTTCCAACATACTACATGTGCACTCTCAAGCTCCCCAAAATGGTGATCAAACATATTGATAAACTCAGACGGCATTGCCTTTGGAGAGGTGCAGATTTAAATGCCAAGAAACCCCCTCAAGTGGCTTGGAAATCGGTCTGCAAGCCAAAATTTCAGGGGGGGATTGGGTGTCATAAATTTGGCATTACAAAATAAAGCCCTGCTCATGAAAAATCTTCATAAATTCTATAACAGAGTTGACATCCCATGGATCAATATAATCTGGGCTAATCATTATAGCCATTCACTGCCCTCAAATAAACCAGTTGGTTCTTTCTGGTGGAGAGATATCCTTAAAACTCTTGAATCCTTTAAGGGAATTGCTCGGGTGGAGATTGGAGATGGAAAAACAACACTTCTATGGCATGACAACTGAGATGGTATTTGCAAATCGGCACAGTATCCAGAACTTTGGTCCTTTGCCTCATGCAAGGACATCACCGTCCAACAAGCAAGATTGGCAGACTCGCAAGAGATGTTCCACACACCACTGTCAGCAGAGGCCTTTGTTCAATTTCAAGAGCTGAATGGTCGCTTGGCTAATCTCCCACATAATAATCAGAGAGACAAATGGCTCTTCACTACTTCTTCTAGCTTCTTTTCATCACAAATGATTTATTCTCACTTGATGGGCAACCAGTGGACACATCCCATCTACACTTGGCTGTGGAAATCAAAATGCCAACCCAAACACAAGGTCTTTTTCTGGCTTTTACTTAAGGACAGATTAAATACCCGGGCATTTCTAAGACAACGAGCTATGCTATTGGATTCATACACCTGTGACAACTGTATTCTACAAGCTGAAGAGACAGTCACCCATCTTTTTTCCGATGCAATTTTGCTAGGAGATGCTGGTCCTTTATATGAATCTCCCCGTCATGATCAACTGATTTAACACCATTCTAAGGATCAGAAGACGTTGGCAAGTCCCATGGAAACTTGAAACTATCATACTATTAACCTGGTGCATCTGGAAAAGCAGAAACAATTGAGTGTTCAATGAGATTCCGCCCACGGTGGAAGGATGTCGGGACATGTTCAAAACAGAAATGAATTTATTGTGTCACCGAGTTAAGCCAGTGATAGATAAAATTAAAACTTGGATTCAGTGTTCTATTCTGTAATTTTCGTTTCTTTTCTGTATCTACCCTCCTGTATCTACCTTCCCTTTCTCTCCTCATGTAATAAAAATACTGTAGACCCTCCCTACAGTAATTTAAACTTCAAAAAAAACTGTACGTCTGTACCTGCAATGGCAAGCTGCAAGCGGCATTTTTTTGATACACTACATTCGAGAGGCAGATGTACTTGTACAATATTATGATGATGGCATGATGCTGTTATGCATGCCTTTGACTAATGATTGTGCGGGGTAGATAGATCTGGAGCTGATCTACGATTCATATGTACTTGTTATCACACACTGTCGTTGTTGTCCGAGGCTTTGACTTTGCTGTTCTTTTCTATGACAAAAGTTTGCCTTAAAAATACACTTTGGCCGGTGGGGCGCCTCTTGCTGGAAACCAGAGACTAGGGGTGGGCGTTCGGGTTACCCGAAATTTTCGGGTCGGGTAATTCGGGTTTTTAAAATTTCGGGTTTTGAGAATCGATACCCGAAATTACAACGGGTTTTTCAATACCCGAAAATTCGGGTACCCGAAATTTCGGGTTCGGGTTCGGGTATTCCCGAACTACCCGAACTATTGTGTTGGCTTCATAAAAACACATACACTCTATTAAATTAGTATAAAAATATAGTTTGAATAATGATATATATGGACATATAAAACACAAGCAATCTACAATCACAAGTTATGCACACTTACACATAATTATAGATGTACAAATTAATAAATAAGCATGACATGAGTACATAACACATGAAAGTTCGGGTAATTCGGGTATTTCGGGTACTCGATTGTGATACCCGAATTACCCAAAATAATTTCGGGTTTTGCAAGTTGCTACCCGAAATTCCCGAACAAAATTCGGGTTTCGGGTATTTCGGGTTCGGGTTTCGGGTTACGGGTTTTTTGCCCAGCCCTACCAGAGACGGCGGCAGACCATAGTAGCCGATTCCATTCCGGAGGTCGTTCCGGCTTGTATTTGGAATCGGCAAAAGTGTATTTTTAAACCTGCAGATCATAAGGGTGTTTAGGATGGTTTAAGGTTACAGCTTCAGTGTAGAGTTGTGGTTTATGATATCAATTTAGATAGTTTTAAAAATATTTGTAATCTAAATAATAAATAAAATGGTTTATCCAAATGTCTTCTAAAGACTTATAGCTCTATCTTCATGATTTTCTGGAGCATCTAATGACTTGCTCCACCAGCTCTATCAAAAAAAATTTAAAGCTAGAGTTGTCCTAAACATGCCTATAGTTGTTGATTCCATTTCAGAGTTTGTTTCGGCTAGCATTCCGGAGGTCGTTTCGGGTTACATTACGTGAGTTCTGTTGCTAGTTTAGGGACGGTAGGCTGTAGCAGCTGCACATGCTATATTATTGTCATGCTAGCGATCAGGGGCGGATGCAGAGGGGGGGTGGTGTTGGAGTTGTAGTGCAGCCCTGCCCGATGATGATTTTCAAGTAGAGGAGCAGGTCTTCAGACTAGTTCAAATATCTCACTCTATAATTTATCATGCATTAGTTATGTTCGCATCTAACTAACATGACAATCTAATGTTTTGTCATCACGAGGTTGATGTCACGTAAAATGTCATATTAATGATTCAACTATTAGTGAGTGTTAATTTAATGTTATACGTAAAGATGGAAAAAGATTAAATGTCTTCATCCAACACACATGCACCATAACACCGGCCTCATTCTCCTAACCCTAGCCGCCTGATGTGTGGCACCCACGCTATACGTTAGTTCGTCGCCTATGTCTGTCTAGCAATTGTCCTCCATCTTGTCCATAGCACGACCACGGTCGATAAACACTTGCAGCATGCTCATGCTCTAGATTAGTAGATGATAGTGGCTAATCGATCAAATTCCGTCTGTTTGGTTGGAAGTGCGCAGGCGTGCACCTGCACTGCTCGCACATGCGTTCTGCGGATCATCGAAGCAGGTGTTATTTGATTGGCTTTCCGTCACCTACAGGCTGCATGGACGGAAAACGAGGGGCGCGGCCAGGCTCTACGGGTACGCAGCCAAAAGGCATCTCCGTGTGTGCAGGCGCTGCCATAAAACAACAATACTTTTAAAGTTGTTTTTCTAACTAAAACCTTATACACAGATCTTGTCTATGTATAAAGAAGCATGGTTTATAATATACGGTCCAGGCTACCACCATGCAGCAACCAAACATATGAATTGTGCACTATAACAGCCGAACGGTAGCCTAGCAGAGTTTTGCCGTTCGAACGGTAGTCCAGACTCACGTGTGGAGGGCGTGCGGAAACGGCGGTAGTGCCCCCGTGTCCACCCTACCAGTACCAGGTAGTACCACTGTACCAGCGCGCCGCGACGGCGAGCACCGGGCCCACGGCCCTTGCGTTGGATAGCACAGGGACCGTACGTAACGAAACGCCTCAAAAGGAATCTTACGCTACATTGGCCATGCGAGCGAAACAGAGTGCCACGTGACCGCGCACAGGGAACGGGAGTTGGCGACTCGCCGATCTCGAGAGCGTGAGATGCCAGCTGCTTGCTGACGATCCAGCGGGCGCCATGCCGCCGGATTACGCAAGGTTAGCAGACCGGCCGTGAGCGCCGGCTGCAAATCAGAGCTCCTGAATTTTTTTTCATCTCACAAAGACGGTACCTTCAAGCACACACATGATGCATTAGCGATAGCTGTTTCAATAAGTCACTCAGTCATCCATCTAATCATGTGAAAGTCTTTTTTATGAAAAATGTTTAATTTTATCTTTTTTAGATGATTTCTTTATATAAAAACACAAACAGTAACACAAACGGCAACTACAAAGCTACCCGCTATATACAGTATTACACAAAGGTTTCAGGGCTACAACCAAAGCAGAGGTTAGCTCGTGAGAATGGAGCACACGATCAGTGGCGTTCGTCACCCTCATCGCCGTGGCCGCTCTCGAGCGGTTTTTGCCGTCACCGACTCTGGTTGTACAGGACTACAGTCCAATATTGATTTGTGGTTTCCAAATACACCCTTCATCAGTACTTCACCATCCCGTATTCTACGTGTCGTCTACATACAATGGTTTGCTAAATCTTTCTAATACTGCGCAAGCCACGTTAGATCAACTACTACTCAGGATGGGAGGCGTGATCTCTTGCGTCCAAGTTCGAACTCCCTCCCTCTACTTCAAACTGGCGGGGCAACTATTTCTTCTTCATAAGAATAGAAACTACCTTAGTTGCTGGATCGTCTAGTTTTCTTTAAATTATAGTGCTATGTAAGTGGTTGCTCTTATATTCTCGTTGTTTACTTCAGTCTAATGTGTACTCTAGCTACCGGTCTATCCCCGGCCCATCTAGTATTTGGTTTGTTAGTGGATTCAAGAGACTATTGTTTTGTTTAGTTGCATGCTTGTACTTCCTATCCAAAATAATAAGTGAATCTTATCGCAGAAAAAAAACACAAGCAAGAGCAAAATTTTGACGACACGGCCCAGTTTTTCCAGATAGAAGTCGGCCCTGTATGGATGTTGTGAAAAGTGTACAGCCCATTGTAGTTTAGAGACCACCAGCAGGCAGCAGCAGCAGCCCCAGCCCATGTCACAAGGCAAAGCCAATCCCAGAACGGCTGCCCGCATACCATTCCAGCAAACAAGCATCATGGCTCTTGTCACGTTGGCCAGCCTTTTAGCCTGTCAGGATTGCGGATCCACTCTAGGCTACTGATGCAAACGTGCAGTGATCCCAAGGGACAAGGCCAAAGGGCAAACCTTGCAAACCTCCTCGGAAATGGAATTACCAGTGATCTTGCATCATTAAGAAAACTGTGTGTTGCTAGCTATAGACCAAATGGAATTACCATTGATCTTGCCAACGACAAACACAGCTTTGCAAAAAGATGAGCAATACAGCAATCCACTAATGCGCAAGGACAGGATGCACAAATAACAGATATGTAGCATCCCCCTAACTCTGAAGTCTTTCAATTTCATTCTTTAATGACCTATTACGTAATTAAAGAGCACATGCCATCTATTAACATTTGCCCCTCTAAACTTAGACCCCGTTCGTTTACTCTCTAGATTATATAATTTATCTTAAATACATTGAGAGATAAACAAATAACATTGATTATTAGGTAGATTATGTAATCTAGATACTAGATTATAATAATCCATAAATAGGTCAATAGTTGATTATAGAATTTATAAGCTGGATTATATAATCTTGAAAGGAACAAACAAGGCCTTAATTTCTGGCTTCGCCGTCCGGGGAATCAAAATCCAATTCATGGGCCTTTAAAGTTTCCCATCTGATCAAGGTATCAATAATTCATATTGACATGACGTGTCCAGTGATATAAAACGTCATCTTAAGAGGTTCACGAATTTGGATGTGAAATTTCAAAATCTTAGCTTTTAGTATATTCATTAGCTTATTTAAATATTTACAAAATAGAATTACTTAACTAGTTGTTACTTTGGTGGATCAAACAACACTTTAGTTGTAGGCTCGTTGAGTTCCAAACATTAAATTTTGAATTACTTTTTTTTTTCCTAAAAACTTACAATATCGAATATTTTTGGGATTCTAAAATAGGTTGGAGGGGGTAGTTGTAGTAGCCACGCGAGCCCCATGGAAATCTAGCACATTGGACCGTTTTCACTCTCTTTTTTCTAGCTCTAGCTTCTTGAGGTGTAATGGATTGATTTTGGTAAAAGAGCATGGTGGAGAGAAGCCGAGCAGCTGACAATTATTTTAGAATAGTTATGGTGGTAAATGAAAATGGAGCCATGAGAAGCTAGTTTGTTTTTTTTTTAACCTGAACTCCTAGTGTAAAATGAAATTTTGATTCGGCGTCGTTCCCATCAAAATCTGCACGGGATTCTGTTGTGCGAGTGATACTCGTGCAGAGTCTACTCCGCGGCTCCGCGCGGGCGCACGCAGATGGGCATCAGCCCCTCCAAGCGCGTGGACGCTGCGCTGCGCCGCGCGCCGTTGTTCGCCGCCGCCTGCGACGCCGCCTTCGACCGGTGCCTCGCCGACGCGCAGCGCCGCTTCCCGGGCGTCCGCCGGTACCAGCTCGCCGACGCCGCCGCACACCTTCACTCGGAGCTCAGCGCGTCCGTCCCGCTGGTCCGGCGCTGGGTGCCCTCGCCGCCGCCCCGCGTCCGAGTCGACGCCGCGCTCCGCGCCGCTGGGCTAGAGGACGAGGCAGAGCTCTCGCGACTCCAGTTCCGGGAGTTTGCCGTCGAGCTGTTCAGGGAGGCCGTGCTGGCCGGAGCTGCGGACCTCCTCCGCGCGCCCGCAGCCGCGGCCGGGATCGTCGGGATAGGCATGGTGGCTCGAGCCGCTCCCCCGGTGGTCGGGAGGATCGTCGCCGTCTGCGCCGCTAGCGTGGCCACCGCAGTTTACCTCAGCCTGGGCTAGGGTTTCCCCCCCAAATTCTAGTGATGATTAGAGAACCTATACAAACCACTTCCCACAGCTCTGCTGTGTTACGGTTGAACCTGGATTCAACGGCAGTTGTTGCAGTAATGCATTTTATGATCGGATTGAGCTCAAATGCCATTGAATCAGCTGTGCAATGTTTCACTGTCAAATCGCATTCCTGAAAGAACTAAAGGATTTGCTGCTGCATGAGATATTTGTATAGTTTATATTTGATCCATAAACTTACTACATTTTACCCTTTTTTCTCTGAATTGATTGTGCAAATGATGTACATGTGACGATATAACAGAAGAAAGTAGTTCCAACTTGCTTATCAAAGTAATTTGTAAAGAAAGTACTGCGTTTGCTTTCTTGCAGAATTGTTCTAGGCTCTTTTCAACCATCAGCTGAGCATTCTACAAGTGGAGTACTAATTTTTGGATTGTGTCTGTTATTGTAGCATTTAGTTTACTCAGCACCGTCTCCCATCAGATCAGGTCAACCACGCACTGTTCTTCATTGTTTTCTGTGAATCTGCTCTTACTACCATGTTTCCTTTCAGTACACCTAGAATTTTCAGTGCCTGTATAAGAAATATAGTTGGACCTTTTGTTCAGTTTGATCCTGTTTATAGGATTCAGAGAAACAGAAGGATAAAAGGCTGGGAACAGAGTTAGAGGTCAGTTGATTTCTTCTTTTTCCTTGGATTTGTTAAGTCAGGGTAGGAGGAATATATTATTTTTTTTTCTGGAAATCGAAGGAACGAAAACTTAGCTTCTGAATAGTAGCAGGAACTATGCTCTTTAGCCCAAAGCCAGGTGTTATTCATAAAGATAGCAGTTTGAAACAGAGGGAGTAGCACGTAGCTACCTGTACACTCTATTTTCAATCTCATCAACCTCGATGCTTAGATGTTACCTGTTTTTTTTTCATTTGGTTTCTCTGAAGTTGATCCTTATGCCGTATCTCGTTTGAGTATATATATCTGTAGTTCACAATGCTCACGTGTAATAATTGTCTCAGTGCCTTACTTCAATCTGTTGTTGTATATAGGATTCGGAGAAACAAGATAGAATAGGAGAAATAGAATGGGGCAGCAGTTCGGAGGTGAAATGGACACGCGAAAGTCTAGCCTTATCGGATTCTCCAATGGGTGAAGCCTGGACATTGCACACTTGGGTATAGCGCGTGTGTATTGGTATGTATGTAGGAATGTCCCCATGCCACATGTGTTCTGCCCTCTTCTTTCACTAACCGTAGATTTTTTATTTTCTTGTCGGCGCAAAGCAGAAACAAACAGCTTTTCAGCTTAGGGCTTGTTCGGTTGTACCGGAATAGGCCAGGATTCATTCCAGCTCATCAAAATCTATATAAATTAGAGAAGTAATCCGGCTAGGAATTAATCTGGGGCTCCAATCCGGAACAACCAAACAGGGCCTTAGCCGGAACGCTTTCTTCCAGAGAATGAGAGAAACCTAGATACTCCAGCTAGGCTACCACGCCCGGACGGACTCCCAATCGACTGACAGACAAATGGACCTGCTAGTAGTGGTCGCTGGACCTGAACCACATGGGCCGGGGGTAATTAAGAAAAGAAACCATGCACGCAGGAGCGGCCACCTAACTCGTGGCCTAGTCGCCAAGCCGAGCCAAGCAACGCCGCTGGGCCGCGCTGGGTTGGAGAATATCGTATTCCAGCTCACGCGCACCGCGGCATGTAGCGGTTGGTGCGGTGCCGAGACGTCGTCACGTCACATGCGCTCGCGGACGTCTGGCAGCGGTGCCGGTGCCGGTACCGCGCCGGGCATGCGACTATGCGAGCGTACGCCTCCGTCTCCTCATTTGTAACGTGGCGTCAGTTGATGAATGGCGAGCAGCATTTTGCATTGGCGTCGATGGTGTTTCACTTTGACGAGCCTGGACAGGTGGATGGGTTAGGCGTTAGGCCTCCGTGCTGTACTGCGATACGGGTAAAATCGTTCTGCGCCTTCTTTCTCTTCAGCGTTGCCGCGTCGTTCACTGCATGCAACGACCCCGGAGGCCGGAGGTAGGCGAAGGGTGGCAGAAAAAGGCAGTCGGACGCTACCGAAGCGGTGATCTGTGGTCGTTTCTTTCTTTCTTTCAGCTCCATCGGTGATCTGCCTTTCTCTGCATGCTCGTGCTCGCCATGGTGGTTTTCCTGCGGTCTTTCAGGCTTTTTTTCCCCTTTCTTTTCGCCAGCTTAGCTCCTCGCTTCCGCAGATCGCACTCACACGATCGGAACAGGTTGTCCGCCCCCCCCCCCCCCCCCCCCCCCCCCCGCCTATCTTACCACGCATGTGATCTCCACTTTAGACAGAGCGTTCATGTGATGCTTTTGGTTACATGATGGGTGAGCTTTAGCGAGATGCATCAGATGATCAGAGCCACAGTTTTCTGCGTCCTGCAGAATTAAAGGACAGGAAGGAGAGAGAGGGAAAAAAACGCTGAGACGACGACAGCTTCTAGATGACGGATTACTACTGATCCGGGAAATCGGGTTGTTGATTGACTAGTAGATCAAATTGCGACGTACTACTACTACGGGCAAGCATGCAGCAGCACGGAGTAACATGCGCGTCCTGCCTGCGGTTCAACGACTGAGCCCGGTCTCGATCGTATAATCAACAGGATCTCCAAGAATGTCCATGGATTCTACAACGACGTGGGAACGCAGTCTCGTCCACTCCAGCCAGCCACGAGGTAAGGAGAAGAAAATAAACTGAAGGCGTCCAGTGCCATCTAGGCAAATTTCATCGATCTAAAGTCCAGAGTTCATAATCCCCCACCCCACTATATGGTTCAAGTGCCATAATAGTTTAATTTAATTAATGACCCAAATGTCAGCCCGCGCAAGTAGTGGATGGCCATCAGGCCGTGAAAACTGCTCAGGACCTAGTTTTTTCCACTAGAAACAGCTCGCGACATGATGCTCCGCTCCGGTATGACGTCAAGCTGAAACGCTACGCTACGCTACCCAAGCGCTCCCATTACAACTTTTATAGTGTATCTTTCCACTTCCGTGTCAAGATCATGGCACTTTATGATGAATGAGGAGTTCAAGGGGCTACAAATGGTATATATGATAATACTTGGTGGTCCAATTTGAAAACAGATGCACACGATCGTCGTTTCTACAATCTGACTTCCAAATTCTCCCCCAAAAGGTTTCTATAACCTTTGTCTCCCAAAACTAAGAAAAAAAAGTGAGATGGAAATAAAATGGTAAATTCTCTTTTACCACCAACAAGCATTTTCAAGTCTTGTTCGAATTGTTGTTATTTTCTATGGCACATGCTCTTGCAAAAGTGCTTACACTTACAGAATGATGGCAGTTAAAGAGGCATCTAGTCATTCCTATTGTAACATTCATTTGCAGGTGTTACAAGTTCTCACATAGGTGTGCACGAATAACATAGTTTCATCTCATGTCAGAACTCTTGCTTTGAGGTTGCTGAGACACACTCTGGAAACTGCTAGCAGGAATCACAGGAATATTTCAATTGTCCATGAGACATGCTCTTGTTGTACTAAGTTAAATGCAGAAAGCCTTTTTTTTATTACAGCTTTGTCAGTTTTTTCCCTCACCTAGTAGACTTGAAAACATATTAGGTACACATGAATCTTTGGGGCACATGGTGCATCACGATCATCGATCACATATCTAACATCCTTTATTGCTTCGTATATTTTGTAAAAAAAACACCTTCCACTGTTACCATCCACCACTTCCACCCTCATGTGCGAAAGGGTAGGTGTGGAAGGTCGCTTTTATAATAAGGTTAAAGAGGAAAAAAATAAAGTTTCTAAGTATTCAACAATTTGGTTGAAACTTAGAACCAACTAATCCTTAACCTTCTCACTCATTGTTTGAAAACCGACATTTGATTTTTATCAATAGGGGCACGGAAGAGCATATAAGCCCAATTAATCTTTATTATTATGAACTTAACTTTTAAAAAAGAAACAAGTAAAAAAAATGTCCAACCGACCTAATGGCACAACGATCTTTTAGAGCTAATTTGGTGACCAGCGAGGGCTTGTTCGGTTAGCTCTCAATCCATGTGGATTGAGTGGGATTGGGTGGGTTTAAATACCAAGCAAGTTAAATTTCTTCACAATTTTTTCTAATCCAGTCAAATCCATAAGTAACGGGATTAACCGAACAAGGCCTGAATTGGAGAGAATTCATGCGGAGAAATCCTCTTGCTATTGAATTTCAAATAGCGAGTGGATTTCTCTCTATGGACCCCTTCAATTCTATGTTCACCAAATAACCCTTATTAGTGGTAGATCAAAGTCAGCCTTCAACTCCGAGTAAACTGTGTGTGTAGTGTACACCGGGTGACGGGTGCTGGCCCAGACAGGGACGCGCACCCCTGGAAAACCAATGGATTGATCCGGGGCAGGGCGCATGTGAGCCCGCATCTTCCTTTAATCCGTGCAGCTAAACCGTGAGCTGTTCCAGCGCGCAATAATCATCTGGGGCCAGCCTTTCCCATCCAAATCCTCTCTCTCTCACCGCTGGGGACCTGCCCCACCGCCGGCCTTTTCCGCCCCTTTCCGTCTGTTCGGCAGCTCAAGCCTCGGCGGAGAACCACCGCTGCTCTTTGATGCCCTGCGGCCAGGTCCGCCGGTCCGCCCCCTACGGGACAAGCGACATGTTATGCGGTGTTGTGTTGGACCGGATGGGATCCCGATTGGTTCTAGTGTGCACTCTCACGCAACGGCTTCTTCCTGGCTGGATCCGGACGCAGGTGTCATGCTTGGTTTGCTACTGTGCCGTACCGGTAACCGCAGCAAGTTGGGGAGCATACTCCTGTATTACTTACTGTGTCTGGGTAAAAAGAGCACGAGAGGACCTCGTTTTCTATACCAAGTTGAAGGCCGTCACGATTAGAACCGGCAATTCGTTGATTGCCGCCATGTGCGCTCTCCAGGTGAACAGAACACGGAGCATCACCACCAACCAGAGCACACTTCCACATTGTGATACATATATACACACACGCACACGCACAGACGCTTCCGAGGACAGTAGCAGTAGCAAGTAGCAGCATACTCTCCTACGCGAATCGATTAACGGGCGGCACTCACCCACCGTGTGGCCTGCCAAACTGTCCCCTAGGCCCCGGCCCCGCCCGCGCCTGGCCAGTGGCCATCCATCCCTTCCCTTCGCTTCGACGCACCAATCTTGTCCCGGCGCCTGCCAAATCCAGCAAGGCCACACAGCCCGAGGCAGGAAGGGCAGCGCAGGAACAGGGAGCGAGCAGCGCACGGGCAATGGCGGCTTCTTCCGGGACGCGCTCCGTGCGCCTGCTGGTGCTGCTGCTCTGCCTTCTCGGGTTCTGCGTCGCGCTGAGCCACCAGGAGTCGGCGGCGGACTCGTGCGCCAGGGCCAAGGTCGCGGTCGCCAGCCTCGTGCCCTTCGACTCCACGTCCTTCCGCTGCACCGCCGCCTGGAAGCAGCAGGACTTCGTCCTCAGGGTATGCCTGCTGCTGGAGCATTTCTGTGATCCATCTCCTTCCTTTTTTCACATACGTTCTAGACTAGATCCCACTACCATTGCACTCACTGCCCACCGTGGGCTACTTAGTCAATCAATAACCCCGATCTGACCCGAACCACGCATCGTCCGTGCCGGTCGCCAGTACAAGAACACGGGGCCCAGCGAGTGGAGCTTCATCCTCTCGGCGCCGGACAGGGGCTCGTACGTGGCGGTCGGCTTCTCGGGCAAGGGCGCCATGGTGGGGAGCAGCGCCGTCGTCGGGTGGGCGGCCAACGGCAGGGGCACCGTCAAGCAGTACTACCTCGGCGGGAAGAGCCCCGAGGAGTGCGCCCCCAACAGGGGCCTCCTCAAGCTCGTCAGGAACAGGACCGCCGTCGCCTCGCGCTCCGGCCGCCTCTACCTCGCCTTCCAGCTCAGCACCGACTACCCGCAGCCGTACCTGATCTACGCCGTCGGGCCGGACGGCAGCCTGCCGCAGTCCGACTCGCTGCGGCTGCCGGCGCACCAGAACATGGCCTCCCGCTCCTTCAACTACACCTCCGGTACGTCCCCGGCCCCCGGCCCCCGAATTAATCCACGCGGTTTTTACATTTTTTTTTCTCCACCCCCGGTGTGTGTGTGTGTCGAATCGACAAATGCGTGCGTGTGCGCAGGGCTGTCGTACAACGTCGCCGGGTCCGGCGACGCCGCGTTCCCGCCGGAGAGGAAGCACGGGCTGCTGGGCATGATGGGGTGGGGCGTGCTGATGCCCATCGGCATGATCACCGCGCGCTACTTCCGGCAGCTGGACCCGTGCTGGTTCTACACCCACATGGCCATCCAGGTGGCTGGCTACGCCGTCGGCATCGCGGGCATCGTCCTCGGCTTCCGCCTCAGCGAGGACGGGCTCAGGAACGTGGACGTGCACAAGGCGCTCGGCATCGCCATCTTGGCCATGGCGTCTCTTCAGGTACGCTTTTTTTTAGGCAAAGAAAAAAATATAGAAAATTGTCTGAGTTACTCGTAGATAACACGGGGGAAATTGAATACAGATCATTGATAATTTGTATTGGTATCCACTTTCGGTTTGCTCGGCACATGCGTACGCTGTAGATTGGAATATATAGATCTGCCGCGATGGCCAGGCTGGATAAAGCAGCGTAGTTTTACGGGTGTTTGTTTGTAGTGGTTGACCGTGATTAAGTACACTATAGCACTGAAGAAGAGAGGACGTCTTGAGTCACTCACATGCCCCGTGAAAGCGAGAAGCCTGCAACCAGAATATAGAGGGTTCCATTTTTGTTGACAGCAGAGGCTAGACAGACAATGCGCGGCGTAGCCTCTGCACGTTCTTGAGCTGGCAGGTGACGGGTTCCGAGAAAGCGGCTGGAGTAGTTTTTATGCTTGGAAGCTTCGGTCGCCAACGGAAGTATGGCTCAACAACTCGACAACTCAAGTGTGCATGTGAAAGCTGTCGATCACTCAAGTTAACATTGAACCTAGGGAAACCGCAGTACTACCAGTGGAGTAAAAAGTCCCTAACGAAGGGCCGAGCGTCGTAAAAAGTCCATTTTTTTCAGATGAACTAGTGGAGTGAGCGTCTATATTGTTGCCTTTCCGTGCGTGCTTATGGCTGATGCTGATGCGTGCTTTGGTCTTCCGCCAGGTGATGGCGATCCTGGCGCGGCCGGACAAGACGTCCAAGGTGCGGCGGTTCTGGAACTGGTACCACCACAACATCGGGCGCGCGGCGATCCTGCTGGCCATCGGCAACATCTTCCTGGGCCTCTCCATCGCGCAGGAGACCAGCGCCTACATCGTCTCCTACGGCGTGTTCGTCGCCGTCTGGGTGCTCGCCGTCGCCGCCTTCGAGATGAAGCGCTGCTACGCCGACGACGACTGATGAGCTAGCGACACGTAAGAGTCACAGTTCGGTCCCAACAGCTGACGGCGAAGTTTGGTGTCGTTAAACTGAGCGTTCCACGGCCAGCTGGGACGTGACAGACACACGAGCGCCGAGCGCGCGCGCGCGCACACACACACCATTCTTGTTGTTCCGTAGCTCGCAGCTGGACAGTGCATTATTGGTTCGAGGAGGGCGTGCTTTGGTTGGCTAATTAAAAAAAAAATGTTTTTTTTTTTAGGTATAGGATGTGAGGAAGGGGACGGTCTGCTGTTTCTAGGCTAGCTGGACGCTCTGATTCATAAATTTGTACATTGATTGGTACGTGGTCGTGTTGTGTTGTACCCTTTTTGGACGATAGCATGTTCTTCGCCCTTTTCTTCTTCTTTTGTCTCCACCGTGCATTGATCAATGATCTTTATGCGTCGTTTCAGAACAGCACCAACCAGGATGCTGTGGTGTGGTGCGTACCAGCACCGACCACAGATGGAAGTATCAAACCCGGATTCGCCGCTGGGGGCGCCCGGCGCGGCGACATTCCATACCGTGATGCGGCGGTCGGACGCACGCCCAAGTGTTGTGTTGTGTCTCAACGAAGGCAGGCGAAGTTGGATGCGGGGAAGGGAACCAGTGCGGTCCGCGGAATTTCGCTGTCGTCCGGGACTCCGCGGGGGCATCTGGACAGCCGCGGCCGAAGCGCCACGCGGCGCGCACGTCCGGAACCCCAGCAGCAGCCAGGCCCCAGCCGACAGCCGCGGCCCGCGGGCTGAGTCCATGGCCGGCCGGCACGTCCGCACGCACGGCGAGGACGCGCGGCTGAATGGCCGTGCTCAGCGGTTGAGCGCACGCCGACGCCGGGTGCAAAAGTTGCCGACGAGTCACATCGAATCAGCCCGTGCTTGTCGAGGCTCATCGCCTTCAGAGTCGCATCGAATCAGCTAGTAATGCTTATCGAGGATCATCGTCTTCGGATGGTGGTGACTAGGATCCGGCGACACCTCACCAGTCACCACGACTCGCAGACGTTGTCGCCATCACCACAATTCTGACCCCAAGTAACCCCAACGGAGTGCGCAGCTTAGGCCACAATTTGAACCAGACAGCTAGCACCAGCAACAGGCTAAGGTGGTCCAGACCATCATGTTTAGCTGTTTACGGGTCAAGCGGACAGCAACGTTTTCGTCCATGCCATTTTTTTTTGCTGAAGCTGGGGGCTTATAGACCTTGCGCTAAGGTTCATCTCGAGCTTGGATTCTCGGTTAACAGACACGTGGTCTTGACGCCGATCTGGCACCAAATACTAGATGTGAACCGCCTAACGATGCTCTCTTTGAAAGCGCTGACGGTCCGTGGTCTTAGATCAGACGGTTCGGAATCTCGACGTAGTAGCGGATTTCTCAACGCACTTGCACGCTTTCGGACGGTCCACGTCTGGGGGCGGACGGTCCGCGCGCGCGTAGATGGACTTTTTCTCCGCGAAGAACCTGAATCATCTCGTCTCCCGGAAGGGACTCCGTCGGGAGGAAGAGATCCAGTGGTTGTTTTAGGGTCGACAGACCACATAAGACGTCTCTAGATGACACCAAACCAAAGAGAGGTGAAGTAATAGGTCGGGGAAGACTAATAGTAGAGCTAGACTAAGTCTAAATTACTCCTACTCCTAAGGAATTGAAAAAACGGTGCAAATAAGGTAAATACGAATAATAGGTTTTATTGGATTAATTGTGAAGGCTTCGATGGGTCATTACCCTTCATCTATATAAAAAAGAGGTCTGTAGCTGTTACAAATCAGTCCCCGAGCTTATCCCATGATTTTGCTAACAAAATCCCGTAAGAAATCCAAAGGTATGATTGGTTACCTGTACTATCTTATCATGAGCTATCGTATGTATTGACTTTGTGCAACCCCGAGCTTATCCCGTGGATTTTGCTAACAAAATCCCGTAAAGCCTTGTTTGGTTATTTCTATTACATATCGATTGGATGAAATTGAAAAAAATTTAAAAAAAGTTTGACTTACTTAAGATTCAAACTCATCCAATCCACATGGATTGAGAGCTAACTGAATAAACCCTAAGAAATCCGGAGGTATAATTGTTACCTGCACTATTTTATCATGAGCTATCGCATGCATTTGAATTTGTTCGAGTATGTGTTTGGTTACTCGCACGCCGAAAACACGACATGTATGAAGGGATGCAAGATCATCTATTTTAAAAGGCATTTGCTTGCATCCGGCCAAAACTGGCGTTCCCAGCCGCCCAGTCTCAGGCGAGGCTGGCTTGGCGTGCCCAGCCATCAAACAGCTGGTAACTGATTCTGCACACGTACAAACGATCCACGCCGCCACCGTGGACCCCGGCCGGGTCCGCACTGTCATTTTCAGTGGTCAACACGTGGTTTTAGGTTCTCAAGGTTGAACTATTGCAAAGAACCAAAGAACAATTGTCATTCTGCTCTTGCACAGATGCGCGAACGGCTCCATCCTCCAGGCACAAAGTCATGGCCAGGACCCAGGTACAAGCATTAGGCAAGGTAAATGACCGGTCAGTCAGCACTGAAGCTTACAACCAAATGGGAGCTCCAGGCTGCACAAAATCTAAGCACCTCAAACAAATTGAAGTTCACCTAGACACCACGCTAACAGAGCGACATTATTATTTCTAACAACCCACATGAATACATGCTAAATCTCAGGGTTCGCTCTTGGCAGCATGGCTGTCTGATGCACCTGCGTTCTGAGCATGTGATGACAGAGAAAATCCTCTCATCTTTAGGTCCACCGGAAATGGATGCGCCTCCTGCAGCAGCAGCTGCGGCTGCGGCTGCTGCTGCTGCTGAAAATGCGTCTGCTGTTGCTGATGTTGGGAGTGGATCCGGAGCCGCTGCAGGTGCTGAGCAGCCAGAAGAGACTGTATATGGCTACGCTGGTAACTTTGTGGATTACCTCCAAATGATGACATACCAGAGTTTCCTGTTTTTCCAATGCTGGCGTTTACCTGTCCTGTTGCAACCTTCAGCTGCTGAATCTCGTCTCTTAGCCTGTCGTTCAGAGCTGCAGGTAGACAAGGACTTGTTACTAAACTTACTACGATACTAGACATGGAAAGGTGATCTCTGGGGATAAGCTTTTGTGGTAACTTCCCAAAACATAGCCAAAATGATCTAAATTACTACTCTCTCTCTATTTGGAATTGTAAGTCATTCTAGTTTTTCTAAATAAGTAGCTTTTATTAATGAATCTAGACATAATGTATATTTTGATGCATACCAAAAGCTATATATCTAAAAAAGCCAGAACAACTTACAAGAGTTCATTTTATTACAAGTCTCAAATTACAATGAACAAATGCTAAATATTCTTAAATGAATGTTTACCATGTTTCACATATTCCTTTATTTAATAGTATAGTCAAATCAACAACTTCAGTTCAATCCTTTCAACTACAAATTTCGTTAATTACTCTTTTTTATTGGGGGGGGGGGGGATCATCGAATATACAGTACACAAATGTGCTGTTTCATTTCTAAAACTTCAACCTATTCACTTTGAACGCAAATTAAACTATATAAAAAACCTTACCGTCCTGCAGCTGAACCTGCTGCTCCATTGTCTGCACACGTATCTTCAGATCACTATTCTCACTTGTCATACCAGTCGTATCTCGCTGCATCATACAGATAATCGATTATAAAGTTGTAGGAAAAGGAGAAACATGTATTCTGAAAACCTAAAACCACATAAGTGCCATCTATGTTCTACATGTAGATTGAGGTGGTATAAGCATGATGAGATGGATGATGTGACTGGTGGCTATGGAGAAGGGCAGCAAAAGGAGGGGAAGGCTGAA